>NW_027466013.1:0-360278 GCF_049634645.1 Pelodiscus sinensis
ACACACCTGTGTTGTTGCTCGGTGAGTAGCTGCTCCTCAAATGAGGAAATCTAATGTAAATGTACTGCGCACGCACGCAGTTCAGAGAGGGCTGAAGAGCTACTCTTAGATCACGATCTACCGGTAGATGTTGAGGCTCTATTGGTTGGTGACCATGGGGCTAAAGGCAAGAATTCCCGCAGCCACAGACCTTAGTGAGTGAGAGCTCACGCTGCGCTTTTTCTGCCGCCCTTGCAGAGGAATCAGTGCGGGGCCGCGGGCGGAGAAGAAACCGCCCGAGATGGACTTGAGCTGCCTGGACGTGATTCTCGGAACACGTGAAGGGTCCTCAGTGTTCGGCCTTCCCATGGCTTTGTGTGAGTAAGAGGTGCGTGCTTTGAAATCTTCAAGCGTCCTGGCAGTATGTTTCTTCTGAGGCAGAGAGCTTCCTGCTGGGGCACGGAGCCTGGTGGCTTGGGGACTGGTGAAGGGGCAGTAGGCGGTTCAACAGAGCGTGGATAGAGATTCAAGGCCTCCTTTCTCTCCCCGTTCCTGGAGTGGCAGCGGCAGGGGGTGGCCGATGGTGGGAGGCTGCGGTGCGATGGTGGGAGGAGAAGCGATGCCGCGTCCTTGCGGACTGAAAAGCTAAGTTGTTTGTTTGTTTTTTCCCCTCTGCTGTGTTCGGTAGCGAGCGATAAGAAGTCAACCCTCCCGATGTCCTCCCGTCTGGGGATGGAACGGAAACGAGAACGGCGAGCTCGGGAGCTTGGTCGAAGCGAGGCGAAAACCTTCCAGCTGGGAGCGGAGCAGCCATCGCTGACCGGGAGATAAGTATCGGGTCTGGAAATCTCTCGGCTTACGGCCCACTCGGGTCTAGGAAGGGAAGTCACGTTTGCTGAGACAGCGAGTCCGAGCGGAGGTTCCACTCCCGCAGTACATTTCAACATCCCCCTCACACAAGCTGGTCCCCCACCAGTGCTCTTCCCTAGCCCATACCCCCTAGTCCTGGTGTCCCTCAGTTTCCCTTCTTCTCTCCACAGACTCAGAGCAACCTGCAACCCCAGAGCATCCCTCCCTTCACGGGGCCCATCAGCCCCTCTTTTTCCTCCCTAGAACACTCCCCCATCCCGCAGTCTATCCCTATCCCTACCTTTCCCCCATCTATAGGACCCTTAAACCCCGTTTCTTTCCTTCCCAACCCACAGTCCCTCCCCCCACACTTCCATCCCGCCTGCCATGTGACCCCCATCACTACCTTCCCCCCAGGCCTCCTTCCACACGTAAGGACTCCCTCAACCACTCTCCTCTTCCTCCTCAGCAAGCCCCCATCCCAAGCCATCCCACACTCCAGACCCTTCCAATCCATGCTCCCATCCATTGGGTCCCACCCCCCTTCTCTTCCTTTCTACACCCACATCCCATGGCAACCTGCACTCCTAACGCTGCCCTTCCTCCATGCATGCCTACACCCATACACGGTATGCGTGCTTTATTTTGTTTTGATAAACGACAGCAATCTCTCAACTGTAAAAGCTAGATTTTAATCAAACAAATGTAGTTTGTGTAATTTCTAACAGCAGGAGGGGAGCGGGAGAAGTTGTGCGTATGTTACTCCTCATTGAGGGGATGGGCAAACGTATGAGCTTGCATTGTAGTGATTTCTCTCCCGCGTCAGATAATATTATTTTGGGTGTACTTTCCGGAGGGGAACTGCAATTGAGTGCTGGGCGATTTTCTAGCTAAGCCTTACCGTATAGAGCTGTTTCCAGACTCTGTGTTTCTACACTTGGTGCTTCCCAACCTGCGTGGGCTCCCAGAGGCCAGAGAGCCTAAGTCAGCAAAACAGGGAGAGGCAGCCAAGGCTAGTGGAGCAAGTAGTCTCAGTGAAATCCCACCACATCCGGTGGCATCCCAGAAGGAGGACCAAACCCATCAGAAGCTGGGCCTTTGAAAAAAGGTCTCTCCATGTACTGGGTAAGCTTGGAGGCCTCTCAAGGCGTACCTGCTCCCGGCAATGCACTTACTGCGTTACAGAAATGTTAACAGTGACACTCGGTGAATGGGATGTTAGCGTATAGTCGTGTATACGATTAACTGATAAGCCTGGGCTTATCGGTTAATCCTGACAACTACACACGCTTCCCTCCCCCTTGCTGTCTCTAATACAGAGTCAGCAAGGGCTGGGGGGAGGTGAGAGCCTGTGCGCGTGGGGAGCTGGCTTTTAAGTCATCGCCCCAGAAGCACCAGATCCCGCGGAGCTATGTGCTCCGTATCCATCGGTGCACTTCTGATACTGATAAGAACATAAGAATGGCTATACTGGGTCAGACCAAAGGGCCATCTAGCCCAGTAGCCTGTCTGCCAACAGTGGCCAGTGCCAGGTGCCCCAGAAGGGGTGGACCGAAGACAATGATCAAGCAATTTGTCTCCTGCCATCCATCTCCAGCCTTTGACAAACAGAGGCCAGGGCAACCATTTCTTCCTTCCCCCAGGCTAATAGCCTTTTATGGACCTAACCTCCATGAATTTATCTAGTTTTTTTTTTAAACTCTGTTCTAGTCCTAGCCTTCACAGCATCCTCTGGCAAGGAGTGCCACAGGTTGACTGTGCGCTGTGTGAAGACCTTTCTTGTATTAGGTTTAAACCTGCTACCCATTAACTTCATTTGGTGTCCTCTAGTTCTTATATTATGGGAACTAGCAAAGAACTTTTCTATATTCACCCTCTCCACACCACTCATGATTTTATAGACCTCTGTCATATCCCCCTCAGTCTCCTCTTTTCTAAGCTGAAAAGTCCTAGTCTCTTTAGCCTCTCTTCATATGGGACCTGCTCCAAACCCCTAATCATTGTAGTTGCCCTTTTCTGAACCCTTTCCAAGGCCAAAATATCTTTTTTGAGGTGAGGAGACCACATCTGTACACAGTACTGAAGATATGGCGTACCATAGTTTTATACTTCCCCTCCTTCCCCTGGCTTCCCCCTTCCAGCTCCCTCCTCCCAGGTTTCCACCTCCCCTCTCTCTTCCCCTCTGCCACCACCTTTTACCAGTCTCCCCAGAGGTTAATCCCCACCCCTGAGTTTTCAAAAATAGAAACTCTCTTTATTTAACAACACACGTGTCATTTATTTTTTACATCAGGAAGGGGGCTAGGGAAGGGTAAGTGGAAGGAGGTGAGGGAGGAATGGGGCATGAGCCCCTGATGGGGAGGACTGGGGTGGCTCTGCGGGCTCCTCGGGGTGGAAGCTCTCCTGCAGGGCCTCCTGGATCCTGACAGCCTCCCAATTGATCCCCTTGGATGGCAGCCTGCGGCAAGTGCAGCCGGGCTGATGGCCAAGTGCTTTGATGTGCCGAGTGTGGGCACTCCAAGACAGGACCGCTTTGCTGTCCCTTATCGAGGTAGACAAGCAAGTGGGGAACCCTGAGAACTGTCTGTCCGGGGTGGGGGTCGGGTTCCTTTAAACACAACCCTCGGCTAGACGGAGGCAGCAGCTCCACACTCTAAGTCCTAACCTGATGCCCTGCAGGCACTGGTTCTGGCCAGCCTTAACTTCGGTTCAGGGTCCACTCAATGTGGATACGCTATTTCCAATTAGCAAAATGCTAATTCGAATTAGTTTTTAGGTCTAGATGCACTAATTCGAATTAGCTTAGTTCGAATTAGTGCTGCAGTGTAGACATACCCTAAGGGTGTGTCTACACTGTACCATTTTTCTGGAATAAGGGACATTATTCTGGCAGAACAACAGTAGCATCCACACAGCAATTGCATTATTTCAAAAGAAAATGGAAACAATTGAAACAATGGAGGGCTTATTCCTCATGGAATGAGGTTTATCAGTGTCGGAAAAACTTGTTTGATCAAGAGCGTGTTGGGCTGGGGGCCGTTAGGGAGGAAGAGGAGGGTGGGTGAGGGGGTCCTTATGTGTTGAAAGATGACTGGGGAGAAGGTACGGTGAGGGTTGAGGTGAGCTGGGAAGGTGGCTGTGACGGACCGGGCCAGGTCTTGGCACAGCTGAGGGCGTCCGCTCAGGGCGAATTGCTCAAAACTCGGGGCTCCTTACAGCCCCAGACTGGAAGCCTTTCCCAAATAGGCCATAAACCGGTCACACTGAGTGCTTTAGCTGCCAATGTGGCCAGCCAGAAGCCTCAGGAGCAAAACCCCTCAGACACCCCAGCTCTCCCTGTGCCACAATTAGCCCCGGGCCTGCACACAGGCGAGGGGGTTGTAGAACCCAATCTCACCTTCCCCGAACGGGTCTTTCCGGTCCCAAAGAACCAGCCACAAATCCCCGGTCAGTTTACACTTTGGATCTTACCCACAAGATCACGCAGGGCCAATCCTTTAGAATCTAAAGGTTTATTAATAGAAGAAAGAAAAGCATGGATTGATATTTTGGGATTCTTGGATCTATGGAAATAGCCAAGCATTACATTGTAGCTGTAATGTTTGGCTATGTTCACACTGGGGAATTATTTCAAATAAGGTGTTTTGGGGGTTAAAGTATTTGAAAATATTTTTCAAAATAGTGTGTTCCCACAACAGGGAAGCATCAAAATTTGTGAGAGGTAGGCTCCCTTAGTAAGGACATGCTACTTTGAGTCAAAGTATGTCTACACTACACACTTGTTTTAGCATTTCCCCATTACAATTTCAGAATAGCATGTTCTATTTCAGAATACAAGGCTTCTCAGATACTTTGGCTGGTTTTAATTACTCTGAGGCAGGCTTCCCTAAAGTGGCTGTGCTACCTTGATTTAGAGCTCCAGGAAACACTAGAGCGTAATTACTTTAATGGCCCTAGGAAGGAGCTATTTGTAAATAGCGACAGTGGAGCACCCACAATATTGCTATATAAAAAGAGCAATTTCTACAATGGCATTATTCTGGAACAATAAACTCTCATGTCACAAAAAATAAGAAGCCTGTTATTCTGAAATACATCACTTTAGAAAAGTGATAACGTGAGCATCCACAAGGCAAGCCCGTTATTTTGAACGTCTTATAGAGGTGCTGTGAGTTACTCCCCAGTGCTTCCCGGGACTCCATTGGGAGTGACTGCGGGGAGTACGTACTTTGTAAGGCTTGTGCTGTGGAACATTTCCATTGAAATACCATTTCCTGTGTGACATGGATTCAGTGTCTGTGCTCAGAGGGTCTTAGTTCGGAATGGGGCATTTCTACCCTAAGAACAATCTTTTTTATTTGGAAATAACGGCCCTTAGCAGAGCAACAGTGCCGCTCGGTAGTCACCGGCGGTAATGCACGTGTAATTCCGTAGCGCCCCCACAGTGCCGCTCGGTGGTCATTGCGGGTAATGCACGTGTAATTCCGAAGCGCCTCCACAGTGCCGCTCGGTGGTCATTGCGGGTAATGCACGTGTAATTCCGTAGCGCCTCCACAGTGCCGCTCGGTGGTCATTGCGGGTAATGCACGTGTAATTCCGTAGCGCCTCCACAGTGCCGCTCGGTGGTCATTGCGGGTAATGCACGTGTAATTCCGTAGCGCCTCCACAGTGCCGCTCGGTGGTCATTGCGGGTAATGCACGTGTAATTCCGAGGCGCCCCCACAGTGCCGCTCGGTGGTCATTGCGGGTAATGCACGTGTAATTCCATCGCCCCCAGCTGCTGTCCCTGCTCCGCACGCCACGTGGCCCCAGTCTTGCCCTTTGACAGCAGGCAAAGTAAGAAGCTCGTTATTTCCAGGCTCCGCGCAGCCCTCTCCCCTCCTGCCCATGGCCCCCTCATCCCGCACTCCAGGCTCCGCGCAGCCCTCTCCCCTCCTGCCCCCGGCCCCCTCATCCCACACACCAGGCTCCGCGCAGCCCTCTCCCCTCCTGCCCATGGCCCCCTCATCCCGCACTCCAGGCTCCGCGCAGCCCTCTCCCCTCCTGCCCATGGCCCCCTCATCCCACACACCAGGCTCCGCGCAGCCCTCTCCCCTCCTGCCCCCGGCCCCCTCATCCCACACACCAGGCTCCGCGCAGCCCTCTCCCCTCCTGCCCCCGGCCCCGTCATCCCGCACTCCAGGCTCCGCACAGCCCTCTCCCCTCCTGCCCCCGGCCCCCTCATCCCGCAATCCAGGCTCCGCGCAGCCCTCTCCCCTCCTGCCCCCGGCCCCCTCATCCCGCACTCCAGGCTCCGCGCAGCCCCCTCCCCTCCTGCTTCCTCACCCCAGCCTGCACCCCGTCCATACTCTTATCCCGGGGCCCTTCCTCTCCCCAGCCTGCACCCCCGTCCATATGCTTATCCCGGGGCCCTTCCTCCCCCCAGCCTGCACCCCCATCCATATTCTTATCCCGGGGCCCTTCCTCACTCCAGTCTGCACGCCCATTCATGGGAGCCATCAGTCCACCTTTTCCCTGTACCACATTCAATAAAGTGTCTGATCAGGGTATGAGAGCAGCCCTGAGCCTTTGTCTCCACTCAGCAGGTTGCACCACACAGGATATGTGGATGGTCCTGGGCTTTGTACAGCACTCCAGACTGACCCCTGGACACGGCTTCTGGGTCCTAGCCCTTTGCTGTCACTCCTGCCCGAGGGCTTTGCTGGCTCCAGACTGGGTAACAGCTGGGAAACTGGCTGGGCAGTGGGCTGAGAAGATACCGTCCGAGATGGACTTGAGCTGCCTGGACGTGATTCTCGGAACACGTGAAGGGTCCTCAGCGTTCGGCCTTCCCATGGCTCTGTGTGAGTAAGAGCTGCGTGCTTTGAAATCTTCAAGCGTCCTGGCAGTATGTTTCTTCTGAGGCAGAGAGCTTCCTGCTGGGGCACGGAGCCTGGTGGCTTGGGGACTGGTGAAGGGGCAGTAGGCGGTTCAACAGTGCGTGGATAGATATTCAAGGCCTCCGTTCTCTCCGAGTTCCTGGAGTGGCAGCGGGAGGGGGTGGCCGATGGTGGGAGGAGAAGCGATGCCGCGTCCTTGCGGACTGAAAAGCTAAGTTTGTTTGTTTGTTTTTTCCCCTCAGCTGTGTTCGGTAGCGAGCGATAAGAAGTCAACCCTCCCGGTGTCCTCCCGTCTGGGGATGGAACGGAAACGAGAACAGCGAGCTCGGGAGCTTGGTCGAAGCGAGGCGAGAACCGTCCTGCTGGGAGCGGAGCAGCCATCGCTGACAGGGAGATAAGTGTCGGGTCCGGAAATCTCTCGGCTTACGGCCCACTCGGGTCTAGGAAGGGAAGTCAGGTTTGCTTAGACAGCGAGTCTGAGCGGAGGTTCACGAGGTGATTCCTTGGTAGTGGGAGAAACAGGGCTTCCGTTTGTCAGGGGTGCTGATTTCTCTGGAACACGGTGTCCTTCTCAGCAGACGCTTGGCTCGAGGAGGAAGACGCAAGGTGGTAAGGTTTCCGTCTGCCTCTCATGTGTTTCTCTCTTGTTGCTCTCTCGTATTGGCCAATACGTTCTGTCTGTCTGTTTCTGTCTGTGTCTTTGTCCTTGCTCTGCTTCTGCCGTGTCCTTGTATAGCTCACGTGCAGGCATTCCAGGTGAGCATCTCCACGGGTTAAGGGCTCAGGAGCCAACGGGAATTCTGCAGGTACGCCAGTCGCCCAAGGGAGAGCGGTGGTGCGTCATGGCTGACTGACTCAGTGTTCTTGTAGAGGGCCCTATACATAGGCGAGGGGCGGGGGGGAAGGGCTAAAGGATAGAATTCCCACAGCCACAGACCTTAGTGAGTGAGAGGTCTCTTCAGTCACGCCGCTCTCGGATCTCGCTGCAGGGAGGGATTCTGGTGCCGCTCTCGGGTCGTGCAGCTTGGGGGTGTCTCTAGCGCTGCTCTCGGGTCTCGCTGCTGGGGGGGAGGGGTCTTTGGGGCCACTCTCAGGTCGTGCTGCTGGGAGGGAGTCTGTCGCCTCTCTCGGGTTATGCTGCTGCGGGGAATCTCTGGTGCCGCTCTCGAGTCGCGCTACTGGGGGGGGGTCTCTGGCGCCTCCTTGGGATCATGCTGCTGGGGGGGTCTCTGGCTTCGCTCTCCGGTCGTGCTGCTGGGGGGGGGGTCTCTGTTACCGCTTTCGAGTCGCGCTGTTGGGGGGGTCTCTGGTGCCGCTCTCGGTAGTGGTGCTGGGGGTGGGGTCTCTGTCTCCACTCTCGGGTCTCGCTGCTGGGGGGGAGGGGTCTTTGGGGCCACTCTCAGGTCGTGCTGCTGGGAGGGAGTCTGTCGCCTCTCTCGGGTTATGCTGCTGCGGGGAATCTCTGGTGCCGCTCTCGAGTCGCGCTACTGGGGGGGGTCTCTGGCGCCTCCTTGGGATCATGCTGCTGGGGGGGTCTCTGGCTTCGCTCTCCGGTCGTGCTGGTGGGGGGGGGGGTCTCTGTTACCGCTTTCGAGTCGCGCTGTTAGGGGGGGTCTCTGGTGCCGCTCTCGGTAGTGGTGCTGGGGGTGGGGTCTCTGTCTCCACTCTCAGGTCGCGCTGCTGGGGGGAGGTCTCTGGCGCCGCTCTCGGGTCGCACTACTGGGGGTGGTCTCTGGAGCCTCCCTCCGGTCATGCTGCAGACGGGGGGTGTCACTGGCCCCGCTATCAGGTGATGCTGCTGCGGGGGGTCTCTGGCACCTCTCTCGGGTTTTGCTGCTGGGTGGGTGTCTGGGGCCGCTCTCGGGTGATGCTGTTCGGGGAGGTCTCTGGCGCCGCTCTCCGGTAGCGGTGCTGGGGGTGGGGTTTCTGTCTCCACTCTCGGGTAATGCTTCTGGGGGGGTCTCCGGCGCCGGTCTCGGGTCGCGCTCCTTGGGGGTGGGGTCTCTGTCGCCACTTTCAGCTCATGCTGCTGGGGGGGGTCTCTGGCGCCACTCTCGGGTGATGCTGCTGGGGGGGGCCTCTGGCTCCCATCTCAGGTCGTGCTGCTGGGGGGGGGGGAGATCTCTGTCGCCGTTCTCTGGTGATGCTGCTGGGGGGAGGGTCTCTGGCGCCACTCTTGGGTCGCACTGCTGGGGGCGGGTCTGTGGTGCCGCTCTCGGGTCTTGCTGCTGGGGGGGGTCTCTGGCACCGTTTTCGGGTCACTCTGCTGGGGGAGGTCTCTGGCTTCGCTCTCGGGTCACGCTGCTGGGGAGGGTCTCTGGCGCCACCCTCGGGACTTGCTGCTGGGGGGGGTCTCTGGCGCCGCCCTCGGGTCGCAATGCCGGGGGGGTTCTTTCGCGCTGCTCTCGGGTTTTGCTGCTGGGGGGGGGTCTCTTGTTTCGCTCTCGGGTCATGCTGCTGGGGGGGGGACTTTGCAAGCGGGGCCGGGTACTAAAGGCACCAAGCAGCTGGCGGAATCACTGAGAACAAGGGTCATGGGGTCGGGGGTTGGTTGAGACTCTTTGGACCAGAGGCAGGGGGTCCAGGCTGCCAAATGTGTCGCGGAGAACCTCCATCTATCGGACGCGGCTTCCTCTCCGCGCTTGCAGAACCGAGCAGCTAAAAGTGTTAGAAGCCAAATCAGAGCGGCTCATGTGTGTGTTAGAAACGGCTACGGGGAGCCAATTGCACTGGCACCTGACGCCTTCTTCAGCCCTTTGTTGCTGCAGGCTGGCACCTCTCACAACCATTCATTCATCGTCCAAGCACTCTCTCTCTTACGTACATTCCCTAATTAATGTTTCCCATACAGTATTTTGCATAATAATACAAGAGTTGTAGTTACAAAAAGTTACAAAAGTTTCTGGGTGGCATTTCTTAAAACATTCTCTCTCTGAGCGCTGAGTTAGTTACTGTTATAGTTACAATGCTTCACTTTGCGATTAGGGTTAAGTGCTTCACAATGCTTTGAAGAGAACGGTTGTCAATTGTGTAACAGTAAGTTTGAGCGTGCCCTGGCGCACAGCGAGGGGAGCTGTTTCTGGCTACATAGTAGTATATTTTTAACAGTTTGAAGATACATGACCTAATATTACATTCCTAACCAATTATATTCTAGAGGGGCAAGAATGTTTAGATTTATAATTAAACAATCCTAACAAATAATAATAATAATAATAATTATAAATCTAAACACTTCTCAAGCTTGATAACACTAAATCTAAACCCTTTCACAAGAATAAATCTAAACACTTCTATGCTTCTTCTACTTAACAAACTTCTCCTCCTTAGACTTTTAGTTGTGGGGAACAAATTCTGGGGAGTCACTTCCACTTGGGGAATCATGTTTCATACTTGACTATGTTATCCCTACACTAAGGCTGGCCGAGAGACTGTCCCGGACTGATCGTAACAGACTGTTCTGTCCGCGAATGGGCTGAGAGTAAAGGGCGTGTTCGGAATCTGTGGCGCCCAATCTGAGGCTGTCCGAGGTGACTCTTAACGGACTGCTCCGTGCGCCAGTGGGCGGTGACTAAAGGCGTGTTCTGGGGCTGCTGGCGGCCAATAGGTTGTCCGGGGTGGATTATAACAGACTCTTCTGTCCGCGAATGGGCTTGTGACTAAGGGGCGTGTTCTGAATCAGAGGCACCCAATAGGCTGACCCGGCTGCATCTTAACGGACAGCTCTGTCTGCGAATGCGGTGTGACTAGGGGGAATGACCTGCCACTGCTCTCGACCAATAGGCTGTCCGGGGTGGATCTTAATGGGCTGCTCTGTCCTCGAATTGTCTGTGACTTAGGGGTGGTTCCTGGCTGTGTGCCAGCCAATGGGCTTTCGGAAGACAGCCTTGGCGGAGGATAGTGTCGCCCAATGGGCTGTCAGCAAAGGGGATCCTGCCTCTGGTTCGGCCAATGGGCTGTCGCAGGGGGGCGTTGTCTGACTGGGCGGCCGGCGCCGCCATGACAGGAAGGTCCGAGGAGCGCGCGGGGGCGCGAGCGAATCCTGGGTCCGAATGCGAAGCTGCCCCGCCCCCAGCCCGCCCCTTGTTGGTGTCTGGCCCGGGGGAGGAGGGGGCGCGAGGGAAGGTGGGGGAGCGGGCTGGGGGTGGGGTGTCTGGCCTGGGGGAGAAGGGGGCGCGAGGGAAGGTGGGGGAGCGGGCTGGGGGTGGGGTGTCTGGACAGGGGTGAGGTGTAGGAGCAGGCTGGGTGTGAGGGGCCGGGGGGGGGGGTGCTCGGCACTGGGGGGGCAGGAGGGGGTGAGGGGCCGGGGGGGTGCTCGGCACTGGGGGGGCAGGAGGGGGTGAGGGGCCGGGGGGGTGCTCGGCACTGGGGGGGCAGGAGGGAGGGGGAGGGGCCGGGGGGGGCCTTGGCACTGCGGGGGGCAGGAGGGGACAGGGCGCGGGAGAGCGCAGGCGCGGGCGGCGCTGGCTGGGCGGGAAACTCCCGGGACGCTCGCGCCCACGAGGCGGGCGGGAAAACGCTGCGGGGGGCGCTGAGGGGCGGAGCCTGGGGGGCGGGGCGGGAGCTGGCAGTGACGTGGAGCCCCCCCCCCCGCCTGCTTCTCTCCGGGCCCCAGGCTGGACATCGGCGGGGCGGCCCCTGGCGGAGGTGGGGGGGCGATTTCTGCCCCCCCCCCCCGGCGCTGCTGCCTCCCCGGGGAGCAGCGCCCCTGTGACCCCCCCCCCACGTGGTGCCGGGCGCGGGAGCTGACCCGGGCTCCAGTCACGTGGGTGTCTCGGGGAGGGGGGGCTGCGGGCCACCGGGGCCCGGGAGTGTCACGTGCCCCTTCCCCCCGCCGGGGAGCCGTGCGCCCTCGAGGGGTGGTTCCCGCGGGCGGGGCACGCACAGAACGTGTCCCGCACGCGGGGGGGCGGGGCGGCCTGAGCCCTGCTCCCCGCGCTGCTCGCTGTCTGGGGGCGGGGCCGGGTGCCCGCTGAATCCCCCCTGTGCCCGGGGGGGGGCAGTTCGGCGGGGGGCGCTGTGGGGGGGGATGCTCTGGCCCTGGCTGCCCGCAGTGCCGCCCAGTGCCCGGCTGTGCCTCCTGCAGAGGCCGAGAGCGTCCTGGGTGGGGGCGTGTGGGGAGAGGGGGGGAGTGGCTGAGAATTGGGGGGCAAACAGGTGACAGACAAACCAACCGACAGAAAAGCCTCCCTGCCTGGCCCCCAGCTGAGCGGAGAAACGTCCCCCTGGCGCCAGAGCACTGCAGGGCCCAGCCTAGTCGCTTTGTGCGCTCCAGCCCCACGGCGTGGGGAGGGGGCGACGGTGGAGGAGCCCCAAGCACCCAGGCCTTAGGTTCCCCACCCGCCTTCTAAGCACTGAGCATTTTAGGCCTGGCTGGACTAGAGAAGGGGGCACCAGGGGAGTTGCCGCTGAAGGCGCGCGGCCGCGCACAAACACCCCTCTGCCGCCCACCTCCCTTGCGGAGCCTTGCAGCGGCACTCGCCTTCCTGCTGGCCGGGGAATGGCGCGGTTGTTTTCCTGATCTGGTGGAGGGCGGCTGCCCCGTTGTGTCCCTGCTGGGGCAGCCTCGCCCCACCTCCAGCTGCGATTGGGGCTTCTGTTTGTTTCTGTTCATACAGTTTGCTGCAGTTTTCCATCCCCGAGGACCTGCGTGAAGCTGGTCCGACCAGAGATACGGGGATCGATTTTTAAGAGTAAGAGGTTTTGTTTTTAAAGCAGGGGTGAGGAACCTAATACCCCAGCTCACGTGAGTGTGGCCCTCGAGACTCAAGGTTCCCACACTAACGCTCTAGCTCCCCTCCAGATTGGTGATAGAAATGTAGCCGTGTTAGCCTGGGGTAGTTGAAGCAAAATGCAGGACAATGTAGCACTTTAAAGACTAACAAGATGGTTTATTAGATGATGAGCTTTCGTGGGCCAGACCCACTTCCTCAGATCAAATAGTGGAAGAAAGTAGTCACAACCGTATATACCAAAGGATACAATTAAAAAAAAGAACAAATATGAAAAGGACAAATCACATTGCAGAACAGGAGGGGGATGCGGTGGGGGGGAGGGGGAAGGAAGGTAAGTGTCTGTGAATTGATGATATTAGAGGTAGGGAGAGTGGGATGTTTGTGAGTTAATGGTATTAGAGGTGATAATTGGGGAAACTATCTTGGTAATGGGTGAGATAACAAACATTTGAACTAAGTCCTTGTTGGAAAGTGTCGAATTTTAACATGAATGACAGTTCAGAGGATTCCCTTTCAAGTGCAGATGTAAGTAAAAGGTCTTTGTAGCAGAATGCAGGTGGTCAAGTCATTGAGAGAGTGTCCTTTCTGGTTAAAATGGCAAGAAACTGTTTTCTCTTTGTGATCTTGTCTGATATCTGTTTTGTGGGCATTAATCCTTTGGCGAAGTGTCTGAGATGTTTGTCCAATGTACATAGCAGACGGACACTTTCGGCACACGATAGCATAGATTATATTTCTGGATGCGCAGGAATATGTGTTCTTGATCTTATAACTCACTTGGTTGGGTCCAATAATGGTATCAGCAGAATGAATATGTGGACAAAGCTGGCAACGGGGTTTGTTGCAAGGGAAGGTACCAGGGTTGGTATTAGTGTGGTATGTCCTGTGGTGGTTGGTAAGAATGATCTTGAGGTTAGGTGGTTGTCTATAGGAGACTATGGGTCTGTCTCCCAGAGCCTCTTTGAGTATGGTATCCTGTTCCAATATAGGCTGTAGTTTATTGATAATGTGTTGGACAGGTTTAAGTTGGGGGTTGTAGGTGATGACAAGTGGTGTTCTATTGTTGGTTTTCTTGGGTCTGTCTTGAAGTAGATGGTTTCTAGGTATTCGTCTGGCTCTTTCAATTTGCTTTTTTATTTCTCTGGGTGGCCAGATTGGAGCAGACAAATTCTGCTAGCCTGCCCCGCCCCGCCCCCCGCCCCGCCCTCCTCACAAGGGAAGCCTTGTGTGCGAGGGGAATGTGGGAAGCCTCTTCCTCCTCAGTTGGGGCATGTGTTAATGCGGATGGTGGGGTTTGGGATTTTTTTTTCTTCACACTTGTGTGTAGGGTTGCCAGGTGTCTAGCACTGAGCCAGACAGCCCGGTAGTTGCACTTTTTGTCCGGTAAATAAATTTAGAAAATACCGGACATACAAAATGTCCAGTATTTTCTGCTTTTCCTCTGTGCCCAGCAGAAATAAGCCGGGGCGGGGAGATTGGCTGACTAATTAAAGGGGTCACAACTGGATTTTGCTCAACAAAAATGTTCCTGGTGGGGTTTTTTTTGTTTGGTTGGCTTCTTTCCCTCAACAAAAATTTTCCTGGCGCCTTTTTTTTTTTTTTTTTTTTTTTTTTTTTTTGCTGAAACCATCTGGCAACCCTACTAGTGTGTGCCTTCCGCCCCCCCAATAAGGTTCCCCACCCCGTCTGAAAGCGAGAGTTGGGAGAACAGGTTACCTTGCGTTCCTGTGTCCTTATAAGGAAGTTGAAGGCTACTATAAAATCCCCCCTCATGGTCTCCTCTTCAGACTAAAGAAACCTAAATCCCTCAGCCTCTTCATAGAGCAATTGCTCCAGCCCCCTAATCGTTTTGGTTGTCCTCTGCTGGACCCTCTCCAATGTGTCCACATCCCTTCTGTAGTGGGGGGCCCAGAACTGGACACAGTACTCCAGATGTGGCCCCACCAAAGCCGAATAAAGGGGAATAATGACATCTCTGGATCTACTGGCAATGCTCCTCTTAATGCAACCTAATATGCCATTAGCCTTCTTGGCTACAAGGGCACACTGTTGACTCATCTCCAGCTTCTCATCCACTGTAACCCCCAGGTCCTGTCTGCAGAACTACTACTTAACTGGTTGGTCCCCAGCTTGTAACTATGCTTGGGATTCTTCCATCCCAAGTGCAGGACTGTACACTTGTCCTTGTTGAACCTCATCAGATTTCTTGTGGCCCAATCCTCCAATTTGTCTAAGTCATTCTGGACCCTATCTCCGCCCTTAGGCATCTTTTAGCCTTTTTGTTCTATTATTGTTTTTCTATTTGGTACTAGAAAATCAAACTTTCCTCCTGCTTGGGCCTCAAGTTTCACTCCAGCAGCCCTTCCACAAGTAGAATCGTCTGCAAAATAAAATGTCAGGGCTACCGTCATTAAGGTGCTTGTCCCTGTAAGGACATGTGACTGAACTGGTTGTTCAGAAGGTTTCTGGTGAATTGGTTTATGCACAGGTATGCCTCCCGTTCTTCTTTAACCACCGCAGTCTCTTGTTTTTGTCCGGAAGCAAATTCTCTGCCAAGCCACCTTTTTTCCCTTTCATGTAATTGTCTGCTCTTTCGTTCGGTGTGGTAGACTTGTTCTAGTGTGGCATTAGACAACCGAGCCACAGAAAAGTCTGCCTTGGTACCACTGAGTACCGGCCCAGACCAAAGTAGCTTTCAGACACCTTAAGAGAGTCTTGATTTGCAATTCTCCCCTTTCTTCTCCTTGGATTTTCAACTAGGAAAGTGTGCTAATCATCTGCTTTTGCGGAAAAACTTGCCAGCTGTCTACACTGGCCGCTTGAATTTCCGCAAAAGCACTGACGATCTCATGTAAGATTGTCAGTGCTTCTGCGGGAATACTATGCTGCTCCCGTTCGGGCAAAAGTCTTTTTCCGAAAGACTTCTGCGCAAAAGGGCCAGTGTAGACAGCAGAGAGTTCTTTTCCGCAAAAAAGCCCCGATGGCGAAAATGGCGATTGGGGCTTTTTTGCAGAAAAGCGCGTCTAGATTGGCCACGGACGCTTTTCCGTAAAAAGTTTACATACCCAGTATCTTGTGAAGAACTTGTCACCTCAGCACAGGGTCCCGGGGCGGGCTTTACCATAAGGGACCCGGAGAGATCATCTAGGCCAGCTGGAGGGGGCAGGGCAGGGCAGGGCAGGGCAGGGCAGGGCAGGGCAGGGCAGGGGAGGGGAGGGGAGGGGAGGGGAGAGGAGAGGAGAGGAGGTTGGCCACTGAAAATGTTGCAGTATTAATTTTCCTTTTATTTGACTTCATATCAAACAAATATTTACAGTTTAAATGACCTTGTTAATTCTCCCTTGTGTTAGTACTCTTTCTTCCAGAACGTTTTAAAAACACAGACGAGACATGTCTTCGCCTGGGTGGCAGGCATCCGAAGAAGGGCACGTGACCTCGATCTTGGAGCACGAGACAAAACTCACTCCGCTCCTGGAGGGGAAATGTTAGAGGCAACACTGGGCTCCAGTGAGCAGCAGCCAGGTGACGCACGTGTCTGTCCTTTCCACACATCTAGGGTGGCCTAGCTCCTAACCGTTCTCTGTCTCTTTTTCGGTCCCTGTAGACTTGGAGGAGATGAGAGGCTGGCCATGTGGTGGCAGAGACCGAAAGGAGCCACCCTCCCGAGACCCTGCCGGCAGATGGAAACCAGACAGCGATCTATGGAAGAAGAGCAAATAGCAATTGGCTCAAGGTAAGTATCGAGGGAGGGCCGCACAGACGTTTGCGAGCGTGGTACGGGTCCCTGAGAAAAGGCCCTCTGGCTCGTGGTGGAAGAACTTGAAAATACGAAGTACAAAAGTCACAGTGTTGTACTTAAAAGAAGTACTCGGGATCTTTTTCAGAGGGGTAAGGCAACACGCCACATTTATTGATCACACACACACACATTAATTTATATATATATATATATATATATATATATATATATATATATTTATTTACCACATGCATATGATAAGTATTGATTATTCTGTGTCACTCACGCACTCACTCTCACACACACACACACACACGTGCACAAGCACACTCCGTCTTGCTGTTGTTACCAACTTGTTGCTCCCCTTAACTTCACTGGCCAGGTGAGTTAGATGGGGGAGGGGTGGAGCCGGGCTTCTGCTGATCGGGATCGATGCTCCGATGGTGACAAGATGAGACCCGGAGTCCTCTGCAAGACAACTCACTTTTATAGCAGCTTCCCTCTTATGCAAATATATCCCAGATTCAAAATCTGGGTCTGTGTCCTTTGGTCCCTTTGTGGGTGCTGTCTGTTAAGAGAGGGTGTTTTCCAAAGAAGGTGCTTGCTTCTAATCCCCAAGGCCTTCAATATGTCTGCTCTTCTTTCTTGAGCCCTCTTGACACCTTGGGTCTGGCTTCTACCCCCTTTTCAACTGGTGTAGCTCTCTGGAGGTGCTTGGCTCCCAAGTGTTACTCATTCACACCTCGTTCATTCAACTGGGCAATTGATTACAGAGTGGGGGGAGAGAGTGGGGGAAAGATCTTATTCTACTCCTAGCAAATGACATTTTTACCTCTTTAACTATATACTCTGTATTAGAACCCTATGTAGAAAACTAAGTTACAAGGTTATATGGATTCAAGTTCTAATACAAAGTGACAAGGTCATATGGATTAATACAAAGTTACAAGGTTATATGGAGAGGCACAGTGTCAAGTCATATGAAGTACATAGGTTTATCTACAACAGAAACTGAACACCGATTTTTGTATTTTTAAAAATGTCATTAATCCCCCCCCCCCCCCCCCCGCCACCCTCCCCGAATCTCCTGGCTGGCGATACTTAACGTGTCTAGGATCATACGGAAAACTAAGTGAGTAGGCTGCCAATTGACCTAGCGTCACGCATGCCGAGAGTTGGCAAAACTGGGATTGAAATAAAGACTTGGTCTCCCAGCAGCACCGAGGAGCCCCAGCCATGGATTAGGGCCTCGTGGGAATAGTTGTCTCCTAATTGATCTAATCTTTGGCTTTTGAGTTTGATATTATTGGTGAGTCCTTCTAGGCGACTGTTACTCGGCGTGCATGCGTGCGCACGTAAGTATGAGTGCAAGTGTGTGCGTCCGCAAGTGTCCATTTGCGTGTGTGTGCACGTGCCTGCGTGCGGGCAGATTGAGCAGATGCGTGTGTGGGCATCTGAGCGAGGGCACGAGTGGGCACCCAGGCGTGTTAATCTGTTAATTCGCGTTTGTGAGTGTGTACACGCATCCCTGCGTGTGAGCATTTGGCAGGGTGAGTGGCTGTTGCACGGGCGTGTGCGTCTGACGTGTGCCAGTCAGACGGTGCCCTGGCAGCAGTAGCTCCTGGAAAGCGACACCCCTCCCCTCCCATCTGGAGCATGCAACTGGGATGAGAGGGGCAGGGAAGAGTAGCACTGCTGCAGCGCGTTTCAGCACGAGGCCCTAACTGCCGCGCGGTAGCTGCTCCTTTTGTATCCGACGTGGGGCAACAAGGAGCGGCCTCGCATCATGCCGGCGCCACGTGCGTTCAGTCCCACGGACCGGAAGTGACGTTTGCTCGGTCCACAGCCTGACAGCAACCGACTGGGAACCGTGACCGGAAGGTGCCCAGGTACGAGCGCTCAGCTGGTGCCAGGTCAGCGGGTGGTAGGCAGGAGACACGGGGCCAGGCGGGACGGGTTCAGACACGGGGTGCCTGGCTGGGACAGCGACTGGGGTTGGAGGTTTCCTGCGGCGGTGCAGCCAGCGTAGGCCACCAGCTCCCGTGGTACGTGGGGCAGAGGAAGGACAGCAGAGCGGAGGCTGGAACCGCTCCGACAAGGCACCACTCTGCTTATGGTTGCCAGGTGTCCGGTTTTGAACTGGACGGTCCAGGCTTTCAGCTTTTTCTTCGGGGAAACAAATTGAGAAAATATAAATGTCCGCGAAAGCGGCAAGGAGTTCTGTGCCACAGGACTCCTCGCTGCTTTTGCAGATTCAGACTAACGCGGCTACTCCTCTGATAAATGTCTGGTATTTTCTAAATCAGATGGAATGCAGATTGTGATGTCATGTCAGGCGTGTCTGGTATTTTGGTGAAACCATCTGGCAACCCTAGCTCTGCTCCTTGCTTGGCCGGGGTGGCGCCCTGCCTCTGTGGCAGGCCCTGACGTCACAGGGAGCGTGTTCCCCAGGAAATCCGGGCAGTGCAGCGGCTTCCGGTCCGCGCCACCCGGCCCCAAGGGAGAGGCGGCGGGAGGCGGCAGCGAGGTCAGAGCGTGACGCTGCCCCGCCCGGATCTCAGCCCTTGGGCGCCCCAGTGTGCACCCCGCCCGGCCGGGCCGCTCCCCTGTAGCTCCGCCCCCAGCGCTGCGCCCGCTGCCTCGTGGCCCGGCTCGGTGCGAAGCTGCCACTGCCGGCTACGAACAGCAGCGCACTGCTAGTGACGTCATTGCCCTGGCGCGGTGCGTGCAAATGATGGAACGCGGGGCACGTTCTATCGGCTCCCCGGCGAGTGACACGTGGGTTTGTGGGGCACACAGACGGGTCCCAGGCTCCGTCATTAATGGCAGGGGCGTGGCCTGGTCTGGGGGCGGGGCCACTGACCGGCAGGAACTCAGCTGGGACACAGAAGTGAGCGGCAGAAAACTCCTCGGGGTCTCCGGAAAATCCTCGCGCGGCCCCTCTGGGCTTGTGAACGGGACGCAGCAGAGGCAGCCGCCCCCCCTCCCCCCCCACCCGCCTCACGCTCCCCGCTGCACTTTCGAAGGCAACAGCAGCATCAGCCTGTCCCGCTGCCAGTCCCCACACAAGCCGGCTGGGAAATTTGGTGTTGGGGGGAGCAGACTGCATGGGGGGGAGAGGAGTTTGGTGGTGGTGGGGGATCAGACTGCATGGGGCGGGGAGGAGTTTGGGGGGTAGGGGATCAGACTGCACGGGGGGGAGGAGTTTGGGGGGGATCAGACTGCACGGGGGGAGTTTTGTGGGGGGTAGGAGATCAGACTGCACGGGGCGAGGAGTTTGGGGGGGATCAGACTGCACGGGGGGAGGAGTTTTGTGGGGGGTAGGAGATCAGACTGCACGGGGCGAGGAGTTTGGGGGGGATCAGACTGCACGGGGGGAGGAGTTTGGGGGGATCAGACTGCACGGGGGGAGGAGGAGTTTGGGGGGGAGCAGACTGCACGGGGCGGAGAGGAGTTTGGTGGTGAGGGGGAGCAGACTGCACGGGGCGGGGAGGAGTTGGGGGGAGCAGACTGCACGGGGCGGAGAGGAGTTTGGGGGGGAGCAGACTGCACGGGGCGGAGAGGAGTTTGGTGGGGGGGATCAGACTGCACGGGGCGGAGAGGAGTTTGGTGGGGGGGATCAGACTGCACGGGGTGGGGAGGAGTTGGGGGGAGCAGACTGCACGGGGTGGGGAGCAGTTTGGGGGGGAGCAGACTGCACGGGGGGGAGGAGTTTGGAGGGGGATCAGACTGCACGGGGCGGAGAGGAGTTTGGTGGTGAGGGGGAGCAGACTGCACGGGGCGGGGAGGAGTTTGGGGGGGAGCAGACTGCACGGGGCGGAGAGCAGTTTGGTGGGGGGGAGCGGACTGCACGGGGGGGAGGAGCTTGGGGGGGATCGGACTGCACGCGGCGGAGAGAAATTTTGGGGGTGATCAGTCTGCAGGGGGCGGGGAGGAGTTTGGGGAGGGGAGCAGACTGCACGGGGCGGGGAGGAGTTTGGAGGGGGTTCAGACTGCACGGGGCGGAGAGCAGTTTGGTGGGGGGGAGCGGACTGCACGGGGGGGAGGAGCTTGGGGGGATCGGACTGCACGCGGCGGAGAGAAATTTTGGGGGTGATCAGTCTGCAGGGGGCGGGGAGGAGTTTGGGGAGGGGAGCAGACTGCACGGGGCGGGGAGGAGTTTGGAGGGGTTCAGACTGCACGGGGCGGAGAGGAATTTGGGGGGGTTCACACTGCATTGGGCGGGGAGGAGTTTGGTGGGGGGGAGGAGACTGCATGGGGCGGGGAGGAGTTTGGTGGGGGGGAGCAGACTGCACGGGGCGGGGAGGAGTTTGGGGGGTTCAGACTGCACGGGGCGGGGAGGAGTTTGGGGGGGAAGGGTTGCCGCGGGGTCTCCTCTCCCGAGTGGGGGCGGGGCATCAGCTAAGGACGCTGCCGTCTCTGAGGCAGGAGCCCCGCCTAACAATGGGGAGGGGCGGGATGAGGGGGAGTAGGGAAAGTAGCCGCAGTGGCTTGTGGGAAACTGAGTGCCCCTGTCCGCAGCTCCCATCGGCCATTGCAGGGCCAGGGCAGGCCCGGCGCTGTTCGGTTGGGCGGGTGCAGCGGAAGTGACATCACAACGGGGCATTGACCAGGGAGCGACGCGGTTGGTCCCGCGCTCCTGTCACTCCAAGTGTTAGCGACGCATCCTGGGACTTGTAGTTCTCAGAGTGCGGCCTCCCGGGGCACGTCGCAGCGCGCCCCGCCCCTATCATAGCCCCGCCCCCCGGCATAGCCCCGCCCAGCGTGTTCTTAGTTCGGAATGGGGCATTTCTACCCTAAGAACAATCTTTTTTATTTGGAAATAACGGCCCTTAGCAGAGCAACAGTGCCGCTCGGTAGTCACCGGCGGTAATGCACGTGTAATTCCGTAGCGCCCCCACAGTGCCGCTCGGTGGTCATTGCGGGTAATGCACGTGTAATTCCGTAGCGCCTCCACAGTGCCGCTCGGTGGTCATTGCGGGTAATGCACGTGTAATTCCGTAGCGCCTCCACAGTGCCGCTCGGTGGTCATTGCGGGTAATGCACGTGTAATTCCATCGCCCCCAGCTGCTGTCCCTGCTCCGCACGCCACGTGGCCCCAGTCTTGCCCTTTGACAGCAGGAAAAGTAAGAAGCTCGTTATTTCCAGGCTCCGCGGAGCCCTCTCCCCTCCTGCCCATGGCCCCCTCATCCCGCACTCCAGGATCCGCACAGCCCTCTCCCCTCCTGCCTCCGGCCCCCTCATCCCGCACTGCAGGCTCCGCGCAGCCCTCTCCCCTCCTGCCCCCGGCCCCCTCATCCCGCACTGTAGGCTCTGCGGGGGAGGAGTTTGGGGGGGATCAGACTGCACGGGGGGGAGAGGAGTTTGGGGGGGATCAGACTGCACGTGGGGAGGATCAGACTGCACGGGGCGGGGAGGAGTTTGGGGGGGTGGATCAGACTGCACGGGGGGGAGGATCAGACTCCACGGGGCGGCGAGGAGTTTGGGGAGGGGTTCAGACTGCACGGGGCGGAGAGGAGTTTGGGGAGGGGATCAGACTACACGGGGCGGCGAGGAGTTTGGGGAGGGGTTCAGACTGCACGGGGCGGAGAGGAGTTTGGGGAGGGGATCAGACTACACGGGGCGGAGAGGAGTTTGGGGGGCATCGGACTGCACGGGGCGGGGAGGAGTTTGGGGGGATCAGACTGCACGGGGGGGGAGAGGAGTTTGGGGGGATCAGACTGCACGGAGCGGGGAGGAGTTTGGGGGGATCAGACTGCACGGGGGGGAGGATCAGACTGCACGGAGCGGGGAGGAGTTTGGGGGGAGGATCAGACTGCACGGGGCAGGGAGGAGCTTTGGGGGGATCAGACTGCACGGGGCGGAGGGGAGTGTGGGGGGGATCCGACTGCACGGGGGGGAGAGGAGTTTGGGGGGGATCAGACTGCACGGAGCGGGGAGGAGTTTGGGGGGGGATCAGACTGCACGGGGGGGGAGGATCAGTCTGCACGGGGCGGAGAGGAGTTTGGGGAGGGGTTCAGACTGCACGGGGCGGAGCGCAGTTTGGGGGGGATCAGACTGCACGGGGCGGGGAGGAGTTTTGGGGGAGATCAGACTGCACGGGGCGGGGAGGAGTTTGGGGGGATCGGACTGCACAGGGCGGGGAAGAGTTTGGGGGGGATCGGACTGCACGGGGCGGGGAGGAGTTTGGGGGGGATCAGACTGCACGGGGGGGAGGATCAGACTGCACGGGGGGGAGGAGTTTGGGGGGGATCGGACTGCACGGGGCGGGGAGGAGTTTGGGGGGATCATACTGCACGGGGGGAGAGGAATTTGGGGGGATCGCACTGCACGGGGCGGGGAAGAGTTTGGGGGGATCGGACTGCACGGGGCGGGGAGGAGTTTGGGGGGGATCAGACTGCACGGGGGGGAGGATCAGACTGCACGGGGCGGGGGGAAGTTTGGGGGGATCAGACTGCACGGGGGGAGTAGTTTGAGGGGGGATCAGACTGCACGGGGCGGGGAGGAGTTTGGGGGGATCAGACTGCACGGGGCGGGGAGGAGTTTGGGGGGGTTCACACTGCATTGGGCGGGGAGGAGTTTGGTGGGGGGGAGGAGACTGCATGGGGCGGGGAGGAGTTTGGTGGGGGGGAGCAGACTGCACGGGGCGGGGAGGAGTTTGGGGGGTTCAGACTGCACGGGGCGGGGAGGAGTTTGGGGGGGAAGGGTTGCCGCGGGGTCTCCTCTCCCGAGTGGGGGCGGGGCATCAGCTAAGGACGCTGCCGTCTCTGAGGCAGGAGCCCCGCCTAACAATGGGGAGGGGCGGGATGAGGGGGAGTAGGGAAAGTAGCCGCAGTGGCTTGTGGGAAACTGAGTGCCCCTGTCCGCAGCTCCCATCGGCCATTGCAGGGCCAGGGCAGGCCCGGCGCTGTTCGGTTGGGCGGGTGCAGCGGAAGTGACATCACAACGGGGCATTGACCAGGGAGCGACGCGGTTGGTCCCGCGCTCCTGTCACTCCAAGTGTTAGCGACGCATCCTGGGACTTGTAGTTCTCAGAGTGCGGCCTCCCGGGGCACGTCGCAGCGCGCCCCGCCCCTATCATAGCCCCGCCCCCCGGCATAGCCCCGCCCAGCGTGTTCTTAGTTCGGAATGGGGCATTTCTACCCTAAGAACAATCTTTTTTATTTGGAAATAACGGCCCTTAGCAGAGCAACAGTGCCGCTCGGTAGTCACCGGCGGTAATGCACGTGTAATTCCGTAGCGCCCCCACAGTGCCGCTCGGTGGTCATTGCGGGTAATGCACGTGTAATTCCGTAGCGCCTCCACAGTGCCGCTCGGTGGTCATTGCGGGTAATGCACGTGTAATTCCGTAGCGCCTCCACAGTGCCGCTCGGTGGTCATTGCGGGTAATGCACGTGTAATTCCGTAGCGCCTCCACAGTGCCGCTCGGTGGTCATTGCGGGTAATGCACGTGTAATTCCGTAGCGCCTCCACAGTGCCGCTCGGTGGTCATTGCCGGTAATGCACGTGTAATTCCGTAGCGCCTCCACAGTGCCGCTCGGTGGTCATTGCGGGTAATGCACGTGTAATTCCGTAGCGCCTCCACAGTGCCGCTCGGTGGTCATTGCCGGTAATGCACGTGTAATTCCGTAGCGCCTCCACAGTGCCGCTCGGTGGTCATTGCGGGTAATGCACGTGTAATTCCGTAGCGCCTCCACAGTGCCGCTCGGTGGTCATTGCGGGTAATGCACGTGTAATTCCGTAGCGCCTCCACAGTGCCGCTCGGTGGTCATTGCGGGTAATGCACGTGTAATTCCGTAGCGCCTCCACAGTGCCGCTCGGTGGTCATTGCAGGTAATGCACGTGTAATTCCGTAGCGCCTCCACAGTGCCGCTCGGTGGTCATTGCGGGTAATGCACGTGTAATTCCATCGCCCCCAGCTGCTGTCCCTGCTCCGCACGCCACGTGGCCCCAGTCTTGCCCTTTGACAGCAGGAAAAGTAAGAAGCTCGTTATTTCCAGGCTCCGCGGAGCCCTCTCCCCTCCTGCCCATGGCCCCCTCATCCCGCACTCCAGGATCCGCACAGCCCTCTCCCCTCCTGCCTCCGGCCCCCTCATCCCGCACTGCAGGCTCCGCGCAGCCCTCTCCCCTCCTGCCCCCGGCCCCCTCATCCCGCACTGTAGGCTCTGCGGGGGAGGAGTTTGGGGGGGATCAGACTGCACGGGGGGGAGAGGAGTTTGGGGGGGATCAGACTGCACGTGGGGAGGATCAGACTGCACGGGGCGGGGAGGAGTTTGGGGGGGTGGATCAGACTGCACGGGGGGGAGGATCAGACTCCACGGGGCGGCGAGGAGTTTGGGGAGGGGTTCAGACTGCACGGGGCGGAGAGGAGTTTGGGGAGGGGATCAGACTACACGGGGCGGCGAGGAGTTTGGGGAGGGGTTCAGACTGCACGGGGCGGAGAGGAGTTTGGGGAGGGGATCAGACTACACGGGGCGGAGAGGAGTTTGGGGGGCATCGGACTCCACGGGGCGGGGAGGAGTTTGGGGGGATCAGACTGCACGGGGGGGAGAGGAGTTTGGGGGGATCAGACTGCACGGAGCGGGGAGGAGTTTGGGGGGATCAGACTGCACGGGGGGGAGGATCAGACTGCACGGAGCGGGGAGGAGTTTGGGGGGAGGATCAGACTGCACGGGGCAGGGAGGAGCTTTGGGGGGATCAGACTGCACGGGGCGGAGGGGAGTGTGGGGGGGATCCGACTGCACGGGGGGGAGAGGAGTTTGGGGGGGATCAGACTGCACGGAGCGGGGAGGAGTTTGGGGGGGGATCAGACTGCACGGGGGGGGAGGATCAGTCTGCACGGGGCGGGGAGGAGTTTGGGGAGGGGTTCAGACTGCACGGGGCGGAGCGCAGTTTGGGGGGGATCAGACTGCACGGGGCGGGGAGGAGTTTTGGGGGAGATCAGACTGCACGGGGCGGGGAGGAGTTTGGGGGGATCGGACTGCACAGGGCGGGGAAGAGTTTGGGGGGGATCGGACTGCACGGGGCGGGGAGGAGTTTGGGGGGGATCAGACTGCACGGGGGGGAGGATCAGACTGCACGGGGTGGAGGAGTTTGGGGGGGATCGGACTGCACGGGGCGGGGAGGAGTTTGGGGGGATCATACTGCACGGGGGGAGAGGAATTTGGGGGGATCGCACTGCACGGGGCGGGGAAGAGTTTGGGGGGATCGGACTGCACGGGGCGGGGAGGAGTTTGGGGGGGATCAGACTGCACGGGGGGGAGGATCAGACTGCACGGGGCGGGGGGAAGTTTGGGGGGATCAGACTGCACGGGGGGAGTAGTTTGAGGGGGGATCAGACTGCACGGGGCGGGGAGGAGTTTGGGGGGATCAGACTGCACGGGGCGGGGAGGAGTTTGGGGGGGAAGGGTTGCCGCGGAGTCTCCTCTCCCGAGTGGGGGCGGGGCATCAGCTAAGGACGCTGCCGTCTCTGAGGCAGGAGCCCCGCCCAGTAATGGGGAGGGGCCGGATGAGGGGGAGTAGGGAAAGTAGCCGCAGTGGCTTGTGGGAAACTGAGTGCCCCTGTCCGCAGCTCCCATCGGCCATTGCAGGGCCAGGGCAGGCCCGGCGCTGTTCGGTTGGGCGGGTGCAGCGGAAGTGACATCACAACGGGGCATTGACCAGGGAGCGACGCGGTTGGTCCCGCGCTCCTGTCACTCCAAGTGTTAGCGACGCATCCTGGGACTTGTAGTTCTCAGAGTGCGGCCTCCCGGGGCACGTCGCAGCGCGCCCCGCCCCTATCATAGCCCCGCCCCCCGGCATAGCCCCGCCCAGCGTGTTCTTAGTTCGGAATGGGGCATTTCTACCCTAAGAACAATCTTTTTTATTCGGAAATAACGGCCCTTAGCAGAGCAACCGTGCCGCTCGGTAGTCACCGGCGGTAATGCACGTGTAATTCCGTAGCGCCCCCACAGTGCCGCTCGGTGGTCATTGCGGGTAATGCACGTGTAATTCCGTAGCGCCCCCACAGTGCCGCTCGGTGGTCATTGCGGGTAATGCACGTGTAATTCCGAAGCGCCTCCACAGTGCCGCTCGGTGGTCATTGCGGGTAATGCACGTGTAATTCCGTAGCGCCCCCACAGTGCCGCTCGGTGGTCATTGCGGGTAATGCACGTGTAATTCCATCGCCCCCAGCTGCTGTCCCTGCTCCGCACGCCACGTGGCCCCAGTCTTGCCCTTTGACAGCAGGCAAAGTAAGAAGCTCGTTATTTCCAGGCTCCGCGCAGCCCTCTCCCCTCCTGCCCGCGGCCCCCTCATCCCACACACCAGGCTCGGCGCAGCCCTCTCCCCTCCTGCCCGCGGCCCCCTCATCCCACACACCAGGCTCCGCGCAGCCCTCTCCCCTCCTGCCCCCGGCCCCCTCATCCCACACA
The DNA here is from genome assembly GCF_049634645.1 of Pelodiscus sinensis. Lineage (NCBI taxonomy): Eukaryota > Metazoa > Chordata > Testudines > Trionychidae > Pelodiscus > Pelodiscus sinensis. The sequence goes on from NW_027466013.1 coordinate 26,594, forward strand.
CCAGGCTCCGCGCCAGGATCCCACACACAAACTTCTCCTCCTTAGACTTTTAGTTGTGGGGAACAAATTCTGGGGAGTCACTTCCACTTGGGGAATCATGTTTCATACTTGACTATGTTATCCCTACACTAAGGCTGGCCGAGAGACTGTCCCGGACTGATCGTAACAGACTGTTCTGTCCGCGAATGGGCTGAGAGTAAAGGGCGTGTTCGGAATCTGTGGCGCCCAATCTGAGGCTGTCCGAGGTGACTCTTAACGGACTGCTCCGTGCGCCAATGGGCGGTGACTAAAGGCGTGTTCTGGGGCTGCTGGCGGCCAATAGGTTGTCCGGGGTGGATTATAACAGACTCTTCTGTCCGCGAATGGGCTGTGACTAAGGGGCGTGTTCTGAATCAGAGGCACCCAATAGGCTGACCCGGCTGCATCTTAACGGACAGCTCTGTCTGCGAATGCGGTGTGACTAGGGGGAATGACTGCCACTGCTCTCGACCAATAGGCTGTCCGGGGTGGATCTTAATGGGCTGCTCTGTCCTCGAATTGTCTGTGACTTAGGGGTGGTTCCTGGCTGTGTGCCAGCCAATGGGCTTTCGGAAGACAGCCTTGGCGGAGGATAGTGTCGCCCAATGGGCTGTCAGCAAAGGGGATCCTGCCTCTGGTTCGGCCAATGGGCTGTCGCAGGGGGGCGTTGTCTGACTGGGCGGCCGGCGCCGCCATGACAGGAAGGTCCGAGGAGCGCGCGGGGGCGTGAGCGAATCCTGGGTCCGAATGCGAAGCTGCCCCGCCCCCAGCCCGCCCCTTGTTGGTGTCTGGCCCGGGGGAGGAGGGGGCGCGAGGGAAGGTGGGGGAGCGGGCTGGGGGTGGGGTGTCTGGCCTGGGGGAGAAGGGGGCGCGAGGGAAGGTGGGGGAGCGGGCTGGGGGTGGGGTGTCTGGACAGGGGTGAGGTGTAGGAGCAGGCTGGGTGTGAGGGGCCGGGGGGGGGGGGTGCTCGGCACTGGGGGGGCAGGAGGGGGTGAGGGGCCGGGGGGGTGCTCGGCACTGGGGGGGCAGGAGGGGGTGAGGGGCCGGGGGGGTGCTCGGCACTGGGGGGGCAGGAGGGAGGGGGAGGGGCCGGGGGGGGGCTTGGCACTGCGGGGGGCAGGAGGGGACAGGGCGCGGGAGAGCGCAGGCGCGGGCGGCGCTGGCTGGGCGGGAAACTCCCGGGACGCTCGCGCCCACGAGGCGGGCGGGAAAACGCTGCGGGGGGCGCTGAGGGGCGGAGCCTGGGGGGCGGGGCGGGAGCTGGCAGTGACGTGGAGCCCCCCCCCCCCCCCGCCTGCTTCTCTCCGGGCCCCAGGCTGGACATCGGCGGGGCGGCCCCTGGCGGAGGTGGGGGGGCGATTTCTGCCCCCCCCCCGGCGCTGCTGCCTCCCCGGGGAGCAGCGCCCCTGTGACCCCCCCCCAGGTGGTGCCGGGCGCGGGAGCTGACCCGGGCTCCAGTCACGTGGGTGTCTCGGGGAGGGGGGGGCTGCGGGCCACCGGGGCCCGGGAGTGTCACGTGCCCCTTCCCCCCGCCGGGGAGCCGCGCGCCCTCGAGGGGTGGTTCCCGCGGGCGGGGCACGCACAGAACGTGTCCCGCACGCGGGGGGGCGGGGCGGCCTGAGCCCTGCTCCCCGCGCTGCTCGCTGTCTGGGGGCGGGGCCGGGTGGCCGCTGAATCCCCCCTGTGCCCGGGGGGGGGGTCAGTTCGGCGGGGGGCGCTGTGGGGGGGGATGCTCTGGCCCTGGCTGCCCGCAGTGCCGCCCAGTGCCCAGCTGTGCCTCCTGCAGAGGCCGAGAGCGTCCTGGGTGGGGGCGTGTGGGGAGAGGGGGGGAGTGGCTGAGAATTGGGGGGCAAACAGGTGACAGACAAACCAACCGACAGAAAAGCCTCCCTGCCTGGCCCCCAGCTGAGCGGAGAAACGTCCCCCTGGCGCCAGAGCACTGCAGGGCCCAGCCTAGTCGCTTTGTGCGCTCCAGCCCCACGGCGTGGGGAGGGGGCGACGGTGGAGGAGCCCCACGCACCCAGGCCTTAGGTTCCCCACCCGCCTTCTAAGCACTGAGCATTTTAGGCCTGGCTGGACTAGAGAAGGGGGCACCAGGGGAGTTGCCGCTGAAGGCGCGCGGCCGCGCACAAACACCCCTCTGCCGCCCACCTCCCTTGCGGAGCCTTGCAGCGGCACTCGCCTTCCTGCTGGCCGGGGAATGGCGCGGTTGTTTTCCTGATCTGGTGGAGGGCGGCTGCCCCGTTGTGTCCCTGCTGGGGCAGCCTCGCCCCACCTCCAGCTGCGATTGGGGCTTCTGTTTGTTTCTGTTCATACAGTTTGCTGCAGTTTTCCATCCCCGAGGACCTGCGTGAAGCTGGTCCGACCAGAGATACGGGGATCGATTTTTAAGAGTAAGAGGCTTTGTTTTTAAAGCAGGGGTGAGGAACCTAATACCCCAGCTCACGTGAGTGTGGCCCTCGAGACTCAAGGTTCCCACACTAACGCTCTAGCTCCCCTCCAGATTGGTGATAGAAATGTAGCCGTGTTAGCCTGGGGTAGTTGAAGCAAAATGCAGGACAATGTAGCACTTTAAAGACTAACAAGATGGTTTATTAGATGATGAGCTTTCGTGGGCCAGACCCACTTCCTCAGATCAAATAGTGGAAGAAAGTAGTCACAACCAAAGGATACAATTTAAAAAAAGGATACAATTAAAAAAAAGAACAAATATGAAAAGGACAAATCACATTGCAGAACAGGAGGGGGATGCGGTGGGGGGGAGGGGGAAGGAAGGTAAGTGTCTGTGAATTGATGATATTAGAGGTAGGGAGAGTGGGATGTTTGTGAGTTAATGGTATTAGAGGTGATAATTGGGGAAACTATCTTGGTAATGGGTGAGATAACAAACATTTGAACTAAGTCCTTGTTGGAAAGTGTCGAATTTTAACATGAATGACAGTTCAGAGGATTCCCTTTCAAGTGCAGATGTAAGTAAAAGGTCTTTGTAGCAGAATGCAGGTGGTCAAGTCATTGAGAGAGTGTCCTTTCTGGTTAAAATGGCAAGAAACTGTTTTCTCTTTGTGATCTTGTCTGATATCTGTTTTGTGGGCATTAATCCTTTGGCGAAGTGTCTGAGATGTTTGTCCAATGTACATAGCAGACGGACACTTTCGGCACACGATAGCATAGATTATATTTCTGGATGCGCAGGAATATGTGTTCTTGATCTTATAACTCACTTGGTTAGGTCCAATGATGGTATCAGCAGAATGAATATGTGGACAAAGCTGGCAACGGGGTTTGTTGCAAGGGAAGGTACCAGGGTTGGTATTAGTGTGGTATGTCCTGTGGTGGTTGGTAAGAATGATCTTGAGGTTAGGTGGTTGTCTATAGGAGACTATGGGTCTGTCTCCCAGAGCCTCTTTGAGTATGGTATCCTGTTCCAATATAGGCTGTAGTTTATTGATAATGTGTTGGACAGGTTTAAGTTGGGGGTTGTAGGTGATGACAAGTGGTGTTCTATTGTTGGTTTTCTTGGGTCTGTCTTGAAGTAGATGGTTTCTAGGTATTCGTCTGGCTCTTTCAATTTGCTTTTTTATTTCTCTGGGTGGCCAGATTGGAGCAGACAAATTCTGCTAGCCTGCCCCGCCCCGCCCCCCGCCCCCCCCTCCTCACAAGGGAAGCCTTGTGTGCGAGGGGAATGTGGGAAGCCTCTTCCTCCTTCTCAGTTGGGGCATGTGTTAATGCGGATGGTGGGGTTTGGGATTTTTTTTTCTTCACACTTGTGTGTAGGGTTGCCAGGTGTCTAGCACTGAGCCAGACAGCCCGGTAGTTGCACTTTTTGTCCGGTAAATAAATTTAGAAAATACCGGACATACAAAATGTCCAGTATTTTCTGCTTTTCCTCTGTGCCCAGCAGAAATAAGCCGGGGCGGGGAGATTGGCTGACTAATTAAAGGGGTCACAACTGGATTTTGCTCAACAAAAATGTTCCTGGTGGGGTTTTTTTTGTTTGGTTGGCTTCTTTCCCTCAACAAAAATTTTCCTGGCGCCTTTTTTTTTTTTTTTTTTGCTGAAACCATCTGGCAACCCTACTAGTGTGTGCCTTCCGCCCCCCCAATAAGGTTCCCCACCCCGTCTGAAAGCGAGAGTTGGGAGAACAGGTTACCTTGCGTTCCTGTGTCCTTACAAGGAAGTTGAAGGCTACTATAAAATCCCCCCTCATGGTCTCCTCTTCAGACTAAAGAAACCTAAATCCCTCAGCCTCTTCATAGAGCAATTGCTCCAGCCCCCTAATCGTTTTGGTTGTCCTCTGCTGGACCCTCTCCAATGTGTCCACATCCCTTCTGTAGTGGGGGGCCCAGAACTGGACACAGTACTCCAGATGTGGCCCCACCAAAGCCGAATAAAGGGGAATAATGACATCTCTGGATCTACTGGCAATGCTCCTCTTAATGCAACCTAATATGCCATTAGCCTTCTTGGCTACAAGGGCACACTGTTGACTCATCTCCAGCTTCTCATCCACTGTAACCCCCAGGTCCTGTCTGCAGAACTACTACTTAACTGGTTGGTCCCCAGCTTGTAACTATGCTTGGGATTCTTCCATCCCAAGTGCAGGACTGTACACTTGTCCTTGTTGAACCTCATCAGATTTCTTGTGGCCCAATCCTCCAATTTGTCTAAGTCATTCTGGACCCTATCTCCGCCCTTAGGCATCTTTTAGCCTTTTTGTTCTATTATTGTTTTTCTATTTGGTACTAGAAAATCAAACTTTCCTCCTGCTTGGGCCTCAAGTTTCACTCCAGCAGCCCTTCCACAAGTAGAATCGTCTGCAAAATAAAATGTCAGGGCTACCGTCATTAAGGTGCTTGTCCCTGTAAGGACATGTGACTGAACTGGTTGTTCAGAAGGTTTCTGGTGAATTGGTTTATGCACAGGTATGCCTCCAGTTCTTCTTTAACCACCGCAGTCTCTTGTTTTTGTCCGGAAGCAAATTCTCTGCCAAGCCACCTTTTTTCCCTTTCATGTAATTGTCTGCTCTTTCGTTCGGTGTGGTAGACTTGTTCTAGTGTGGCATTAGACAACCGAGCCACAGAAAAGTCTGCCTTGGTACCACTGAGTACCGGCCCAGACCAAAGTAGCTTTCAGACACCTTAAGAGAGTCTTGATTTGCAATTCTCCCCTTTCTTCTCCTTGGATTTTCAACTAGGAAAGTGTGCTAATCATCTGCTTTTGCGGAAAAACTTGCCAGCTGTCTACACTGGCCGCTTGAATTTCCGCAAAAGCACTGACGATCTCATGTAAGATTGTCAGTGCTTCTGCGGGAATACTATGCTGCTCCCGTTCGGGCAAAAGTCTTTTTCCGAAAGACTTCTGCGCAAAAGGGCCAGTGTAGACAGCAGAGAGTTCTTTTCCGCAAAAAAGCCCCGATGGCGAAAATGGCGATTGGGGCTTTTTTGCAGAAAAGCGCGTCTAGATTGGCCACGGACGCTTTTCCGTAAAAAGTTTACATACCCAGTATCTTGTGAAGAACTTGTCACCTCAGCACAGGGTCCCGGGGCGGGCTTTACCATAAGGGACCCGGAGAGATCATCTAGGCCAGCTGGAGGGGGCAGGGCAGTGGAGGGGAGGGGAGGGGAGGGGAGAGGAGAGGAGAGGAGAGGAGGTTGGCCACTGAAAATGTTGCAGTATTAATTTTCCTTTTATTTGACTTCATATCAAACAAATATTTACAGTTTAAATGACCTTGTTAATTCTCCCTTGTGTTAGTACTCTTTCTTCCAGAACGTTTTAAAAACACAGACGAGACATGTCTTCGCCTGGGTGGCAGGCATCCGAAGAAGGGCACGTGACCTCGATCTTGGAGCACGAGACAAAACTCACTCCGCTCCTGGAGGGGAAATGTTAGAGGCAACACTGGGCTCCAGTGAGCAGCAGCCAGGTGACGCACGTGTCTGTCCTTTCCACACATCTAGGGTGGCCTAGCTCCTAACCGTTCTCTGTCTCTTTTTCGGTCCCTGTAGACTTGGAGGAGATGAGAGGCTGGCCATGTGGTGGCAGAGACCGAAAGGAGCCACCCTCCCGAGACCCTGCCGGCAGATGGAAACCAGACAGCGATCTATGGAAGAAGAGCAAATAGCAATTGGCTCAAGGTAAGTATCGAGGGAGGGCCGCACAGACGTTTGCGAGCGTGGTACGGGTCCCTGAGAAAAGGCCCTCTGGCTCGTGGTGGAAGAACTTGAAAATACGAAGTACAAAAGTCACAGTGTTGTACTTAAAAGAAGTACTCGGGATCTTTTTCAGAGGGATAAGGCAACACGCCACATTTATTGATCACACACACACACATTAATTTATATATATATATATATATATATATATATATATATATATATATTTATTTACCACATGCATATGATAAGTATTGATTATTCTGTGTCACTCACGCACTCACTCTCACACACACACACACACACACACGTGCACAAGCACACTCCGTCTTGCTGTTGTTACCAACTTGTTGCTCCCCTTAACTTCACTGGCCAGGTGAGTTAGATGGGGGAGGGGTGGAGCCGGGCTTCTGCTGATCGGGATCGATGCTCCGATGGTGACAAGATGAGACCCGGAGTCCTCTGCAAGACAACTCACTTTTATAGCAGCTTCCCTCTTATGCAAATATATCCCAGATTCAAAATCTGGGTCTGTGTCCTTTGGTCCCTTTGTGGGTGCTGTCTGTTAAGAGAGGGTGTTTTCCAAAGAAGGTGCTTGCTTCTAATCCCCAAGGCCTTCAATATGTCTGCTCTTCTTTCTTGAGCCCTCTTGACACCTTGGGTCTGGCTTCTACCCCCTTTTCAACTGGTGTAGCTCTCTGGAGGTGCTTGGCTCCCAAGTGTTACTCATTCACACCTCGTTCATTCAACTGGGCAATTGATTACAGAGTGGGGGGAGAGAGTGGGGGAAAGATCTTATTCTACTCCTAGCAAATGACATTTTTACCTCTTTAACTATATACTCTGTATTAGAACCCTATGTAGAAAACTAAGTTACAAGGTTATATGGATTCAAGTTCTAATACAAAGTGACAAGGTCATATGGATTAATACAAAGTTACAAGGTTATATGGAGAGGCACAGTGTCAAGTCATATGAAGTACATAGGTTTATCTACAACAGAAACTGAACACCGATTTTTGTATTTTTAAAAATGTCATTAATCCCCCCCCCCCCCCCGCCACCCTCCCCGAATCTCCTGGCTGGCGATACTTAACGTGTCTAGGATCATACGGAAAACTAAGTGAGTAGGCTGCCAATTGACCTAGCGACACGCATGCCGAGAGTTGGCAAAACTGGGATTGAAATAAAGACTTGGTCTCCCAGCAGCACCGAGGAGCCCCAGCCATGGATTAGGGCCTCGTGGGAATAGTTGTCTCCTAATTGATCTAATCTTTGGCTTTTGAGTTTGATATTATTGGTGAGTCCTTCTAGGCGACTGTTACTCGGCGTGCATGCGTGCGCACGTAAGTATGAGTGCAAGTGTGTGCGTCCGCAAATGTCCATTTGCGTGTGTGTGCACGTGCCTGCGTGCGGGCAGATTGAGCAGATGCGTGTGTGGGCATCTGAGCGAGGGCACGAGTGGGCGCCCAGGCGTGTTAATCTGTTAATTCGCGTTTGTGAGTGTGTACACGCATCCCTGCGTGTGAGCATTTGGCAGGGTGAGTGGCTGTTGCACGGGCGTGTGCGTCTGACGTGTGCCAGTCAGACGGTGCCCTGGCAGCAGTAGCTCCTGGAAAGCGACACCCCTCCCCTCCCATCTGGAGCATGCAACTGGGATGAGAGGGGCAGGGAAGAGTAGCACTGCTGCAGCGCGTTTCAGCACGAGGCCCTAACTGCCGCGCGGTAGCTGCTCCTTTTGTATCCGACGTGGGGCAACAAGGAGCGGCCTCGCATCATGCCGGCGCCACGTGCGTTCAGTCCCACGGACCGGAAGTGACGTTTGCTCGGTCCACAGCCTGACAGCAACCGACTGGGAACCGTGACCGGAAGGTGCCCAGGTACGAGCGCTCAGCTGGTGCCAGGTCAGCGGGTGGTAGGCAGGAGACACGGGGCCAGGCGGGACGGGTTCAGACACGGGGTGCCTGGCTGGGACAGCGACTGGGGTTGGAGGTTTCCTGCGGCGGTGCAGCCAGCGTAGGCCACCAGCTCCCGTGGTACGTGGGGCAGAGGAAGGACAGCAGAGCGGAGGCTGGAACCGCTCCGACAAGGCACCACTCTGCTTATGGTTGCCAGGTGTCCGGTTTTGAACTGGACGGTCCAGGCTTTCAGCTTTTTCTTCGGGGAAACAAATTGAGAAAATATAAATGTCCGCGAAAGCGGCAAGGAGTTCTGTGCCACAGGACTCCTCGCTGCTTTTGCAGATTCAGACTAACGCGGCTACTCCTCTGATAAATGTCTGGTATTTTCTAAATCAGATGGAATGCAGATTGTGATGTCATGTCAGGCGTGTCTGGTATTTTGGTGAAACCATCTGGCAACCCTAGCTCTGCTCCTTGCTTGGCCGGGGTGGCGCCCTGCCTCTGTGGCAGGCCCTGACGTCACAGGGAGCGTGTTCCCCAGGAAATCCGGGCAGTGCAGCGGCTTCCGGTCCGCGCCACCCGGCCCCAAGGGAGAGGCGGCGGGAGGCGGCAGCGAGGTCAGAGCGTGACGCTGCCCCGCCCGGATCTCAGCCCTTGGGCGCCCCAGTGTGCACCCCGCCCGGCCGGGCCGCTCCCCTGTAGCTCCGCCCCCAGCGCTGCGCCCGCTGCCTCGTGGCCCGGCTCGGTGCGAAGCTGCCACTGCCGGCTACGAACAGCAGCGCACTGCTAGTGACGTCATTGCCCTGGCGCGGTGCGTGCAAATGATGGAACGCGGGGCACGTTCTATCGGCTCCCCGGCGAGTGACACGTGGGTTTGTGGGGCACACAGACGGGTCCCAGGCTCCGTCATTAATGGCAAGGGCGTGGCCTGGTCTGGGGGCGGGGCCACTGACCGGCAGGAACTCAGCTGGGACACAGAAGTGAGCGGCAGAAAACTCCTCGGGGTCTCCGGAAAATCCTCGCGCGGCCCCTCTGGGCTTGTGAACGGGACGCAGCAGAGGCAGCCGCCCCCCCTCCCCCCCCACCCGCCTCACGCTCCCCGCTGCACTTTCGAAGGCAACAGCAGCATCAGCCTGTCCCGCTGCCAGTCCCCACACAAGCCGGCTGGGAAATTTGGTGTTGGGGGGAGCAGACTGCATGGGGGGGAGAGGAGTTTGGTGGTGGTGGGGGATCAGACTGCATGGGGCGGGGAGGAGTTTGGGGGGTAGGGGATCAGACTGCACGGGGGGGAGGAGTTTGGGGGGGATCAGACTGCACGGGGGGAGTTTTGTGGGGGGTAGGAGATCAGACTGCACGGGGCGAGGAGTTTGGGGGGGATCAGACTGCACGGGGGGAGGAGTTTTGTGGGGGGTAGGGGATCAGACTGCACGGGGGGAGGAGTTTGGGGGGATCAGACTGCACGGGGGGAGGAGGAGTTTGTGGGGGGAGCAGACTGCACGGGGCGGAGAGGAGTTTGGTGGTGAGGGGGAGCAGACTGCACGGGGCGGGGAGGAGTTTGGTGGGGGGGATCAGACTGCACGGGGCGGAGAGGAGTTTGGGGGGGAGCAGACTGCACGGGGCGGAGAGGAGTTTGGTGGGGGGGAGCAGACTGCACGGGGCGGAGAGGAGTTTGGTGGGGGGGAGCAGACTGCACGGGGCGGAGAGGAGTTTGGTGGGGGGGAGCAGACTGCACGGGGCGGAGAGGAGTTTGGTGGGGGGGAGCAGACTGCACGGGGCGGGGAGGAGTTTGGGGGGGGGGAGCGGACTGCACGGGGGGGAGGAGCTTGGGGGGGATCGGACTGCACGGGGCGGAGAGGAGGTTGGGGGGGATCGGACTACACGCGGCGGAGAGAAATTTTGGGGGTGATCAGTCTGCAGGGGGCGGGGAGGAGTTTGGGGAGGGGAGCAGACTGCACGGGGCGGGGAGGAGTTTGGAGGGGGTTCAGACTGCACGGGGCGGAGAGGAATTTGGGGGGGTTCACACTGCATTGGGCGGGGAGGAGTTTGGTGGGGGGGAGGAGACTGCATGGGGCGGGGAGGAGTTTGGTGGGGGGGAGCAGACTGCACGGGGCGGGGAGGAGTTTGGGGGGTTCAGACTGCACGGGGCGGGGAGGAGTTTGGGGGGGAGGGGTTGCCGCGGAGTCTCCTCTCCCGAGTGGGGGCGGGGCATCAGCTAAGGACGCTGCCGTCTCTGAGGCAGGAGCCCCGCCTAACAATGGGGAGGGGCGGGATGAGGGGGAGTAGGGAAAGTAGCCGCAGTGGTTTGTGGGAAACTGAGTGCCCCTGTCCGCAGCTCCCATCGGCCATTGCAGGGCCAGGGCAGGCCCGGCGCTGTTCGGATGGGCGGGTGCAGCGGAAGTGACATCACAACGGGGCATTGACCAGGGAGCGACGCGGTAGGTCCCGCGCTCCTGTCACTCCAAGTGTTAGCGACGCATCCTGGGACTTGTAGTTCTCAGAGTGCGGCCTCCCGGGGCACGTCGCAGCGCGCCCCGCCCCTATCATAGCCCCGCCCCCCGGCATAGCCCCGCCCAGCGTGTTCTTAGTTCGGAATGGGGCATTTCTACCCTAAGAACAATCTTTTTTATTTGGAAATAACGGCCCTTAGCAGAGCAACAGTGCCGCTCGGTAGTCACCGGCGGTAATGCACGTGTAATTCCGTAGCGCCCCCACAGTGCCGCTCGGTGGTCATTGCGGGTAATGCACGTGTAATTCCGAAGCGCCTCCACAGTGCCGCTCGGTGGTCATTGCGGGTAATGCACGTGTAATTCCGTAGCGCCCCCACAGTGCCGCTCGGTGGTCATTGCGGGTAATGCACGTGTAATTCCGTAGCGCCTCCACAGTGCCGCTCGGTGGTCATTGCCGGTAATGCACGTGTAATTCCGTAGCGCCTCCACAGTGCCGCTCGGTGGTCATTGCGGGTAATGCACGTGTAATTCCGTAGCGCCTCCACAGTGCCGCTCGGTGGTCATTGCGGGTAATGCACGTGTAATTCCATCGCCCCCAGCTGCTGTCCTTGCTCCGCACGCCACGTGGCCCTAGTCTTGCCCTTTGACAGCAGGCAAAGTAAGAAGCTCGTTATTTCCAGGCTCCGCGGAGCCCTCTCCCCTCCTGCCCATGGCCCCCTCATCCCGCACTCCAGGCTCCGCACAGCCCTCTCCCCTCCTGCCCCCGGCCCCCTCATCCCGCACTGCAGGCTCCGCGCAGCCCTCTCCCCTCCTGCCCATGGACCCCTCATCCCGCACTGCAGGCTCCGCACAGCCCTCTCCCCTCCTGCCCCCGGCCCCCTCATCCCGCACTGTAGGCTCTGCGGGGGAGGAGTTTGGGGGGGATCAGACTGCACGGGGGGGAGAGGAGTTTGGGGGGGATCAGACTGCACGTGGGGAGGATCAGACTGCACGGGGCGGGGAGGAGTTTGGGGGGGGATCAGACTGCACGGGGGGGAGGATCAGACTCCACGGGGCGGCGAGGAGTTTGGGGAGGGGTTCAGACTGCACGGGGCGGAGAGGAGTTTGGGGAGGGGATCAGACTCCACGGGGCGGCGAGGAGTTTGGGGAGGGGTTCAGACTGCACGGGGCGGAGAGGAGTTTGGGGAGGGGATCAGACTACACGGGGCGGAGAGGAGTTTGGGGGGCATCGAACTGCACGGGGCGGGGAGGAGTTTGGGGGGATCAGACTGCACGGGGGGGAGAGGAGTTTGGGGGGATCAGACTGCACGGAGCGGGGAGGAGTTTGGGGGGATCAGACTGCACGGGGGGGAGGATCAGACTGCACGGAGCGGGGAGGAGTTTGGGGGGAGGATCAGACTGCACGGGGCAGGGAGGAGCTTTGGGGGGGATCAGACTGCACGGGGCGGACAGGAGTTTGGGGGGGGGATCAGACTGCACGGGGCGGAGGGGAGTGTGGGGGGGGATCAGACTGCACGGGGGGGAGAGGAGTTTGGGGGGGATCAGACTGCACGGAGCGGGGAGGAGTTTGGGGGGGGATCAGACTGCACGGGGGGGAGGATCAGTCTGCACGGGGCGGGGAGGAGTTTGGGGAGGGGTTCAGACTGCACGGGGCGGAGCGCAGTTTGGGGGGGATCAGACTGCACGGGGCGGGGAGGAGTTTTGGGGGAGATCAGACTGCACGGGGCGGGGAGGAGTTTGGGGGGATCGGACTGCACAGGGCGGGGAAGAGTTTGGGGGGGATCGGACTGCACGGGGCGGGGAGGAGTTTGGGGGGGATCAGACTGCACGGGGGGGAGGATCAGACTGCACGGGGGGGAGGAGTTTGGGGGGGATCGGACTGCACGGGGCGGGGAGGAGTTTGGGGGGATCATACTGCACGGGGGGAGAGGAATTTGGGGGGATCGCACTGTACGGGGCGGGGAAGAGTTTGGGGGGATCGGACTGCACGGGGCGGGGAGGAGTTTGGGGGGGATCAGACTGCACGGGGGGGAGGATCAGACTGCACGGGGCGGGGGGAAGTTTGGGGGGATCAGACTGCACGGGGGGGAGTAGTTTGAGGGGGGATCAGACTGCACGGGGGGGAGTAGTTTGAGGGGGGATCAGACTGCACGGGGCGGGGAGGAGTTTGGGGGGATCAGACTGCACGGGGCGGGGAGGAGTTTGGGGGGGAAGGGTTGCCGCGGAGTCTCCTCTCCCGAGTGGGGGCGGGGCATCAGCTAAGGACGCTGCCGTCTCTGAGGCAGGAGCCCCGCCCAGCAATGGGGAGGGGCCGGATGAGGGGGAGTAGGGAAAGTAGCCGCAGTGGCTTGTGGGAAACTGAGTGCCCCTGTCCGCAGCTCCCATCGGCCATTGCAGGGCCAGGGCAGGCCCGGCGCTGTTCGGTTGGGCGGGTGCAGCGGAAGTGACATCACAACGGGGCATTGACCAGGGAGCGACGCGGTTGGTCCCGCGCTCCTGTCACTCCAAGTGTTAGCGACGCATCCTGGGACTTGTAGTTCTCAGAGTGCGGCCTCCCGGGGCACGTCGCAGCGCGCCCCGCCCCTATCATAGCCCCGCCCCCCGGCATAGCCCCGCCCAGCGTGTTCTTAGTTCGGAATGGGGCATTTCTACCCTAAGAACAATCTTTTTTATTTGGAAATAACGGCCCTTAGCAGAGCAACAGTGCCGCTCGGTAGTCACCGGCGGTAATGCACGTGTAATTCCGTAGCGCCTCCACAGTGCCGCTCGGTGGTCATTGCGGGTAACGCACGTGTAATTCCGTAGCGCCCCCACAGTGCCGCTCGGTGGTCATTGCGGGTAATGCACGTGTAATTCCATCGCCCCCAGCTGCTGTCCCTGCTCCGCACGCCACGTGGCCCCAGTCTTGCCCTTTGACAGCAGGCAAAGTAAGAAGCTCGTTATTTCCAGGCTCCGCGCAGCCCTCTCCCCTCCTGCCCGCGGCCCCCTCATCCCACACACCAGGCTCCGCGCAGCCCTCTCCCCTCCTGCCCCCGGCCCCCTCATCCCACACACCAGGCTCCGCGCAGCGCTCTCCCCTCCTGCCCGCGGCCCCCTCATCCCACACACCAGGCTCCGCGCAGCCCTCTCCCCTCCTGCCCCCGGCCCCCTCATCCCACACACCAGGCTCCGCGCCAGGATCCCACACACAAACTTCTCCTCCTTAGACTTTTAGTTGTGGGGAACAAATTCTGGGGAGTCACTTCCACTTGGGGAATCATGTTTCATACTTGACTATGTTATCCCTACACTAAGGCTGGCCGAGAGACTGTCCCGGACTGATCGTAACAGACTGTTCTGTCCGCGAATGGGCTGAGAGTAAAGGGCGTGTTCGGAATCTGTGGCGCCCAATCTGAGGCTGTCCGAGGTGACTCTTAACGGACTGCTCCGTGCGCCAATGGGCGGTGACTAAAGGCGTGTTCTGGGGCTGCTGGCGGCCAATAGGTTGTCCGGGGTGGATTATAACAGACTCTTCTGTCCGCGAATGGGCTGTGACTAAGGGGCGTGTTCTGAATCAGAGGCACCCAATAGGCTGACCCGGCTGCATCTTAACGGACAGCTCTGTCTGCGAATGCGGTGTGACTAGGGGGAATGACTGCCACTGCTCTCGACCAATAGGCTGTCCGGGGTGGATCTTAATGGGCTGCTCTGTCCTCGAATTGTCTGTGACTTAGGGGTGGTTCCTGGCTGTGTGCCAGCCAATGGGCTTTCGGAAGACAGCCTTGGCGGAGGATAGTGTCGCCCAATGGGCTGTCAGCAAAGGGGATCCTGCCTCTGGTTCGGCCAATGGGCTGTCGCAGGGGGGCGTTGTCTGACTGGGCGGCCGGCGCCGCCATGACAGGAAGGTCCGAGGAGCGCGCGGGGGCGTGAGCGAATCCTGGGTCCGAATGCGAAGCTGCCCCGCCCCCAGCCCGCCCCTTGTTGGTGTCTGGCCCGGGGGAGGAGGGGGCGCGAGGGAAGGTGGGGGAGCGGGCTGGGGGTGGGGTGTCTGGCCTGGGGGAGAAGGGGGCGCGAGGGAAGGTGGGGGAGCGGGCTGGGGGTGGGGTGTCTGGACAGGGGTGAGGTGTAGGAGCAGGCTGGGTGTGAGGGGCCGGGGGGGGGTGCTCGGCACTGGGGGGGCAGGAGGGGGTGAGGGGCCGGGGGGGTGCTCGGCACTGGGGGGGCAGGAGGGGGTGAGGGGCCGGGGGGGTGCTCGGCACTGGGGGGACAGGAGGGGGTGAGGGGCCGGGGGGGTGCTCGGCACTGGGGGGGCAGGAGGGAGGGGGGGGGGCCGGGGGGGGCCTTGGCACTGGGGGGGGCAGGAGGGGACAGGGCGCGGGAGAGCGCAGGCGGCGCTGGCTGGGCGGGAAACTCCCGGGACGCTCGCGCCCACGAGGCGGGCGGGAAAACGCTGCGGGGGGCGCTAAGGGGCGGAGCCTGGGGGGCGGGGCGGGAGCTGGCAGTGACGTGGAGCCCCCCCCCCCCCGCCTGCTTCTCTCCGGGCCCCAGGCTGGACATCGGCGGGGCGGCCCCTGGCGGAGGTGGGGGGGCGATTTCTGCCCCCCCCCCGGCGCTGCTGCCTCCCCGGGGAGCAGCGCCCCTGTGACCCCCCCCCAGGTGGTGCCGGGCGCGGGAGCTGACCCGGGCTCCAGTCACGTGGGTGTCTCGGGGAGGGGGGGCTGCGGGCCACCGGGGCCCGGGAGTGTCACGTGCCCCTTCCCCCCGCCGGGGAGCCGCGCGCCCTCGAGGGGTGGTTCCCGCGGGCGGGGCACGCACAGAACGTGTCCGGCACGCGGGGGGGGCGGGGCGGCCTGAGCCCTGCTCCCCGCGCTGCTCGCTGTCTGGGGGCGGGGCCGGGTGGCCGCTGAATCCCCCCTGTGCCCGGGGGGGGGGTCAGTTCGGCGGGGGGCGCTGTGGGGGGGGATGCTCTGGCCCTGGCTGCCCGCAGTGCCGCCCAGTGCCCGGCTGTGCCTCCTGCAGAGGCCGAGAGCGTCCTGGGTGGGGGCGTGTGGGGAGAGGGGGGGAGTGGCTGAGAATTGGGGGGCAAACAGGTGACAGACAAACCAACCGACAGAAAAGCCTCCCTGCCTGGCCCCCAGCTGAGCGGAGAAACGTCCCCCTGGCGCCAGAGCACTGCAGGGCCCAGCCTAGTCGCTTTGTGCGCTCCAGCCCCACGGCGTGGGGAGGGGGCGACGGTGGAGGAGCCCCACGCACCCAGGCCTTAGGTTCCCCACCCGCCTTCTAAGCACTGAGCATTTTAGGCCTGGCTGGACTAGAGAAGGGGGCACCAGGGGAGTTGCCGCTGAAGGCGCGCGGCCGCGCACAAACACCCCTCTGCCGCCCACCTCCCTTGCGGAGCCTTGCAGCGGCACTCGCCTTCCTGCTGGCCGGGGAATGGCGCGGTTGTTTTCCTGATCTGGTGGAGGGCGGCTGCCCCGTTGTGTCCCTGCTGGGGCAGCCTCGCCCCACCTCCAGCTGCGATTGGGGCTCCTGTTTGTTTCTGTTCATACAGTTTGCTGCAGTTTTCCATCCCCGAGGACCTGCGTGAAGCTGGTCCGACCAGAGATACGGGGATCGATTTTTAAGAGTAAGAGGCTTTGTTTTTAAAGCAGGGGTGAGGAACCTAATACCCCAGCTCACGTGAGTGTGGCCCTCGAGACTCAAGGTTCCCACACTAACGCTCTAGCTCCCCTCCAGATTGGTGATAGAAATGTAGCCGTGTTAGCCTGGGGTAGTTGAAGCAAAATGCAGGACAATGTAGCACTTTAAAGACTAACAAGATGGTTTATTAGATGATGAGCTTTCGTGGGCCAGACCCACTTCCTCAGATCAAATAGTGGAAGAAAGTAGTCACAACCAAAGGATACAATTAAAAAAAAGGATACAATTAAAAAAAAGAACAAATATGAAAAGGACAAATCACATTGCAGAACAGGAGGGGGATGCGGTGGGGGGGAGGGGGAAGGAAGGTAAGTGTCTGTGAATTGATGATATTAGAGGTAGGGAGAGTGGGATGTTTGTGAGTTAATGGTATTAGAGGTGATAATTGGGGAAACTATCTTGGTAATGGGTGAGATAACAAACATTTGAACTAAGTCCTTGTTGGAAAGTGTCGAATTTTAACATGAATGACAGTTCAGAGGATTCCCTTTCAAGTGCAGATGTAAGTAAAAGGTCTTTGTAGCAGAATGCAGGTGGTCAAGTCATTGAGAGAGTGTCCTTTCTGGTTAAAATGGCAAGAAACTGTTTTCTCTTTGTGATCTTGTCTGATATCTGTTTTGTGGGCATTAATCCTTTGGCGAAGTGTCTGAGATGTTTGTCCAATGTACATAGCAGACGGACACTTTCGGCACACGATAGCATAGATTATATTTCTGGATGCGCAGGAATATGTGTTCTTGATCTTATAACTCACTTGGTTGGGTCCAATAATGGTATCAGCAGAATGAATATGTGGACAAAGCTGGCAACGGGGTTTGTTGCAAGGGAAGGTACCAGGGTTGGTATTAGTGTGGTATGTCCTGTGGTGGTTGGTAAGAATGATCTTGAGGTTAGGTGGTTGTCTATAGGAGACTATGGGTCTGTCTCCCAGAGCCTCTTTGAGTATGGTATCCTGTTCCAATATAGGCTGTAGTTTATTGATAATGTGTTGGACAGGTTTAAGTTGGGGGTTGTAGGTGATGACAAGTGGTGTTCTATTGTTGGTTTTCTTGGGTCTGTCTTGAAGTAGATGGTTTCTAGGTATTCGTCTGGCTCTTTCAATTTGCTTTTTTATTTCTCTGGGTGGCCAGATTGGAGCAGACAAATTCTGCTAGCCTGCCCCGCCCTGCCCCCCGCCCCCCCCTCCTCACAAGGGAAGCCTTGTGTGCGAGGGGAATGTGGGAAGCCTCTTCCTCCTTCTCAGTTGGGGCATGTGTTAATGCGGATGGTGGGGTTTGGGATTTTTTTTTCTTCACACTTGTGTGTAGGGTTGCCAGGTGTCTAGCACTGAGCCAGACAGCCCGGTAGTTGCACTTTTTGTCCGGTAAATAAATTTAGAAAATACCGGACATACAAAATGTCCAGTATTTTCTGCTTTTCCTCTGTGCCCAGCAGAAATAAGCCGGGGCGGGGAGATTGGCTGACTAATTAAAGGGGTCACAACTGGATTTTGCTCAACAAAAATGTTCCTGGTGGGGTTTTTTTTGTTTGGTTGGCTTCTTTCCCTCAACAAAAATTTTCCTGGCGCCTTTTTTTTTTTTTTTTTTTTTTTTGCTGAAACCATCTGGCAACCCTACTAGTGTGTGCCTTCCGCCCCCCCAATAAGGTTCCCCACCCCGTCTGAAAGCGAGAGTTGGGAGAACAGGTTACCTTGCGTTCCTGTGTCCTTATAAGGAAGTTGAAGGCTACTATAAAATCCCCCCTCATGGTCTCCTCTTCAGACTAAAGAAACCTAAATCCCTCAGCCTCTTCATAGAGCAATTGCTCCAGCCCCCTAATCGTTTTGGTTGTCCTCTGCTGGACCCTCTCCAATGTGTCCACATCCCTTCTGTAGTGGGGGGCCCAGAACTGGACACAGTACTCCAGATGTGGCCCCACCAAAGCCGAATAAAGGGGAATAATGACATCTCTGGATCTACTGGCAATGCTCCTCTTAATGCAACCTAATATGCCATTAGCCTTCTTGGCTACAAGGGCACACTGTTGACTCATCTCCAGCTTCTCATCCACTGTAACCCCCAGGTCCTGTCTGCAGAACTACTACTTAACTGGTTGGTCCCCAGCTTGTAACTATGCTTGGGATTCTTCCATCCCAAGTGCAGGACTGTACACTTGTCCTTGTTGAACCTCATCAGATTTCTTGTGGCCCAATCCTCCAATTTGTCTAAGTCATTCTGGACCCTATCTCCGCCCTTAGGCATCTTTTAGCCTTTTTGTTCTATTATTGTTTTTCTATTTGGTACTAGAAAATCAAACTTTCCTCCTGCTTGGGCCTCAAGTTTCACTCCAGCAGCCCTTCCACAAGTAGAATCGTCTGCAAAATAAAATGTCAGGGCTACCGTCATTAAGGTGCTTGTCCCTGTAAGGACATGTGACTGAACTGGTTGTTCAGAAGGTTTCTGGTGAATTGGTTTATGCACAGGTATGCCTCCCGTTCTTCTTTAACCACCGCAGTCTCTTGTTTTTGTCCGGAAGCAAATTCTCTGCCAAGCCACCTTTTTTCCCTTTCATGTAATTGTCTGCTCTTTCGTTCGGTGTGGTAGACTTGTTCTAGTGTGGCATTAGACAACCGAGCCACAGAAAAGTCTGCCTTGGTACCACTGAGTACCGGCCCAGACCAAAGTAGCTTTCAGACACCTTAAGAGAGTCTTGATTTGCAATTCTCCCCTTTCTTCTCCTTGGATTTTCAACTAGGAAAGTGTGCTAATCATCTGCTTTTGCGGAAAAACTTGCCAGCTGTCTACACTGGCCGCTTGAATTTCCGCAAAAGCACTGACGATCTCATGTAAGATTGTCAGTGCTTCTGCGGGAATACTATGCTGCTCCCGTTCGGGCAAAAGTCTTTTTCCGAAAGACTTCTGCGCAAAAGGGCCAGTGTAGACAGCAGAGAGTTCTTTTCCGCAAAAAAAGCCCCGATGGCGAAAATGGCGATTGGGGCTTTTTTGCAGAAAAGCGCGTCTAGATTGGCCACGGACGCTTTTCCGTAAAAAGTTTACATACCCAGTATCTTGTGAAGAACTTGTCACCTCAGCACAGGGTCCCGGGGCGGGCTTTACCATAAGGGACCCGGAGAGATCATCTAGGCCAGCTGGAGGGGGCAGGGCAGTGGAGGGGAGGGGAGGGGAGAGGAGAGGAGAGGAGAGGAGGTTGGCCACTGAAAATGTTGCAGTATTAATTTTCCTTTTATTTGACTTCATATCAAACAAATATTTACAGTTTAAATGACCTTGTTAATTCTCCCTTGTGTTAGTACTCTTTCTTCCAGAACGTTTTAAAAACACAGACGAGACATGTCTTCGCCTGGGTGGCAGGCATCCGAAGAAGGGCACGTGACCTCGATCTTGGAGCACGAGACAAAACTCACTCCGCTCCTGGAGGGGAAATGTTAGAGGCAACACTGGGCTCCAGTGAGCAGCAGCCAGGTGACGCACGTGTCTGTCCTTTCCACACATCTAGGGTGGCCTAGCTCCTAACCGTTCTCTGTCTCTTTTTCGGTCCCTGTAGACTTGGAGGAGATGAGAGGCTGGCCATGTGGTGGCAGAGACCGAAAGGAGCCACCCTCCCGAGACCCTGCCGGCAGATGGAAACCAGACAGCGATCTATGGAAGAAGAGCAAATAGCAATTGGCTCAAGGTAAGTATCGAGGGAGGGCCGCACAGACGTTTGCGAGCGTGGTACGGGTCCCTGAGAAAAGGCCCTCTGGCTCGTGGTGGAAGAACTTGAAAATACGAAGTACAAAAGTCACAGTGTTGTACTTAAAAGAAGTACTCGGGATCTTTTTCAGAGGGATAAGGCAACACGCCACATTTATTGATCACACACACACACATTAATTTATATTTATTTACCACATGCATATAAGTATTGATTATTCTGTGTCACTCACGCACTCACTCTCACACACACACACACACACGTGCACAAGCACACTCCGTCTTGCTGTTGTTACCAACTTGTTGCTCCCCTTAACTTCACTGGCCAGGTGAGTTAGATGGGGGAGGGGTGGAGCCGGGCTTCTGCTGATCGGGATCGATGCTCCGATGGTGACAAGATGAGACCCGGAGTCCTCTGCAAGACAACTCACTTTTATAGCAGCTTCCCTCTTATGCAAATATATCCCAGATTCAAAATCTGGGTCTGTGTCCTTTGGTCCCTTTGTGGGTGCTGTCTGTTAAGAGAGGGTGTTTTCCAAAGAAGGTGCTTGCTTCTAATCCCCAAGGCCTTCAATATGTCTGCTCTTCTTTCTTGAGCCCTCTTGACACCTTGGGTCTGGCTTCTACCCCCTTTTCAACTGGTGTAGCTCTCTGGAGGTGCTTGGCTCCCAAGTGTTACTCATTCACACCTCGTTCATTCAACTGGGCAATTGATTACAGAGTGGGGGGAGAGAGTGGGGGAAAGATCTTATTCTACTCCTAGCAAATGACATTTTTACCTCTTTAACTATATACTCTGTATTAGAACCCTATGTAGAAAACTAAGTTACAAGGTTATATGGATTCAAGTTCTAATACAAAGTGACAAGGTCATATGGATTAATACAAAGTTACAAGGTTATATGGAGAGGCACAGTGTCAAGTCATATGAAGTACATAGGTTTATCTACAACAGAAACTGAACACCGATTTTTGTATTTTTAAAAATGTCATTAATCCCCCCCCCCCCGCCACCCTCCCCGAATCTCCTGGCTGGCGATACTTAACGTGTCTAGGATCATACGGAAAACTAAGTGAGTAGGCTGCCAATTGACCTAGCGACACGCATGCCGAGAGTTGGCAAAACTGGGATTGAAATAAAGACTTGGTCTCCCAGCAGCACCGAGGAGCCCCAGCCATGGATTAGGGCCTCGTGGGAATAGTTGTCTCCTAATTGATCTAATCTTTGGCTTTTGAGTTTGATATTATTGGTGAGTCCTTCTAGGCGACTGTTACTCGGCGTGCATGCGTGCGCACGTAAGTATGAGTGCAAGTGTGTGCGTCCGCAAATGTCCATTTGCGTGTGTGTGCACGTGCCTGCGTGCGGGCAGATTGAGCAGATGCGTGTGTGGGCATCTGAGCGAGGGCACGAGTGGGCGCCCAGGCGTGTTAATCTGTTAATTCGCGTTTGTGAGTGTGTACACGCATCCCTGCGTGTGAGCATTTGGCAGGGTGAGTGGCTGTTGCACGGGCGTGTGCGTCTGACGTGTGCCAGTCAGACGGTGCCCTGGCAGCAGTAGCTCCTGGAAAGCGACACCCCTCCCCTCCCATCTGGAGCATGCAACTGGGATGAGAGGGGCAGGGAAGAGTAGCACTGCTGCAGCGCGTTTCAGCACGAGGCCCTAACTGCCGCGCGGTAGCTGCTCCTTTTGTATCCGACGTGGGGCAACAAGGAGCGGCCTCGCATCATGCCGGCGCCACGTGCGTTCAGTCCCACGGACCGGAAGTGACGTTTGCTCGGTCCACAGCCTGACAGCAACCGACTGGGAACCGTGACCGGAAGGTGCCCAGGTACGAGCGCTCAGCTGGTGCCAGGTCAGCGGGTGGTAGGCAGGAGACACGGGGCCAGGCGGGACGGGTTCAGACACGGGGTGCCTGGCTGGGACAGCGACTGGGGTTGGAGGTTTCCTGCGGCGGTGCAGCCAGCGTAGGCCACCAGCTCCCGTGGTACGTGGGGCAGAGGAAGGACAGCAGAGCGGAGGCTGGAACCGCTCCGACAAGGCACCACTCTGCTTATGGTTGCCAGGTGTCCGGTTTTGAACTGGACGGTCCAGGCTTTCAGCTTTTTCTTCGGGGAAACAAATTGAGAAAATATAAATGTCCGCGAAAGCGGCAAGGAGTTCTGTGCCACAGGACTCCTCGCTGCTTTTGCAGATTCAGACTAACGCGGCTACTCCTCTGATAAATGTCTGGTATTTTCTAAATCAGATGGAATGCAGATTGTGATGTCATGTCAGGCGTGTCTGGTATTTTGGTGAAACCATCTGGCAACCCTAGCTCTGCTCCTTGCTTGGCCGGGGTGGCGCCCTGCCTCTGTGGCAGGCCCTGACGTCACAGGGAGCGTGTTCCCCAGGAAATCCGGGCAGTGCAGCGGCTTCCGGTCCGCGCCACCCGGCCCCAAGGGAGAGGCGGCGGGAGGCGGCAGCGAGGTCAGAGCGTGACGCTGCCCCGCCCGGATCTCAGCCCTTGGGCGCCCCAGTGTGCACCCCGCCCGGCCGGGCCGCTCCCCTGTAGCTCCGCCCCCAGCGCTGCGCCCGCTGCCTCGTGGCCCGGCTCGGTGCGAAGCTGCCACTGCCGGCTACGAACAGCAGCGCACTGCTAGTGACGTCATTGCCCTGGCGCGGTGCGTGCAAATGATGGAACGCGGGGCACGTTCTATCGGCTCCCCGGCGAGTGACACGTGGGTTTGTGGGGCACACAGACGGGTCCCAGGCTCCGTCATTAATGGCAGGGGCGTGGCCTGGTCTGGGGGCGGGGCCACTGACCGGCAGGAACTCAGCTGGGACACAGAAGTGAGCGGCAGAAAACTCCTCGGGGTCTCCGGAAAATCCTCGCGCGGCCCCTCTGGGCTTGTGAACGGGACGCAGCAGAGGCAGCCGCCCCCCTCCCCTCCCACCCACCTCCCGCTCCCCGCTGCACTTTCGAAGGCAACAGCAGCATCAGCCTGTCCCGCTGCCAGTCCCCACACAAGCCGGCTGGGAAATTTGGTGTTGGGGGGAGCAGACTGCATGGGGGGGAGAGGAGTTTGGTGGTGGTGGGGGATCAGACTGCATGGGGCGGGGAGGAGTTTGGGGGGTAGGGGATCAGACTGCACGGGGGGGAGGAGTTTGGGGGGGATCAGACTGCACGGGGGGAGTTTTGTGGGGGGTAGGAGATCAGACTGCACGGGGCGAGGAGTTTGGGGGGGATCAGACTGCACGGGGGGAGGAGTTTTGTGGGGGGTAGGGGATCAGACTGCACGGGGGGAGGAGTTTGGGGGGATCAGACTGCACGGGGGGAGGAGGAGTTTGGGGGGGGAGCAGACTGCACGGGGCGGAGAGGAGTTTGGTGGTGAGGGGGAGCAGACTGCACGGGGCGGGGAGGAGTTTGGTGGGGGGGATCAGACTGCACGGGGCGGAGAGGAGTTTGGGGGGGAGCAGACTGCACGGGGCGGAGAGGAGTTTGGTGGGGGGGAGCAGACTGCACGGGGCGGAGAGGAGTTTGGTGGGGGGGAGCAGACTGCACGGGGCGGAGAGGAGTTTGGTGGGGGGGAGCAGACTGCACGGGGCGGAGAGGAGTTTGGTGGGGGGGAGCAGACTGCACGGGGCGGGGAGGAGTTTGGGGGGGGGGAGCGGACTGCACGGGGCGGAGAGGAGGTTGGGGGGGATCGGACTGCACGCGGCGGAGAGAAGGTTGGGGGGGATCGGACTGCACGCGGCGGAGAGAAATTTTGGGGGTGATCAGTCTGCAGGGGGCGGGGAGGAGTTTGGGGAGGGGAGCAGACTGCACGGAGCGGGGAGGAGTTTGGAGGGGGTTCAGACTGCACGGGGCGGAGAGGAATTTGGGGGGGTTCACACTGCATTGGGCGGGGAGGAGTTTGGTGGGGGGGAGGAGACTGCATGGGGCGGGGAGGAGTTTGGTGGGGGGGAGCAGACTGCACGGGGCGGGGAGGAGTTTGGGGGGTTCAGACTGCACGGGGCGGGGAGGAGTTTGGGGGGGAGGGGTTGCCGCGGAGTCTCCTCTCCCGAGTGGGGGCGGGGCATCAGCTAAGGACGCTGCCGTCTCTGAGGCAGGAGCCCCGCCTAACAATGGGGAGGGGCGGGATGAGGGGGAGTAGGGAAAGTAGCCGCAGTGGTTTGTGGGAAACTGAGTGCCCCTGTCCGCAGCTCCCATCGGCCATTGCAGGGCCAGGGCAGGCCCGGCGCTGTTCGGATGGGCGGGTGCAGCGGAAGTGACATCACAACGGGGCATTGACCAGGGAGCGACGCGGTTGGTCCCGCGCTCCTGTCACTCCAAGTGTTAGCGACGCATCCTGGGACTTGTAGTTCTCAGAGTGCGGCCTCCCGGGGCACGTCGCAGCGCGCCCCGCCCCTATCATAGCCCCGCCCCCCGGCATAGCCCCGCCCAGCGTGTTCTTAGTTCGGAATGGGGCATTTCTACCCTAAGAACAATCTTTTTTATTTGGAAATAACGGCCCTTAGCAGAGCAACAGTGCCGCTCGGTAGTCACCGGCGGTAATGCACGTGTAATTCCGTAGCGCCCCCACAGTGCCGCTCGGTGGTCATTGCGGGTAATGCACGTGTAATTCCGAAGCGCCTCCACAGTGCCGCTCGGTGGTCATTGCGGGTAATGCACGTGTAATTCCGTAGCGCCCCCACAGTGCCGCTCGGTGGTCATTGCGGGTAATGCACGTGTAATTCCGTAGCGCCCCCACAGTGCCGCTCGGTGGTCATTGCGGGTAATGCACGTGTAATTCCGTAGCGCCTCCACAGTGCCGCTCGGTGGTCATTGCCGGTAATGCACGTGTAATTCCGTAGCGCCTCCACAGTGCCGCTCGGTGGTCATTGCGGGTAATGCACGTGTAATTCCATCGCCCCCAGCTGCTGTCCCTGCTCCGCACGCCACGTGGCCCTAGTCTTGCCCTTTGACAGCAGGCAAAGTAAGAAGCTCGTTATTTCCAGGCTCCGCGGAGCCCTCTCCCCTCCTGCCCATGGCCCCCTCATCCCGCACTCCAGGCTCCGCACAGCCCTCTCCCTTCCTGCCCCCGGCCCCCTCATCCCGCACTGCAGGCTCCGCGCAGCCCTCTCCCCTCCTGCCCATGGACCCCTCATCCCGCACTGCAGGCTCCGCACAGCCCTCTCCCCTCCTGCCCCCGGCCCCCTCATCCCGCACTGTAGGCTCTGCGGGGGAGGAGTTTGGAGGGGATCAGACTGCACGGGGGGGAGAGGAGTTTGGGGGGGATCAGACTGCACGTGGGGAGGATCAGACTGCACGGGGCGGGGAGGAGTTTGGGGGGGGGATCAGACTCCACGGGGCGGCGAGGAGTTTGGGGAGGGGTTCAGACTGCACGGGGCGGAGAGGAGTTTGGGGAGGGGATCAGACTCCACGGGGCGGCGAGGAGTTTGGGGAGGGGTTCAGACTGCACGGGGCGGAGAGGAGTTTGGGGAGGGGATCAGACTACACGGGGCGGAGAGGAGTTTGGGGGGCATCGGACTGCACGGGGCTGGGAGGAGTTTGGGGGGATCAGACTGCACGGGGGGGAGAGGAGTTTGGGGGGATCAGACTGCACGGAGCGGGGAGGAGTTTGGGGGGATCAGACTGCACGGGGGGGAGGATCAGACTGCACGGAGCGGGGAGGAGTTTGGGGGGAGGATCAGACTGCACGGGGCAGGGAGGAGCTTTGGGGGGGATCAGACTGCACGGGGCGGACAGGAGTTTGGGGGGGGGATCAGACTGCACGGGGCGGAGGGGAGTGTGGGGGGGGATCAGACTGCACGGGGGGGAGAGGAGTTTGGGGGGGATCAGACTGCACGGAGCGGGGAGGAGTTTGGGGGGGGATCAGACTGCACGGGGGGGAGGATCAGTCTGCACGGGGCGGGGAGGAGTTTGGGGAGGGGTTCAGACTGCACGGGGCGGAGCGCAGTTTGGGGGGGATCAGACTGCACGGGGCGGGGAGGAGTTTTGGGGGAGATCAGACTGCACGGGGCGGGGAGGAGTTTGGGGGGATCGGACTGCACAGGGCGGGGAAGAGTTTGGGGGGGATCGGACTGCACGGGGCGGGGAGGAGTTTGGGGGGGATCAGACTGCACGGGGGGGAGGATCAGACTGCACGGGGGGGAGGAGTTTGGGGGGGATCGGACTGCACGGGGCGGGGAGGAGTTTGGGGGGATCATACTGCACGGGGGGAGAGGAATTTGGGGGGATCGCACTGTACGGGGCGGGGAAGAGTTTGGGGGGATCGGACTGCACGGGGCGGGGAGGAGTTTGGGGGGGATCAGACTGCACGGGGGGGAGGATCAGACTGCACGGGGCGGGGGGAAGTTTGGGGGGATCAGACTGCACGGGGGGGAGTAGTTTGAGGGGGGATCAGACTGCACGGGGCGGGGAGGAGTTTGGGGGGGAAGGGTTGCCGCGGAGTCTCCTCTCCCGAGTGGGGGCGGGGCATCAGCTAAGGACGCTGCCGTCTCTGAGGCAGGAGCCCCGCCCAGCAATGGGGAGGGGCCGGATGAGGGGGAGTAGGGAAAGTAGCCGCAGTGGCTTGTGGGAAACTGAGTGCCCCTGTCCGCAGCTCCCATCGGCCATTGCAGGGCCAGGGCAGGCCCGGCGCTGTTCGGTTGGGCGGGTGCAGCGGAAGTGACATCACAACGGGGCATTGACCAGGGAGCGACGCGGTTGGTCCCGCGCTCCTGTCACTCCAAGTGTTAGCGACGCATCCTGGGACTTGTAGTTCTCAGAGTGCGGCCTCCCGGGGCACGTCGCAGCGCGCCCCGCCCCTATCATAGCCCCGCCCCCCGGCATAGCCCCGCCCAGCGTGTTCTTAGTTCGGAATGGGGCATTTCTACCCTAAGAACAATCTTTTTTATTTGGAAATAACGGCCCTTAGCAGAGCAACAGTGCCGCTCGGTAGTCACCGGCGGTAATGCACGTGTAATTCCGTAGCGCCCCCACAGTGCCGCTCGGTGGTCATTGCGGGTAATGCACGTGTAATTCCGTAGCGCCCCCACAGTGCCGCTCGGTGGTCATTGCGGGTAATGCACGTGTAATTCCGTAGCGCCCCCACAGTGCCGCTCGGTGGTCATTGCGGGTAATGCACGTGTAATTCCATCGCCCCCAGCTGCTGTCCCTGCTCCGCACGCCACGTGGCCCCAGTCTTGCCCTTTGACAGCAGGCAAAGTAAGAAGCTCGTTATTTCCAGGCTCCGCGCAGCGCTCTCCCCTCCTGCCCGCGGCCCCCTCATCCCACACACCAGGCTCCGCGCAGCCCTCTCCCCTCCTGCCCCCGGCCCCCTCATCCCACACACCAGGCTCCGCGCCAGGATCCCACACACAAACTTCTCCTCCTTAGACTTTTAGTTGTGGGGAACAAATTCTGGGGAGTCACTTCCACTTGGGGAATCATGTTTCATACTTGACTATGTTATCCCTACACTAAGGCTGGCCGAGAGACTGTCCCGGACTGATCGTAACAGACTGTTCTGTCCGCGAATGGGCTGAGAGTAAAGGGCGTGTTCGGAATCTGTGGCGCCCAATCTGAGGCTGTCCGAGGTGACTCTTAACGGACTGCTCCGTGCGCCAATGGGCGGTGACTAAAGGCGTGTTCTGGGGCTGCTGGCGGCCAATAGGTTGTCCGGGGTGGATTATAACAGACTCTTCTGTCCGCGAATGGGCTGTGACTAAGGGGCGTGTTCTGAATCAGAGGCACCCAATAGGCTGACCCGGCTGCATCTTAACGGACAGCTCTGTCTGCGAATGCGGTGTGACTAGGGGGAATGACTGCCACTGCTCTCGACCAATAGGCTGTCCGGGGTGGATCTTAATGGGCTGCTCTGTCCTCGAATTGTCTGTGACTTAGGGGTGGTTCCTGGCTGTGTGCCAGCCAATGGGCTTTCGGAAGACAGCCTTGGCGGAGGATAGTGTCGCCCAATGGGCTGTCAGCAAAGGGGATCCTGCCTCTGGTTCGGCCAATGGGCTGTCGCAGGGGGGCGTTGTCTGACTGGGCGGCCGGCGCCGCCATGACAGGAAGGTCCGAGGAGCGCGCGGGGGCGTGAGCGAATCCTGGGTCCGAATGCGAAGCTGCCCCGCCCCCAGCCCGCCCCTTGTTGGTGTCTGGCCCGGGGGAGGAGGGGGCGCGAGGGAAGGTGGGGGAGCGGGCTGGGGGTGGGGTGTCTGGCCTGGGGGAGAAGGGGGCGCGAGGGAAGGTGGGGGAGCGGGCTGGGGGTGGGGTGTCTGGACAGGGGTGAGGTGTAGGAGCAGGCTGGGTGTGAGGGGCCGGGGGGGGTGCTCGGCACTGGGGGGGCAGGAGGGGGTGAGGGGCCGGGGGGGTGCTCGGCACTGGGGGGGCAGGAGGGGGTGAGGGGCCGGGGGGGTGCTCGGCACTGGGGGGGCAGGAGGGGGTGAGGGGCCGGGGGGGTGCTCGGCACTGGGGGGACAGGAGGGGGTGAGGGGCCGGGGGGGTGCTCGGCACTGGGGGGGCAGGAGGGAGGGGGAGGGAGGGGGAGGGGCCGGGGGGGGCCTTGGCACTGGGGGGGGCAGGAGGGGACAGGGCGCGGGAGAGCGCAGGCGCAGGCGGCGCTGGCTGGGCGGGAAACTCCCGGGAAGCTCGCGCCCACGAGGCGGGCGGGGAAAACGCTGCGGGGGGCGCTGAGGGGCGGAGCCTGGGGGGCGGGGCGGGAGCTGGCAGTGACGTGGAGCCCCCCCCCCGCCTGCTTCTCTCCGGGCCCCAGGCTGGACATCGGCGGGGCGGCCCCTGGCGGAGGTGGGGGGGCGATTTCTGCCCCCCCCCCGGCGCTGCTGCCTCCCCGGGGAGCAGCGCCCCTGTGACCCCCCCCCAGGTGGTGCCGGGCGCGGGAGCTGACCCGGGCTCCAGTCACGTGGGTGTCTCGGGGAGGGGGGGCTGCGGGCCACCGGGGCCCGGGAGTGTCACGTGCCCCTTCCCCCCGCCGGGGAGCCGCGCGCCCTCGAGGGGTGGTTCCCGCGGGCGGGGCACGCACAGAACGTGTCCGGCACGCGGGGGGGGCGGGGCGGCCTGAGCCCTGCTCCCCGCGCTGCTCGCTGTCTGGGGGCGGGGCCGGGTGGCCGCTGAATCCCCCCTGTGCCCGGGGGGTGTCAGTTCGGCGGGGGGCGCTGTGGGGGGGGATGCTCTGGCCCTGGCTGCCCGCAGTGCCGCCCAGTGCCCGGCTGTGCCTCCTGCAGAGGCCGAGAGCGTCCTGGGTGGGGGCGTGTGGGGAGAGGGGGGGAGTGGCTGAGAATTGGGGGGCAAACAGGTGACAGACAAACCAACCGACAGAAAAGCCTCCCTGCCTGGCCCCCAGCTGAGCGGAGAAACGTCCCCCTGGCGCCAGAGCACTGCAGGGCCCAGCCTAGTCGCTTTGTGCGCTCCAGCCCCACGGCGTGGGGAGGGGGCGACGGTGGAGGAGCCCCACGCACCCAGGCCTTAGGTTCCCCACCCGCCTTCTAAGCACTGAGCATTTTAGGCCTGGCTGGACTAGAGAAGGGGGCACCAGGGGAGTTGCCGCTGAAGGCGCGCGGCCGCGCACAAACACCCCTCTGCCGCCCACCTCCCTTGCGGAGCCTTGCAGCGGCACTCGCCTTCCTGCTGGCCGGGGAATGGCGCGGTTGTTTTCCTGATCTGGTGGAGGGCGGCTGCCCCGTTGTGTCCCTGCTGGGGCAGCCTCGCCCCACCTCCAGCTGCGATTGGGGCTCCTGTTTGTTTCTGTTCATACAGTTTGCTGCAGTTTTCCATCCCCGAGGACCTGCGTGAAGCTGGTCCGACCAGAGATACGGGGATCGATTTTTAAGAGTAAGAGGCTTTGTTTTTAAAGCAGGGGTGAGGAACCTAATACCCCAGCTCACGTGAGTGTGGCCCTCGAGACTCAAGGTTCCCACACTAACGCTCTAGCTCCCCTCCAGATTGGTGATAGAAATGTAGCCGTGTTAGCCTGGGGTAGTTGAAGCAAAATGCAGGACAATGTAGCACTTTAAAGACTAACAAGATGGTTTATTAGATGATGAGCTTTCGTGGGCCAGACCCACTTCCTCAGATCAAATAGTGGAAGAAAGTAGTCACAACCAAAGGATACAATTAAAAAAAAGGATACAATTAAAAAAAAGAACAAATATGAAAAGGACAAATCACATTGCAGAACAGGAGGGGGATGCGGTGGGGGGGAGGGGGAAGGAAGGTAAGTGTCTGTGAATTGATGATATTAGAGGTAGGGAGAGTGGGATGTTTGTGAGTTAATGGTATTAGAGGTGATAATTGGGGAAACTATCTTGGTAATGGGTGAGATAACAAACATTTGAACTAAGTCCTTGTTGGAAAGTGTCGAATTTTAACATGAATGACAGTTCAGAGGATTCCCTTTCAAGTGCAGATGTAAGTAAAAGGTCTTTGTAGCAGAATGCAGGTGGTCAAGTCATTGAGAGAGTGTCCTTTCTGGTTAAAATGGCAAGAAACTGTTTTCTCTTTGTGATCTTGTCTGATATCTGTTTTGTGGGCATTAATCCTTTGGCGAAGTGTCTGAGATGTTTGTCCAATGTACATAGCAGACGGACACTTTCGGCACACGATAGCATAGATTATATTTCTGGATGCGCAGGAATATGTGTTCTTGATCTTATAACTCACTTGGTTGGGTCCAATAATGGTATCAGCAGAATGAATATGTGGACAAAGCTGGCAACGGGGTTTGTTGCAAGGGAAGGTACCAGGGTTGGTATTAGTGTGGTATGTCCTGTGGTGGTTGGTAAGAATGATCTTGAGGTTAGGTGGTTGTCTATAGGAGACTATGGGTCTGTCTCCCAGAGCCTCTTTGAGTATGGTATCCTGTTCCAATATAGGCTGTAGTTTATTGATAATGTGTTGGACAGGTTTAAGTTGGGGGTTGTAGGTGATGACAAGTGGTGTTCTATTGTTGGTTTTCTTGGGTCTGTCTTGAAGTAGATGGTTTCTAGGTATTCGTCTGGCTCTTTCAATTTGCTTTTTTATTTCTCTGGGTGGCCAGATTGGAGCAGACAAATTCTGCTAGCCTGCCCCGCCCCGCCCCCCGCCCCCCCCTCCTCACAAGGGAAGCCTTGTGTGCGAGGGGAATGTGGGAAGCCTCTTCCTCCTTCTCAGTTGGGGCATGTGTTAATGCGGATGGTGGGGTTTGGGATTTTTTTTTCTTCACACTTGTGTGTAGGGTTGCCAGGTGTCTAGCACTGAGCCAGACAGCCCGGTAGTTGCACTTTTTGTCCGGTAAATAAATTTAGAAAATACCGGACATACAAAATGTCCAGTATTTTCTGCTTTTCCTCTGTGCCCAGCAGAAATAAGCCGGGGCGGGGAGATTGGCTGACTAATTAAAGGGGTCACAACTGGATTTTGCTCAACAAAAATGTTCCTGGTGGGGTTTTTTTTGTTTGGTTGGCTTCTTTCCCTCAACAAAAATTTTCCTGGCGCCTTTTTTTTTTTTTTTTTTTTTTTTTGCTGAAACCATCTGGCAACCCTACTAGTGTGTGCCTTCCGCCCCCCCAATAAGGTTCCCCACCCCGTCTGAAAGCGAGAGTTGGGAGAACAGGTTACCTTGCGTTCCTGTGTCCTTATAAGGAAGTTGAAGGCTACTATAAAATCCCCCCTCATGGTCTCCTCTTCAGACTAAAGAAACCTAAATCCCTCAGCCTCTTCATAGAGCAATTGCTCCAGCCCCCTAATCGTTTTGGTTGTCCTCTGCTGGACCCTCTCCAATGTGTCCACATCCCTTCTGTAGTGGGGGGCCCAGAACTGGACACAGTACTCCAGATGTGGCCCCACCAAAGCCGAATAAAGGGGAATAATGACATCTCTGGATCTACTGGCAATGCTCCTCTTAATGCAACCTAATATGCCATTAGCCTTCTTGGCTACAAGGGCACACTGTTGACTCATCTCCAGCTTCTCATCCACTGTAACCCCCAGGTCCTGTCTGCAGAACTACTACTTAACTGGTTGGTCCCCAGCTTGTAACTATGCTTGGGATTCTTCCATCCCAAGTGCAGGACTGTACACTTGTCCTTGTTGAACCTCATCAGATTTCTTGTGGCCCAATCCTCCAATTTGTCTAAGTCATTCTGGACCCTATCTCCGCCCTTAGGCATCTTTTAGCCTTTTTGTTCTATTATTGTTTTTCTATTTGGTACTAGAAAATCAAACTTTCCTCCTGCTTGGGCCTCAAGTTTCACTCCAGCAGCCCTTCCACAAGTAGAATCGTCTGCAAAATAAAATGTCAGGGCTACCGTCATTAAGGTGCTTGTCCCTGTAAGGACATGTGACTGAACTGGTTGTTCAGAAGGTTTCTGGTGAATTGGTTTATGCACAGGTATGCCTCCCGTTCTTCTTTAACCACCGCAGTCTCTTGTTTTTGTCCGGAAGCAAATTCTCTGCCAAGCCACCTTTTTTCCCTTTCATGTAATTGTCTGCTCTTTCGTTCGGTGTGGTAGACTTGTTCTAGTGTGGCATTAGACAACCGAGCCACAGAAAAGTCTGCCTTGGTACCACTGAGTACCGGCCCAGACCAAAGTAGCTTTCAGACACCTTAAGAGAGTCTTGATTTGCAATTCTCCCCTTTCTTCTCCTTGGATTTTCAACTAGGAAAGTGTGCTAATCATCTGCTTTTGCGGAAAAACTTGCCAGCTGCCTACACTGGCCGCTTGAATTTCCGCAAAAGCACTGACGATCTCATGTAAGATTGTCAGTGCTTCTGCGGGAATACTATGCTGCTCCCGTTCGGGCAAAAGTCTTTTTCCGAAAGACTTCTGCGCAAAAGGGCCAGTGTAGACAGCAGAGAGTTCTTTTCCGCAAAAAAAGCCCCGATGGCGAAAATGGCGATTGGGGCTTTTTTGCAGAAAAGCGCGTCTAGATTGGCCACGGACGCTTTTCCGTAAAAAGTTTACATACCCAGTATCTTGTGAAGAACTTGTCACCTCAGCACAGGGTCCCGGGGCGGGCTTTACCATAAGGGACCCGGAGAGATCATCTAGGCCAGCTGGAGGGGGCAGGGCAGTGGAGGGGAGGGGAGGGGAGAGGAGAGGAGAGGAGAGGAGGTTGGCCACTGAAAATGTTGCAGTATTAATTTTCCTTTTATTTGACTTCATATCAAACAAATATTTACAGTTTAAATGACCTTGTTAATTCTCCCTTGTGTTAGTACTCTTTCTTCCAGAACGTTTTAAAAACACAGACGAGACATGTCTTCGCCTGGGTGGCAGGCATCCGAAGAAGGGCACGTGACCTCGATCTTGGAGCACGAGACAAAACTCACTCCGCTCCTGGAGGGGAAATGTTAGAGGCAACACTGGGCTCCAGTGAGCAGCAGCCAGGTGACGCACGTGTCTGTCCTTTCCACACATCTAGGGTGGCCTAGCTCCTAACCGTTCTCTGTCTCTTTTTCGGTCCCTGTAGACTTGGAGGAGATGAGAGGCTGGCCATGTGGTGGCAGAGACCGAAAGGAGCCACCCTCCCGAGACCCTGCCGGCAGATGGAAACCAGACAGCGATCTATGGAAGAAGAGCAAATAGCAATTGGCTCAAGGTAAGTATCGAGGGAGGGCCGCACAGACGTTTGCGAGCGTGGTACGGGTCCCTGAGAAAAGGCCCTCTGGCTCGTGGTGGAAGAACTTGAAAATACGAAGTACAAAAGTCACAGTGTTGTACTTAAAAGAAGTACTCGGGATCTTTTTCAGAGGGATAAGGCAACACGCCACATTTATTGATCACACACACACACATTAATTTATATATATATATATATATATATATATATATATATATATATATATATATATATTTATTTACCACATGCATATGATAAGTATTGATTATTCTGTGTCACTCACGCACTCACTCTCACACACACACACACACACGTGCACAAGCACACTCCGTCTTGCTGTTGTTACCAACTTGTTGCTCCCCTTAACTTCACTGGCCAGGTGAGTTAGATGGGGGAGGGGTGGAGCCGGGCTTCTGCTGATCGGGATCGATGCTCCGATGGTGACAAGATGAGACCCGGAGTCCTCTGCAAGACAACTCACTTTTATAGCAGCTTCCCTCTTATGCAAATATATCCCAGATTCAAAATCTGGGTCTGTGTCCTTTGGTCCCTTTGTGGGTGCTGTCTGTTAAGAGAGGGTGTTTTCCAAAGAAGGTGCTTGCTTCTAATCCCCAAGGCCTTCAATATGTCTGCTCTTCTTTCTTGAGCCCTCTTGACACCTTGGGTCTGGCTTCTACCCCCTTTTCAACTGGTGTAGCTCTCTGGAGGTGCTTGGCTCCCAAGTGTTACTCATTCACACCTCGTTCATTCAACTGGGCAATTGATTACAGAGTGGGGGGAGAGAGTGGGGGAAAGATCTTATTCTACTCCTAGCAAATGACATTTTTACCTCTTTAACTATATACTCTGTATTAGAACCCTATGTAGAAAACTAAGTTACAAGGTTATATGGATTCAAGTTCTAATACAAAGTGACAAGGTCATATGGATTAATACAAAGTTACAAGGTTATATGGAGAGGCACAGTGTCAAGTCATATGAAGTACATAGGTTTATCTACAACAGAAACTGAACACCGATTTTTGTATTTTTAAAAATGTCATTAATCCCCCCCCCCCCCCCCGCCACCCTCCCCGAATCTCCTGGCTGGCGATACTTAACGTGTCTAGGATCATACGGAAAACTAAGTGAGTAGGCTGCCAATTGACCTAGCGTCACGCATGCCGAGAGTTGGCAAAACTGGGATTGAAATAAAGACTTGGTCTCCCAGCAGCACCGAGGAGCCCCAGCCATGGATTAGGGCCTCGTGGGAATAGTTGTCTCCTAATTGATCTAATCTTTGGCTTTTGAGTTTGATATTATTGGTGAGTCCTTCTAGGCGACTGTTACTCGGCGTGCATGCGTGCGCACGTAAGTATGAGTGCAAGTGTGTGCGTCCGCAAGTGTCCATTTGCGTGTGTGTGCACGTGCCTGCGTGCGGGCAGATTGAGCAGATGCGTGTGTGGGCATCTGAGCGAGGGCACGAGTGGGCACCCAGGCGTGTTAATCTGTTAATTCGCGTTTGTGAGTGTGTACACGCATCCCTGCGTGTGAGCATTTGGCAGGGTGAGTGGCTGTTGCACGGGCGTGTGCGTCTGACGTGTGCCAGTCAGACGGTGCCCTGGCAGCAGTAGCTCCTGGAAAGCGACACCCCTCCCCTCCCATCTGGAGCATGCAACTGGGATGAGAGGGGCAGGGAAGAGTAGCACTGCTGCAGCGCGTTTCAGCACGAGGCCCTAACTGCCGCGCGGTAGCTGCTCCTTTTGTATCCGACGTGGGGCAACAAGGAGCGGCCTCGCATCATGCCGGCGCCACGTGCGTTCAGTCCCACGGACCGGAAGTGACGTTTGCTCGGTCCACAGCCTGACAGCAACCGACTGGGAACCGTGACCGGAAGGTGCCCAGGTACGAGCGCTCAGCTGGTGCCAGGTCAGCGGGTGGTAGGCAGGAGACACGGGGCCAGGCGGGACGGGTTCAGACACGGGGTGCCTGGCTGGGACAGCGACTGGGGTTGGAGGTTTCCTGCGGCGGTGCAGCCAGCGTAGGCCACCAGCTCCCGTGGTACGTGGGGCAGAGGAAGGACAGCAGAGCGGAGGCTGGAACCGCTCCGACAAGGCACCACTCTGCTTATGGTTGCCAGGTGTCCGGTTTTGAACTGGACGGTCCAGGCTTTCAGCTTTTTCTTCGGGGAAACAAATTGAGAAAATATAAATGTCCGCGAAAGCGGCAAGGAGTTCTGTGCCACAGGACTCCTCGCTGCTTTTGCAGATTCAGACTAACGCGGCTACTCCTCTGATAAATGTCTGGTATTTTCTAAATCAGATGGAATGCAGATTGTGATGTCATGTCAGGCGTGTCTGGTATTTTGGTGAAACCATCTGGCAACCCTAGCTCTGCTCCTTGCTTGGCCGGGGTGGCGCCCTGCCTCTGTGGCAGGCCCTGACGTCACAGGGAGCGTGTTCCCCAGGAAATCCGGGCAGTGCAGCGGCTTCCGGTCCGCGCCACCCGGCCCCAAGGGAGAGGCGGCGGGAGGCGGCAGCGAGGTCAGAGCGTGACGCTGCCCCGCCCGGATCTCAGCCCTTGGGCGCCCCAGTGTGCACCCCGCCCGGCCGGGCCGCTCCCCTGTAGCTCCGCCCCCAGCGCTGCGCCCGCTGCCTCGTGGCCCGGCTCGGTGCGAAGCTGCCACTGCCGGCTACGAACAGCAGCGCACTGCTAGTGACGTCATTGCCCTGGCGCGGTGCGTGCAAATGATGGAACGCGGGGCACGTTCTATCGGCTCCCCGGCGAGTGACACGTGGGTTTGTGGGGCACACAGACGGGTCCCAGGCTCCGTCATTAATGGCAGGGGCGTGGCCTGGTCTGGGGGCGGGGCCACTGACCGGCAGGAACTCAGCTGGGACACAGAAGTGAGCGGCAGAAAACTCCTCGGGGTCTCCGGAAAATCCTCGCGCGGCCCCTCTGGGCTTGTGAACGGGACGCAGCAGAGGCAGCCGCCCCCCCTCCCCCCCCACCCGCCTCACGCTCCCCGCTGCACTTTCGAAGGCAACAGCAGCATCAGCCTGTCCCGCTGCCAGTCCCCACACAAGCCGGCTGGGAAATTTGGTGTTGGGGGGAGCAGACTGCATGGGGGGGAGAGGAGTTTGGTGGTGGTGGGGGATCAGACTGCATGGGGCGGGGAGGAGTTTGGGGGGTAGGGGATCAGACTGCACGGGGGGGAGGAGTTTGGGGGGGATCAGACTGCACGGGGGGAGTTTTGTGGGGGGGTAGGAGATCAGACTGCACGGGGCGAGGAGTTTGGGGGGGATCAGACTGCACGGGGGGAGGAGTTTTGTGGGGGGTAGGAGATCAGACTGCACGGGGCGAGGAGTTTGGGGGGGATCAGACTGCACGGGGGGAGGAGTTTGGGGGGATCAGACTGCACGGGGGGAGGAGGAGTTTGGGGGGGAGCAGACTGCACGGGGCGGAGAGGAGTTTGGTGGTGAGGGGGAGCAGACTGCACGGGGCGGGGAGGAGTTGGGGGGAGCAGACTGCACGGGGCGGAGAGGAGTTTGGGGGGGAGCAGACTGCACGGGGCGGAGAGGAGTTTGGTGGGGGGGATCAGACTGCACGGGGCGGAGAGGAGTTTGGGGGAGCAGACTGCACGGGGTGGGGAGCAGTTTGGGGGGGAGCAGACTGCACGGGGGGGAGGAGTTTGGAGGGGGATCAGACTGCACGGGGCGGAGAGGAGTTTGGTGGTGAGGGGGAGCAGACTGCACGGGGCGGGGAGGAGTTTGGGGGGGAGCAGACTGCACGGGGCGGAGAGCAGTTTGGTGGGGGGGAGCGGACTGCACGGGGGGGAGGAGCTTGGGGGGGATCGGACTGCACGCGGCGGAGAGAAATTTTGGGGGTGATCAGTCTGCAGGGGGCGGGGAGGAGTTTGGGGAGGGGAGCAGACTGCACGGGGCGGGGAGGAGTTTGGAGGGGGTTCAGACTGCACGGGGCGGAGAGCAGTTTGGTGGGGGGGAGCGGACTGCACGGGGGGGAGGAGCTTGGGGGGATCGGACTGCACGCGGCGGAGAGAAATTTTGGGGGTGATCAGTCTGCAGGGGGCGGGGAGGAGTTTGGGGAGGGGAGCAGACTGCACGGGGCGGGGAGGAGTTTGGAGGGGTTCAGACTGCACGGGGCGGAGAGGAATTTGGGGGGGTTCACACTGCATTGGGCGGGGAGGAGTTTGGTGGGGGGGAGGAGACTGCATGGGGCGGGGAGGAGTTTGGTGGGGGGGAGCAGACTGCACGGGGCGGGGAGGAGTTTGGGGGGTTCAGACTGCACGGGGCGGGGAGGAGTTTGGGGGGGAAGGGTTGCCGCGGGGTCTCCTCTCCCGAGTGGGGGCGGGGCATCAGCTAAGGACGCTGCCGTCTCTGAGGCAGGAGCCCCGCCTAACAATGGGGAGGGGCGGGATGAGGGGGAGTAGGGAAAGTAGCCGCAGTGGCTTGTGGGAAACTGAGTGCCCCTGTCCGCAGCTCCCATCGGCCATTGCAGGGCCAGGGCAGGCCCGGCGCTGTTCGGTTGGGCGGGTGCAGCGGAAGTGACATCACAACGGGGCATTGACCAGGGAGCGACGCGGTTGGTCCCGCGCTCCTGTCACTCCAAGTGTTAGCGACGCATCCTGGGACTTGTAGTTCTCAGAGTGCGGCCTCCCGGGGCACGTCGCAGCGCGCCCCGCCCCTATCATAGCCCCGCCCCCCGGCATAGCCCCGCCCAGCGTGTTCTTAGTTCGGAATGGGGCATTTCTACCCTAAGAACAATCTTTTTTATTTGGAAATAACGGCCCTTAGCAGAGCAACAGTGCCGCTCGGTAGTCACCGGCGGTAATGCACGTGTAATTCCGTAGCGCCCCCACAGTGCCGCTCGGTGGTCATTGCGGGTAATGCACGTGTAATTCCGTAGCGCCTCCACAGTGCCGCTCGGTGGTCATTGCGGGTAATGCACGTGTAATTCCGTAGCGCCTCCACAGTGCCGCTCGGTGGTCATTCCGGGTAATGCACGTGTAATTCCGTAGCGCCTCCACAGTGCCGCTCGGTGGTCATTGCGGGTAATGCACGTGTAATTCCGTAGCGCCTCCACAGTGCCGCTCGGTGGTCATTGCGGGTAATGCACGTGTAATTCCGTAGCGCCTCCACAGTGCCGCTCGGTGGTCATTGCCGGTAATGCACGTGTAATTCCGTAGCGCCTCCACAGTGCCGCTCGGTGGTCATTGCGGGTAATGCACGTGTAATTCCGTAGCGCCTCCACAGTGCCGCTCGGTGGTCATTGCGGGTAATGCACGTGTAATTCCGTAGCGCCTCCACAGTGCCGCTCGGTGGTCATTGCCGGTAATGCACGTGTAATTCCGTAGCGCCTCCACAGTGCCGCTCGGTGGTCATTGCGGGTAATGCACGTGTAATTCCGTAGCGCCTCCACAGTGCCGCTCGGTGGTCATTGCGGGTAATGCACGTGTAATTCCATCGCCCCCAGCTGCTGTCCCTGCTCCGCACGCCACGTGGCCCCAGTCTTGCCCTTTGACAGCAGGAAAAGTAAGAAGCTCGTTATTTCCAGGCTCCGCGGAGCCCTCTCCCCTCCTGCCCATGGCCCCCTCATCCCGCACTCCAGGATCCGCACAGCCCTCTCCCCTCCTGCCTCCGGCCCCCTCATCCCGCACTGCAGGCTCCGCGCAGCCCTCTCCCCTCCTGCCCCCGGCCCCCTCATCCCGCACTGTAGGCTCTGCGGGGGAGGAGTTTGGGGGGGATCAGACTGCACGGGGGGGAGAGGAGTTTGGGGGGGATCAGACTGCACGTGGGGAGGATCAGACTGCACGGGGCGGGGAGGAGTTTGGGGGGGTGGATCAGACTGCACGGGGGGGAGGATCAGACTCCACGGGGCGGCGAGGAGTTTGGGGAGGGGTTCAGACTGCACGGGGCGGAGAGGAGTTTGGGGAGGGGATCAGACTACACGGGGCGGCGAGGAGTTTGGGGAGGGGTTCAGACTGCACGGGGCGGAGAGGAGTTTGGGGAGGGGATCAGACTACACGGGGCGGAGAGGAGTTTGGGGGGCATCGGACTGCACGGGGCGGGGAGGAGTTTGGGGGGATCAGACTGCACGGGGGGGGAGAGGAGTTTGGGGGGATCAGACTGCACGGAGCGGGGAGGAGTTTGGGGGGATCAGACTGCACGGGGGGGAGGATCAGACTGCACGGAGCGGGGAGGAGTTTGGGGGGAGGATCAGACTGCACGGGGCAGGGAGGAGCTTTGGGGGGATCAGACTGCACGGGGCGGAGGGGAGTGTGGGGGGGATCCGACTGCACGGGGGGGAGAGGAGTTTGGGGGGGATCAGACTGCACGGAGCGGGGAGGAGTTTGGGGGGGGATCAGACTGCACGGGGGGGGAGGATCAGTCTGCACGGGGCGGAGAGGAGTTTGGGGAGGGGTTCAGACTGCACGGGGCGGAGCGCAGTTTGGGGGGGATCAGACTGCACGGGGCGGGGAGGAGTTTTGGGGGAGATCAGACTGCACGGGGCGGGGAGGAGTTTGGGGGATCGGACTGCACAGGGCGGGGAAGAGTTTGGGGGGGATCGGACTGCACGGGGCGGGGAGGAGTTTGGGGGGGATCAGACTGCACGGGGGGGAGGATCAGACTGCACGGGGGGGAGGAGTTTGGGGGGGATCGGACTGCACGGGGCGGGGAGGAGTTTGGGGGGATCATACTGCACGGGGGGAGAGGAATTTGGGGGGATCGCACTGCACGGGGCGGGGAAGAGTTTGGGGGGATCGGACTGCACGGGGCGGGGAGGAGTTTGGGGGGGATCAGACTGCACGGGGGGGAGGATCAGACTGCACGGGGCGGGGGGAAGTTTGGGGGGATCAGACTGCACGGGGGGAGTAGTTTGAGGGGGGATCAGACTGCACGGGGCGGGGAGGAGTTTGGGGGGATCAGACTGCACGGGGCGGGGAGGAGTTTGGGGGGGAAGGGTTGCCGCGGAGTCTCCTCTCCCGAGTGGGGGCGGGGCATCAGCTAAGGACGCTGCCGTCTCTGAGGCAGGAGCCCCGCCCAGTAATGGGGAGGGGCCGGATGAGGGGGAGTAGGGAAAGTAGCCGCAGTGGCTTGTGGGAAACTGAGTGCCCCTGTCCGCAGCTCCCATCGGCCATTGCAGGGCCAGGGCAGGCCCGGCGCTGTTCGGTTGGGCGGGTGCAGCGGAAGTGACATCACAACGGGGCATTGACCAGGGAGCGACGCGGTTGGTCCCGCGCTCCTGTCACTCCAAGTGTTAGCGACGCATCCTGGGACTTGTAGTTCTCAGAGTGCGGCCTCCCGGGGCACGTCGCAGCGCGCCCCGCCCCTATCATAGCCCCGCCCCCCGGCATAGCCCCGCCCAGCGTGTTCTTAG
Source organism: Pelodiscus sinensis (assembly GCF_049634645.1). NCBI lineage: Eukaryota > Metazoa > Chordata > Testudines > Trionychidae > Pelodiscus > Pelodiscus sinensis. Next base: position 67,447 of record NW_027466013.1, read on the forward strand.
TTCGGAATGGGGCATTTCTACCCTAAGAACAATCTTTTTTATTCGGAAATAACGGCCCTTAGCAGAGCAACAGTGCCGCTCGGTAGTCACCGGCGGGAATGCACGTGTAATTCCGTAGCGCCCCCACAGTGCCGCTCGGTGGTCATTGCGGGTAATGCACGTGTAATTCCGTAGCGCCCCCACAGTGCCGCTCGGTGGTCATTGCGGGTAATGCACGTGTAATTCCGAAGCGCCTCCACAGTGCCGCTCGGTGGTCATTGCGGGTAATGCACGTGTAATTCCGTAGCGCCCCCACAGTGCCGCTCGGTGGTCATTGCGGGTAATGCACGTGTAATTCCGTAGCGCCCCCACAGTGCCGCTCGGTGGTCATTGCGGGTAATGCACGTGTAATTCCATCGCCCCCAGCTGCTGTCCCTGCTCCGCACGCCACGTGGCCCCAGTCTTGCCCTTTGACAGCAGGCAAAGTAAGAAGCTCGTTATTTCCAGGCTCCGCGCAGCCCTCTCCCCTCCTGCCCGCGGCCCCCTCATCCCACACACCAGGCTCCGCGCAGCCCTCTCCCCTCCTGCCCCCGGCCCCCTCATCCCACACACCAGGCTCCGCGCAGCGCTCTCCCCTCCTGCCCGCGGCCCCCTCATCCCACACACCAGGCTCCGCGCAGCCCTCTCCCCTCCTGCCCCCGGCCCCCTCATCCCACACACCAGGCTCCGCGCCAGGATCCCACACACAAACTTCTCCTCCTTAGACTTTTAGTTGTGGGGAACAAATTCTGGGGAGTCACTTCCACTTGGGGAATCATGTTTCATACTTGACTATGTTATCCCTACACTAAGGCTGGCCGAGAGACTGTCCCGGACTGATCGTAACAGACTGTTCTGTCCGCGAATGGGCTGAGAGTAAAGGGCGTGTTCGGAATCTGTGGCGCCCAATCTGAGGCTGTCCGAGGTGACTCTTAACGGACTGCTCCGTGCGCCAATGGGCGGTGACTAAAGGCGTGTTCTGGGGCTGCTGGCGGCCAATAGGTTGTCCGGGGTGGATTATAACAGACTCTTCTGTCCGCGAATGGGCTGTGACTAAGGGGCGTGTTCTGAATCAGAGGCACCCAATAGGCTGACCCGGCTGCATCTTAACGGACAGCTCTGTCTGCGAATGCGGTGTGACTAGGGGGAATGACTGCCACTGCTCTCGACCAATAGGCTGTCCGGGGTGGATCTTAATGGGCTGCTCTGTCCTCGAATTGTCTGTGACTTAGGGGTGGTTCCTGGCTGTGTGCCAGCCAATGGGCTTTCGGAAGACAGCCTTGGCGGAGGATAGTGTCGCCCAATGGGCTGTCAGCAAAGGGGATCCTGCCTCTGGTTCGGCCAATGGGCTGTCGCAGGGGGGCGTTGTCTGACTGGGCGGCCGGCGCCGCCATGACAGGAAGGTCCGAGGAGCGCGCGGGGGCGTGAGCGAATCCTGGGTCCGAATGCGAAGCTGCCCCGCCCCCAGCCCGCCCCTTGTTGGTGTCTGGCCCGGGGGAGGAGGGGGCGCGAGGGAAGGTGGGGGAGCGGGCTGGGGGTGGGGTGTCTGGCCTGGGGGAGAAGGGGGCGCGAGGGAAGGTGGGGGAGCGGGCTGGGGGTGGGGTGTCTGGACAGGGGTGAGGTGTAGGAGCAGGCTGGGTGTGAGGGGCCGGGGGGGGGTGCTCGGCACTGGGGGGGCAGGAGGGGGTGAGGGGCCGGGGGGGTGCTCGGCACTGGGGGGGCAGGAGGGGGTGAGGGGCCGGGGGGGTGCTCGGCACTGGGGGGACAGGAGGGGGTGAGGGGCCGGGGGGGTGCTCGGCACTGGGGGGGCAGGAGGGAGGGGGGGGGGCCGGGGGGGGCCTTGGCACTGGGGGGGGCAGGAGGGGACAGGGCGCGGGAGAGCGCAGGCGGCGCTGGCTGGGCGGGAAACTCCCGGGACGCTCGCGCCCACGAGGCGGGCGGGGAAAACGCTGCGGGGGGCGCTAAGGGGCGGAGCCTGGGGGGCGGGGCGGGAGCTGGCAGTGACGTGGAGCCCCCCCCCCCCGCCTGCTTCTCTCCGGGCCCCAGGCTGGACATCGGCGGGGCGGCCCCTGGCGGAGGTGGGGGGGCGATTTCTGCCCCCCCCCCGGCGCTGCTGCCTCCCCGGGGAGCAGCGCCCCTGTGACCCCCCCCCAGGTGGTGCCGGGCGCGGGAGCTGACCCGGGCTCCAGTCACGTGGGTGTCTCGGGGAGGGGGGGCTGCGGGCCACCGGGGCCCGGGAGTGTCACGTGCCCCTTCCCCCCGCCGGGGAGCCGCGCGCCCTCGAGGGGTGGTTCCCGCGGGCGGGGCACGCACAGAACGTGTCCCGCACGCGGGGGGGCGGGGCGGCCTGAGCCCTGCTCCCCGCGCTGCTCGCTGTCTGGGGGCGGGGCCGGGTGGCCGCTGAATCCCCCCTGTGCCCGGGGGGGGGGTCAGTTCGGCGGGGGGCGCTGTGGGGGGGGATGCTCTGGCCCTGGCTGCCCGCAGTGCCGCCCAGTGCCCAGCTGTGCCTCCTGCAGAGGCCGAGAGCGTCCTGGGTGGGGGCGTGTGGGGAGAGGGGGGGAGTGGCTGAGAATTGGGGGGCAAACAGGTGACAGACAAACCAACCGACAGAAAAGCCTCCCTGCCTGGCCCCCAGCTGAGCGGAGAAACGTCCCCCTGGCGCCAGAGCACTGCAGGGCCCAGCCTAGTCGCTTTGTGCGCTCCAGCCCCACGGCGTGGGGAGGGGGCGACGGTGGAGGAGCCCCACGCACCCAGGCCTTAGGTTCCCCACCCGCCTTCTAAGCACTGAGCATTTTAGGCCTGGCTGGACTAGAGAAGGGGGCACCAGGGGAGTTGCCGCTGAAGGCGCGCGGGCCGCGCACAAACACCCCTCTGCCGCCCACCTCCCTTGCGGAGCCTTGCAGCGGCACTCGCCTTCCTGCTGGCCGGGGAATGGCGCGGTTGTTTTCCTGATCTGGTGGAGGGCGGCTGCCCCGTTGTGTCCCTGCTGGGGCAGCCTCGCCCCACCTCCAGCTGCGATTGGGGCTTCTGTTTGTTTCTGTTCATACAGTTTGCTGCAGTTTTCCATCCCCGAGGACCTGCGTGAAGCTGGTCCGACCAGAGATACGGGGATCGATTTTTAAGAGTAAGAGGTTTTGTTTTTAAAGCAGGGGTGAGGAACCTAATACCCCAGCTCACGTGAGTGTGGCCCTCGAGACTCAAGGTTCCCACACTAACGCTCTAGCTCCCCTCCAGATTGGTGATAGAAATGTAGCCGTGTTAGCCTGGGGTAGTTGAAGCAAAATGCAGGACAATGTAGCACTTTAAAGACTAACAAGATGGTTTATTAGATGATGAGCTTTCGTGGGCCAGACCCACTTCCTCAGATCAAATAGTGGAAGAAAGTAGTCACAACCAAAGGATACAATTTAAAAAAAGGATACAATTAAAAAAAAGAACAAATATGAAAAGGACAAATCACATTGCAGAACAGGAGGGGGATGCGGTGGGGGGGAGGGGGAAGGAAGGTAAGTGTCTGTGAATTGATGATATTAGAGGTAGGGAGAGTGGGATGTTTGTGAGTTAATGGTATTAGAGGTGATAATTGGGGAAACTATCTTGGTAATGGGTGAGATAACAAACATTTGAACTAAGTCCTTGTTGGAAAGTGTCGAATTTTAACATGAATGACAGTTCAGAGGATTCCCTTTCAAGTGCAGATGTAAGTAAAAGGTCTTTGTAGCAGAATGCAGGTGGTCAAGTCATTGAGAGAGTGTCCTTTCTGGTTAAAATGGCAAGAAACTGTTTTCTCTTTGTGATCTTGTCTGATATCTGTTTTGTGGGCATTAATCCTTTGGCGAAGTGTCTGAGATGTTTGTCCAATGTACATAGCAGACGGACACTTTCGGCACACGATAGCATAGATTATATTTCTGGATGCGCAGGAATATGTGTTCTTGATCTTATAACTCACTTGGTTAGGTCCAATGATGGTATCAGCAGAATGAATATGTGGACAAAGCTGGCAACGGGGTTTGTTGCAAGGGAAGGTACCAGGGTTGGTATTAGTGTGGTATGTCCTGTGGTGGTTGGTAAGAATGATCTTGAGGTTAGGTGGTTGTCTATAGGAGACTATGGGTCTGTCTCCCAGAGCCTCTTTGAGTATGGTATCCTGTTCCAATATAGGCTGTAGTTTATTGATAATGTGTTGGACAGGTTTAAGTTGGGGGTTGTAGGTGATGACAAGTGGTGTTCTATTGTTGGTTTTCTTGGGTCTGTCTTGAAGTAGATGGTTTCTAGGTATTCGTCTGGCTCTTTCAATTTGCTTTTTTATTTCTCTGGGTGGCCAGATTGGAGCAGACAAATTCTGCTAGCCTGCCCCGCCCCGCCCCCCGCCCCCCCCTCCTCACAAGGGAAGCCTTGTGTGCGAGGGGAATGTGGGAAGCCTCTTCCTCCTTCTCAGTTGGGGCATGTGTTAATGCGGATGGTGGGGTTTGGGATTTTTTTTTCTTCACACTTGTGTGTAGGGTTGCCAGGTGTCTAGCACTGAGCCAGACAGCCCGGTAGTTGCACTTTTTGTCCGGTAAATAAATTTAGAAAATACCGGACATACAAAATGTCCAGTATTTTCTGCTTTTCCTCTGTGCCCAGCAGAAATAAGCCGGGGCGGGGAGATTGGCTGACTAATTAAAGGGGTCACAACTGGATTTTGCTCAACAAAAATGTTCCTGGTGGGGTTTTTTTTGTTTGGTTGGCTTCTTTCCCTCAACAAAAATTTTCCTGGCGCCTTTTTTTTTTTTTTTTTGCTGAAACCATCTGGCAACCCTACTAGTGTGTGCCTTCCGCCCCCCCAATAAGGTTCCCCACCCCGTCTGAAAGCGAGAGTTGGGAGAACAGGTTACCTTGCGTTCCTGTGTCCTTACAAGGAAGTTGAAGGCTACTATAAAATCCCCCCTCATGGTCTCCTCTTCAGACTAAAGAAACCTAAATCCCTCAGCCTCTTCATAGAGCAATTGCTCCAGCCCCCTAATCGTTTTGGTTGTCCTCTGCTGGACCCTCTCCAATGTGTCCACATCCCTTCTGTAGTGGGGGGCCCAGAACTGGACACAGTACTCCAGATGTGGCCCCACCAAAGCCGAATAAAGGGGAATAATGACATCTCTGGATCTACTGGCAATGCTCCTCTTAATGCAACCTAATATGCCATTAGCCTTCTTGGCTACAAGGGCACACTGTTGACTCATCTCCAGCTTCTCATCCACTGTAACCCCCAGGTCCTGTCTGCAGAACTACTACTTAACTGGTTGGTCCCCAGCTTGTAACTATGCTTGGGATTCTTCCATCCCAAGTGCAGGACTGTACACTTGTCCTTGTTGAACCTCATCAGATTTCTTGTGGCCCAATCCTCCAATTTGTCTAAGTCATTCTGGACCCTATCTCCGCCCTTAGGCATCTTTTAGCCTTTTTGTTCTATTATTGTTTTTCTATTTGGTACTAGAAAATCAAACTTTCCTCCTGCTTGGGCCTCAAGTTTCACTCCAGCAGCCCTTCCACAAGTAGAATCGTCTGCAAAATAAAATGTCAGGGCTACCGTCATTAAGGTGCTTGTCCCTGTAAGGACATGTGACTGAACTGGTTGTTCAGAAGGTTTCTGGTGAATTGGTTTATGCACAGGTATGCCTCCCGTTCTTCTTTAACCACCGCAGTCTCTTGTTTTTGTCCGGAAGCAAATTCTCTGCCAAGCCACCTTTTTTCCCTTTCATGTAATTGTCTGCTCTTTCGTTCGGTGTGGTAGACTTGTTCTAGTGTGGCATTAGACAACCGAGCCACAGAAAAGTCTGCCTTGGTACCACTGAGTACCGGCCCAGACCAAAGTAGCTTTCAGACACCTTAAGAGAGTCTTGATTTGCAATTCTCCCCTTTCTTCTCCTTGGATTTTCAACTAGGAAAGTGTGCTAATCATCTGCTTTTGCGGAAAAACTTGCCAGCTGTCTACACTGGCCGCTTGAATTTCCGCAAAAGCACTGACGATCTCATGTAAGATTGTCAGTGCTTCTGCGGGAATACTATGCTGCTCCCATTCGGGCAAAAGTCTTTTTCCGAAAGACTTCTGCGCAAAAGGGCCAGTGTAGACAGCAGAGAGTTCTTTTCCGCAAAAAAGCCCCGATGGCGAAAATGGCGATTGGGGCTTTTTTGCAGAAAAGCGCGTCTAGATTGGCCACGGACGCTTTTCCGTAAAAAGTTTACATACCCAGTATCTTGTGAAGAACTTGTCACCTCAGCACAGGGTCCCGGGGCGGGCTTTACCATAAGGGACCCGGAGAGATCATCTAGGCCAGCTGGAGGGGGCAGGGCAGTGGAGGGGAGGGGAGGGGAGGGGAGAGGAGAGGAGAGGAGAGGAGGTTGGCCACTGAAAATGTTGCAGTATTAATTTTCCTTTTATTTGACTTCATATCAAACAAATATTTACAGTTTAAATGACCTTGTTAATTCTCCCTTGTGTTAGTACTCTTTCTTCCAGAACGTTTTAAAAACACAGACGAGACATGTCTTCGCCTGGGTGGCAGGCATCCGAAGAAGGGCACGTGACCTCGATCTTGGAGCACGAGACAAAACTCACTCCGCTCCTGGAGGGGAAATGTTAGAGGCAACACTGGGCTCCAGTGAGCAGCAGCCAGGTGACGCACGTGTCTGTCCTTTCCACACATCTAGGGTGGCCTAGCTCCTAACCGTTCTCTGTCTCTTTTTCGGTCCCTGTAGACTTGGAGGAGATGAGAGGCTGGCCATGTGGTGGCAGAGACCGAAAGGAGCCACCCTCCCGAGACCCTGCCGGCAGATGGAAACCAGACAGCGATCTATGGAAGAAGAGCAAATAGCAATTGGCTCAAGGTAAGTATCGAGGGAGGGCCGCACAGACGTTTGCGAGCGTGGTACGGGTCCCTGAGAAAAGGCCCTCTGGCTCGTGGTGGAAGAACTTGAAAATACGAAGTACAAAAGTCACAGTGTTGTACTTAAAAGAAGTACTCGGGATCTTTTTCAGAGGGATAAGGCAACACGCCACATTTATTGATCACACACACACACATTAATTTATATATATATATATATATATTTATTTACCACATGCATATGATAAGTATTGATTATTCTGTGTCACTCACGCACTCACTCTCACACACACACACACACACACACGTGCACAAGCACACTCCGTCTTGCTGTTGTTACCAACTTGTTGCTCCCCTTAACTTCACTGGCCAGGTGAGTTAGATGGGGGAGGGGTGGAGCCGGGCTTCTGCTGATCGGGATCGATGCTCCGATGGTGACAAGATGAGACCCGGAGTCCTCTGCAAGACAACTCACTTTTATAGCAGCTTCCCTCTTATGCAAATATATCCCAGATTCAAAATCTGGGTCTGTGTCCTTTGGTCCCTTTGTGGGTGCTGTCTGTTAAGAGAGGGTGTTTTCCAAAGAAGGTGCTTGCTTCTAATCCCCAAGGCCTTCAATATGTCTGCTCTTCTTTCTTGAGCCCTCTTGACACCTTGGGTCTGGCTTCTACCCCCTTTTCAACTGGTGTAGCTCTCTGGAGGTGCTTGGCTCCCAAGTGTTACTCATTCACACCTCGTTCATTCAACTGGGCAATTGATTACAGAGTGGGGGGAGAGAGTGGGGGAAAGATCTTATTCTACTCCTAGCAAATGACATTTTTACCTCTTTAACTATATACTCTGTATTAGAACCCTATGTAGAAAACTAAGTTACAAGGTTATATGGATTCAAGTTCTAATACAAAGTGACAAGGTCATATGGATTAATACAAAGTTACAAGGTTATATGGAGAGGCACAGTGTCAAGTCATATGAAGTACATAGGTTTATCTACAACAGAAACTGAACACCGATTTTTGTATTTTTAAAAATGTCATTAATCCCCCCCCCCCCCCCCCCGCCACCCTCCCCGAATCTCCTGGCTGGCGATACTTAACGTGTCTAGGATCATACGGAAAACTAAGTGAGTAGGCTGCCAATTGACCTAGCGACACGCATGCCGAGAGTTGGCAAAACTGGGATTGAAATAAAGACTTGGTCTCCCAGCAGCACCGAGGAGCCCCAGCCATGGATTAGGGCCTCGTGGGAATAGTTGTCTCCTAATTGATCTAATCTTTGGCTTTTGAGTTTGATATTATTGGTGAGTCCTTCTAGGCGACTGTTACTCGGCGTGCATGCGTGCGCACGTAAGTATGAGTGCAAGTGTGTGCGTCCGCAAATGTCCATTTGCGTGTGTGTGCACGTGCCTGCGTGCGGGCAGATTGAGCAGATGCGTGTGTGGGCATCTGAGCGAGGGCACGAGTGGGCGCCCAGGCGTGTTAATCTGTTAATTCGCGTTTGTGAGTGTGTACACGCATCCCTGCGTGTGAGCATTTGGCAGGGTGAGTGGCTGTTGCACGGGCGTGTGCGTCTGACGTGTGCCAGTCAGACGGTGCCCTGGCAGCAGTAGCTCCTGGAAAGCGACACCCCTCCCCTCCCATCTGGAGCATGCAACTGGGATGAGAGGGGCAGGGAAGAGTAGCACTGCTGCAGCGCGTTTCAGCACGAGGCCCTAACTGCCGCGCGGTAGCTGCTCCTTTTGTATCCGACGTGGGGCAACAAGGAGCGGCCTCGCATCATGCCGGCGCCACGTGCGTTCAGTCCCACGGACCGGAAGTGACGTTTGCTCGGTCCACAGCCTGACAGCAACCGACTGGGAACCGTGACCGGAAGGTGCCCAGGTACGAGCGCTCAGCTGGTGCCAGGTCAGCGGGTGGTAGGCAGGAGACACGGGGCCAGGCGGGACGGGTTCAGACACGGGGTGCCTGGCTGGGACAGCGACTGGGGTTGGAGGTTTCCTGCGGCGGTGCAGCCAGCGTAGGCCACCAGCTCCCGTGGTACGTGGGGCAGAGGAAGGACAGCAGAGCGGAGGCTGGAACCGCTCCGACAAGGCACCACTCTGCTTATGGTTGCCAGGTGTCCGGTTTTGAACTGGACGGTCCAGGCTTTCAGCTTTTTCTTCGGGGAAACAAATTGAGAAAATATAAATGTCCGCGAAAGCGGCAAGGAGTTCTGTGCCACAGGACTCCTCGCTGCTTTTGCAGATTCAGACTAACGCGGCTACTCCTCTGATAAATGTCTGGTATTTTCTAAATCAGATGGAATGCAGATTGTGATGTCATGTCAGGCGTGTCTGGTATTTTGGTGAAACCATCTGGCAACCCTAGCTCTGCTCCTTGCTTGGCCGGGGTGGCGCCCTGCCTCTGTGGCAGGCCCTGACGTCACAGGGAGCGTGTTCCCCAGGAAATCCGGGCAGTGCAGCGGCTTCCGGTCCGCGCCACCCGGCCCCAAGGGAGAGGCGGCGGGAGGCGGCAGCGAGGTCAGAGCGTGACGCTGCCCCGCCCGGATCTCAGCCCTTGGGCGCCCCAGTGTGCACCCCGCCCGGCCGGGCCGCTCCCCTGTAGCTCCGCCCCCAGCGCTGCGCCCGCTGCCTCGTGGCCCGGCTCGGTGCGAAGCTGCCACTGCCGGCTACGAACAGCAGCGCACTGCTAGTGACGTCATTGCCCTGGCGCGGTGCGTGCAAATGATGGAACGCGGGGCACGTTCTATCGGCTCCCCGGCGAGTGACACGTGGGTTTGTGGGGCACACAGACGGGTCCCAGGCTCCGTCATTAATGGCAAGGGCGTGGCCTGGTCTGGGGGCGGGGCCACTGACCGGCAGGAACTCAGCTGGGACACAGAAGTGAGCGGCAGAAAACTCCTCGGGGTCTCCGGAAAATCCTCGCGCGGCCCCTCTGGGCTTGTGAACGGGACGCAGCAGAGGCAGCCGCCCCCCCTCCCCCCCCACCCGCCTCACGCTCCCCGCTGCACTTTCGAAGGCAACAGCAGCATCAGCCTGTCCCGCTGCCAGTCCCCACACAAGCCGGCTGGGAAATTTGGTGTTGGGGGGAGCAGACTGCATGGGGGGGAGAGGAGTTTGGTGGTGGTGGGGGATCAGACTGCATGGGGCGGGGAGGAGTTTGGGGGGTAGGGGATCAGACTGCACGGGGGGGAGGAGTTTGGGGGGGATCAGACTGCACGGGGGGAGTTTTGTGGGGGGTAGGAGATCAGACTGCACGGGGCGAGGAGTTTGGGGGGGATCAGACTGCACGGGGGGAGGAGTTTTGTGGGGGGTAGGGGATCAGACTGCACGGGGGGAGGAGTTTGGGGGGATCAGACTGCACGGGGGGAGGAGGAGTTTGTGGGGGGAGCAGACTGCACGGGGCGGAGAGGAGTTTGGTGGTGAGGGGGAGCAGACTGCACGGGGCGGGGAGGAGTTTGGTGGGGGGGATCAGACTGCACGGGGCGGAGAGGAGTTTGGGGGGGAGCAGACTGCACGGGGCGGAGAGGAGTTTGGTGGGGGGGAGCAGACTGCACGGGGCGGAGAGGAGTTTGGTGGGGGGGAGCAGACTGCACGGGGCGGAGAGGAGTTTGGTGGGGGGGAGCAGACTGCACGGGGCGGGGAGGAGTTTGGGGGGGGGGAGCGGACTGCACGGGGGGGAGGAGCTTGGGGGGGATCGGACTGCACGGGGCGGAGAGGAGGTTGGGGGGGATCGGACTACACGCGGCGGAGAGAAATTTTGGGGGTGATCAGTCTGCAGGGGGCGGGGAGGAGTTTGGGGAGGGGAGCAGACTGCACGGGGCGGGGAGGAGTTTGGAGGGGGTTCAGACTGCACGGGGCGGAGAGGAATTTGGGGGGGTTCACACTGCATTGGGCGGGGAGGAGTTTGGTGGGGGGGAGGAGACTGCATGGGGCGGGGAGGAGTTTGGTGGGGGGGAGCAGACTGCACGGGGCGGGGAGGAGTTTGGGGGGTTCAGACTGCACGGGGCGGGGAGGAGTTTGGGGGGGAGGGGTTGCCGCGGAGTCTCCTCTCCCGAGTGGGGGCGGGGCATCAGCTAAGGACGCTGCCGTCTCTGAGGCAGGAGCCCCGCCTAACAATGGGGAGGGGCGGGATGAGGGGGAGTAGGGAAAGTAGCCGCAGTGGTTTGTGGGAAACTGAGTGCCCCTGTCCGCAGCTCCCATCGGCCATTGCAGGGCCAGGGCAGGCCCGGCGCTGTTCGGATGGGCGGGTGCAGCGGAAGTGACATCACAACGGGGCATTGACCAGGGAGCGACGCGGTAGGTCCCGCGCTCCTGTCACTCCAAGTGTTAGCGACGCATCCTGGGACTTGTAGTTCTCAGAGTGCGGCCTCCCGGGGCACGTCGCAGCGCGCCCCGCCCCTATCATAGCCCCGCCCCCCGGCATAGCCCCGCCCAGCGTGTTCTTAGTTCGGAATGGGGCATTTCTACCCTAAGAACAATCTTTTTTATTTGGAAATAACGGCCCTTAGCAGAGCAACAGTGCCGCTCGGTAGTCACCGGCGGTAATGCACGTGTAATTCCGTAGCGCCCCCACAGTGCCGCTCGGTGGTCATTGCGGGTAATGCACGTGTAATTCCGAAGCGCCTCCACAGTGCCGCTCGGTGGTCATTGCGGGTAATGCACGTGTAATTCCGTAGCGCCCCCACAGTGCCGCTCGGTGGTCATTGCGGGTAATGCACGTGTAATTCCGTAGCGCCTCCACAGTGCCGCTCGGTGGTCATTGCCGGTAATGCACGTGTAATTCCGTAGCGCCTCCACAGTGCCGCTCGGTGGTCATTGCGGGTAATGCACGTGTAATTCCGTAGCGCCTCCACAGTGCCGCTCGGTGGTCATTGCGGGTAATGCACGTGTAATTCCATCGCCCCCAGCTGCTGTCCTTGCTCCGCACGCCACGTGGCCCTAGTCTTGCCCTTTGACAGCAGGCAAAGTAAGAAGCTCGTTATTTCCAGGCTCCGCGGAGCCCTCTCCCCTCCTGCCCATGGCCCCCTCATCCCGCACTCCAGGCTCCGCACAGCCCTCTCCCCTCCTGCCCCCGGCCCCCTCATCCCGCACTGCAGGCTCCGCGCAGCCCTCTCCCCTCCTGCCCATGGACCCCTCATCCCGCACTGCAGGCTCCGCACAGCCCTCTCCCCTCCTGCCCCCGGCCCCCTCATCCCGCACTGTAGGCTCTGCGGGGGAGGAGTTTGGGGGGGATCAGACTGCACGGGGGGGAGAGGAGTTTGGGGGGGATCAGACTGCACGTGGGGAGGATCAGACTGCACGGGGCGGGGAGGAGTTTGGGGGGGGATCAGACTGCACGGGGGGGAGGATCAGACTCCACGGGGCGGCGAGGAGTTTGGGGAGGGGTTCAGACTGCACGGGGCGGAGAGGAGTTTGGGGAGGGGATCAGACTCCACGGGGCGGCGAGGAGTTTGGGGAGGGGTTCAGACTGCACGGGGCGGAGAGGAGTTTGGGGAGGGGATCAGACTACACGGGGCGGAGAGGAGTTTGGGGGGCATCGAACTGCACGGGGCGGGGAGGAGTTTGGGGGGATCAGACTGCACGGGGGGGAGAGGAGTTTGGGGGGATCAGACTGCACGGAGCGGGGAGGAGTTTGGGGGGATCAGACTGCACGGGGGGGAGGATCAGACTGCACGGAGCGGGGAGGAGTTTGGGGGGAGGATCAGACTGCACGGGGCAGGGAGGAGCTTTGGGGGGGATCAGACTGCACGGGGCGGACAGGAGTTTGGGGGGGGGATCAGACTGCACGGGGCGGAGGGGAGTGTGGGGGGGGATCAGACTGCACGGGGGGGAGAGGAGTTTGGGGGGGATCAGACTGCACGGAGCGGGGAGGAGTTTGGGGGGGGATCAGACTGCACGGGGGGGAGGATCAGTCTGCACGGGGCGGGGAGGAGTTTGGGGAGGGGTTCAGACTGCACGGGGCGGAGCGCAGTTTGGGGGGGATCAGACTGCACGGGGCGGGGAGGAGTTTTGGGGGAGATCAGACTGCACGGGGCGGGGAGGAGTTTGGGGGGATCGGACTGCACAGGGCGGGGAAGAGTTTGGGGGGGATCGGACTGCACGGGGCGGGGAGGAGTTTGGGGGGGATCAGACTGCACGGGGGGGAGGATCAGACTGCACGGGGGGGAGGAGTTTGGGGGGGATCGGACTGCACGGGGCGGGGAGGAGTTTGGGGGGATCATACTGCACGGGGGGAGAGGAATTTGGGGGGATCGCACTGTACGGGGCGGGGAAGAGTTTGGGGGGATCGGACTGCACGGGGCGGGGAGGAGTTTGGGGGGGATCAGACTGCACGGGGGGGAGGATCAGACTGCACGGGGCGGGGGGAAGTTTGGGGGGATCAGACTGCACGGGGGGGAGTAGTTTGAGGGGGGATCAGACTGCACGGGGGGGAGTAGTTTGAGGGGGGATCAGACTGCACGGGGCGGGGAGGAGTTTGGGGGGATCAGACTGCACGGGGCGGGGAGGAGTTTGGGGGGGAAGGGTTGCCGCGGAGTCTCCTCTCCCGAGTGGGGGCGGGGCATCAGCTAAGGACGCTGCCGTCTCTGAGGCAGGAGCCCCGCCCAGCAATGGGGAGGGGCCGGATGAGGGGGAGTAGGGAAAGTAGCCGCAGTGGCTTGTGGGAAACTGAGTGCCCCTGTCCGCAGCTCCCATCGGCCATTGCAGGGCCAGGGCAGGCCCGGCGCTGTTCGGTTGGGCGGGTGCAGCGGAAGTGACATCACAACGGGGCATTGACCAGGGAGCGACGCGGTTGGTCCCGCGCTCCTGTCACTCCAAGTGTTAGCGACGCATCCTGGGACTTGTAGTTCTCAGAGTGCGGCCTCCCGGGGCACGTCGCAGCGCGCCCCGCCCCCCGGCATAGCCCCGCCCAGCGTGTTCTTAGTTCGGAATGGGGCATTTCTACCCTAAGAACAATCTTTTTTATTTGGAAATAACGGCCCTTAGCAGAGCAACAGTGCCGCTCGGTAGTCACCGGCGGTAATGCACGTGTAATTCCGTAGCGCCTCCACAGTGCCGCTCGGTGGTCATTGCGGGTAACGCACGTGTAATTCCGTAGCGCCCCCACAGTGCCGCTCGGTGGTCATTGCGGGTAATGCACGTGTAATTCCATCGCCCCCAGCTGCTGTCCCTGCTCCGCACGCCACGTGGCCCCAGTCTTGCCCTTTGACAGCAGGCAAAGTAAGAAGCTCGTTATTTCCAGGCTCCGCGCAGCCCTCTCCCCTCCTGCCCGCGGCCCCCTCATCCCACACACCAGGCTCCGCGCAGCCCTCTCCCCTCCTGCCCCCGGCCCCCTCATCCCACACACCAGGCTCCGCGCAGCGCTCTCCCCTCCTGCCCGCGGCCCCCTCATCCCACACACCAGGCTCCGCGCAGCCCTCTCCCCTCCTGCCCCCGGCCCCCTCATCCCACACACCAGGCTCCGCGCCAGGATCCCACACACAAACTTCTCCTCCTTAGACTTTTAGTTGTGGGGAACAAATTCTGGGGAGTCACTTCCACTTGGGGAATCATGTTTCATACTTGACTATGTTATCCCTACACTAAGGCTGGCCGAGAGACTGTCCCGGACTGATCGTAACAGACTGTTCTGTCCGCGAATGGGCTGAGAGTAAAGGGCGTGTTCGGAATCTGTGGCGCCCAATCTGAGGCTGTCCGAGGTGACTCTTAACGGACTGCTCCGTGCGCCAATGGGCGGTGACTAAAGGCGTGTTCTGGGGCTGCTGGCGGCCAATAGGTTGTCCGGGGTGGATTATAACAGACTCTTCTGTCCGCGAATGGGCTGTGACTAAGGGGCGTGTTCTGAATCAGAGGCACCCAATAGGCTGACCCGGCTGCATCTTAACGGACAGCTCTGTCTGCGAATGCGGTGTGACTAGGGGGAATGACTGCCACTGCTCTCGACCAATAGGCTGTCCGGGGTGGATCTTAATGGGCTGCTCTGTCCTCGAATTGTCTGTGACTTAGGGGTGGTTCCTGGCTGTGTGCCAGCCAATGGGCTTTCGGAAGACAGCCTTGGCGGAGGATAGTGTCGCCCAATGGGCTGTCAGCAAAGGGGATCCTGCCTCTGGTTCGGCCAATGGGCTGTCGCAGGGGGGCGTTGTCTGACTGGGCGGCCGGCGCCGCCATGACAGGAAGGTCCGAGGAGCGCGCGGGGGCGTGAGCGAATCCTGGGTCCGAATGCGAAGCTGCCCCGCCCCCAGCCCGCCCCTTGTTGGTGTCTGGCCCGGGGGAGGAGGGGGCGCGAGGGAAGGTGGGGGAGCGGGCTGGGGGTGGGGTGTCTGGCCTGGGGGAGAAGGGGGCGCGAGGGAAGGTGGGGGAGCGGGCTGGGGGTGGGGTGTCTGGACAGGGGTGAGGTGTAGGAGCAGGCTGGGTGTGAGGGGCCGGGGGGGGGTGCTCGGCACTGGGGGGGCAGGAGGGGGTGAGGGGCCGGGGGGGTGCTCGGCACTGGGGGGGCAGGAGGGGGTGAGGGGCCGGGGGGGTGCTCGGCACTGGGGGGACAGGAGGGGGTGAGGGGCCGGGGGGGTGCTCGGCACTGGGGGGGCAGGAGGGAGGGGGGGGGGCCGGGGGGGGCCTTGGCACTGGGGGGGGCAGGAGGGGACAGGGCGCGGGAGAGCGCAGGCGGCGCTGGCTGGGCGGGAAACTCCCGGGACGCTCGCGCCCACGAGGCGGGCGGGAAAACGCTGCGGGGGGCGCTAAGGGGCGGAGCCTGGGGGGCGGGGCGGGAGCTGGCAGTGACGTGGAGCCCCCCCCCCCCGCCTGCTTCTCTCCGGGCCCCAGGCTGGACATCGGCGGGGCGGCCCCTGGCGGAGGTGGGGGGGCGATTTCTGCCCCCCCCCCGGCGCTGCTGCCTCCCCGGGGAGCAGCGCCCCTGTGACCCCCCCCCAGGTGGTGCCGGGCGCGGGAGCTGACCCGGGCTCCAGTCACGTGGGTGTCTCGGGGAGGGGGGGGCTGCGGGCCACCGGGGCCCGGGAGTGTCACGTGCCCCTTCCCCCCGCCGGGGAGCCGCGCGCCCTCGAGGGGTGGTTCCCGCGGGCGGGGCACGCACAGAACGTGTCCCGCACGCGGGGGGGCGGGGCGGCCTGAGCCCTGCTCCCCGCGCTGCTCGCTGTCTGGGGGCGGGGCCGGGTGGCCGCTGAATCCCCCCTGTGCCCGGGGGGGGGGTCAGTTCGGCGGGGGGGCGCTGTGGGGGGGGATGCTCTGGCCCTGGCTGCCCGCAGTGCCGCCCAGTGCCCGGCTGTGCCTCCTGCAGAGGCCGAGAGCGTCCTGGGTGGGGGCGTGTGGGGAGAGGGGGGGAGTGGCTGAGAATTGGGGGGCAAACAGGTGACAGACAAACCAACCGACAGAAAAGCCTCCCTGCCTGGCCCCCAGCTGAGCGGAGAAACGTCCCCCTGGCGCCAGAGCACTGCAGGGCCCAGCCTAGTCGCTTTGTGCGCTCCAGCCCCACGGCGTGGGGAGGGGGCGACGGTGGAGGAGCCCCACGCACCCAGGCCTTAGGTTCCCCACCCGCCTTCTAAGCACTGAGCATTTTAGGCCTGGCTGGACTAGAGAAGGGGGCACCAGGGGAGTTGCCGCTGAAGGCGCGCGGCCGCGCACAAACACCCCTCTGCCGCCCACCTCCCTTGCGGAGCCTTGCAGCGGCACTCGCCTTCCTGCTGGCCGGGGAATGGCGCGGTTGTTTTCCTGATCTGGTGGAGGGCGGCTGCCCCGTTGTGTCCCTGCTGGGGCAGCCTCGCCCCACCTCCAGCTGCGATTGGGGCTCCTGTTTGTTTCTGTTCATACAGTTTGCTGCAGTTTTCCATCCCCGAGGACCTGCGTGAAGCTGGTCCGACCAGAGATACGGGGATCGATTTTTAAGAGTAAGAGGCTTTGTTTTTAAAGCAGGGGTGAGGAACCTAATACCCCAGCTCACGTGAGTGTGGCCCTCGAGACTCAAGGTTCCCACACTAACGCTCTAGCTCCCCTCCAGATTGGTGATAGAAATGTAGCCGTGTTAGCCTGGGGTAGTTGAAGCAAAATGCAGGACAATGTAGCACTTTAAAGACTAACAAGATGGTTTATTAGATGATGAGCTTTCGTGGGCCAGACCCACTTCCTCAGATCAAATAGTGGAAGAAAGTAGTCACAACCAAAGGATACAATTAAAAAAAAGGATACAATTAAAAAAAAGAACAAATATGAAAAGGACAAATCACATTGCAGAACAGGAGGGGGATGCGGTGGGGGGGAGGGGGAAGGAAGGTAAGTGTCTGTGAATTGATGATATTAGAGGTAGGGAGAGTGGGATGTTTGTGAGTTAATGGTATTAGAGGTGATAATTGGGGAAACTATCTTGGTAATGGGTGAGATAACAAACATTTGAACTAAGTCCTTGTTGGAAAGTGTCGAATTTTAACATGAATGACAGTTCAGAGGATTCCCTTTCAAGTGCAGATGTAAGTAAAAGGTCTTTGTAGCAGAATGCAGGTGGTCAAGTCATTGAGAGAGTGTCCTTTCTGGTTAAAATGGCAAGAAACTGTTTTCTCTTTGTGATCTTGTCTGATATCTGTTTTGTGGGCATTAATCCTTTGGCGAAGTGTCTGAGATGTTTGTCCAATGTACATAGCAGACGGACACTTTCGGCACACGATAGCATAGATTATATTTCTGGATGCGCAGGAATATGTGTTCTTGATCTTATAACTCACTTGGTTGGGTCCAATAATGGTATCAGCAGAATGAATATGTGGACAAAGCTGGCAACGGGGTTTGTTGCAAGGGAAGGTACCAGGGTTGGTATTAGTGTGGTATGTCCTGTGGTGGTTGGTAAGAATGATCTTGAGGTTAGGTGGTTGTCTATAGGAGACTATGGGTCTGTCTCCCAGAGCCTCTTTGAGTATGGTATCCTGTTCCAATATAGGCTGTAGTTTATTGATAATGTGTTGGACAGGTTTAAGTTGGGGGTTGTAGGTGATGACAAGTGGTGTTCTATTGTTGGTTTTCTTGGGTCTGTCTTGAAGTAGATGGTTTCTAGGTATTCGTCTGGCTCTTTCAATTTGCTTTTTTATTTCTCTGGGTGGCCAGATTGGAGCAGACAAATTCTGCTAGCCTGCCCCGCCCTGCCCCCCGCCCCCCCCTCCTCACAAGGGAAGCCTTGTGTGCGAGGGGAATGTGGGAAGCCTCTTCCTCCTTCTCAGTTGGGGCATGTGTTAATGCGGATGGTGGGGTTTGGGATTTTTTTTTCTTCACACTTGTGTGTAGGGTTGCCAGGTGTCTAGCACTGAGCCAGACAGCCCGGTAGTTGCACTTTTTGTCCGGTAAATAAATTTAGAAAATACCGGACATACAAAATGTCCAGTATTTTCTGCTTTTCCTCTGTGCCCAGCAGAAATAAGCCGGGGCGGGGAGATTGGCTGACTAATTAAAGGGGTCACAACTGGATTTTGCTCAACAAAAATGTTCCTGGTGGGGTTTTTTTTGTTTGGTTGGCTTCTTTCCCTCAACAAAAATTTTCCTGGCGCCTTTTTTTTTTTTTTTTTTTTTTTTTGCTGAAACCATCTGGCAACCCTACTAGTGTGTGCCTTCCGCCCCCCCAATAAGGTTCCCCACCCCGTCTGAAAGCGAGAGTTGGGAGAACAGGTTACCTTGCGTTCCTGTGTCCTTATAAGGAAGTTGAAGGCTACTATAAAATCCCCCCTCATGGTCTCCTCTTCAGACTAAAGAAACCTAAATCCCTCAGCCTCTTCATAGAGCAATTGCTCCAGCCCCCTAATCGTTTTGGTTGTCCTCTGCTGGACCCTCTCCAATGTGTCCACATCCCTTCTGTAGTGGGGGGCCCAGAACTGGACACAGTACTCCAGATGTGGCCCCACCAAAGCCGAATAAAGGGGAATAATGACATCTCTGGATCTACTGGCAATGCTCCTCTTAATGCAACCTAATATGCCATTAGCCTTCTTGGCTACAAGGGCACACTGTTGACTCATCTCCAGCTTCTCATCCACTGTAACCCCCAGGTCCTGTCTGCAGAACTACTACTTAACTGGTTGGTCCCCAGCTTGTAACTATGCTTGGGATTCTTCCATCCCAAGTGCAGGACTGTACACTTGTCCTTGTTGAACCTCATCAGATTTCTTGTGGCCCAATCCTCCAATTTGTCTAAGTCATTCTGGACCCTATCTCCGCCCTTAGGCATCTTTTAGCCTTTTTGTTCTATTATTGTTTTTCTATTTGGTACTAGAAAATCAAACTTTCCTCCTGCTTGGGCCTCAAGTTTCACTCCAGCAGCCCTTCCACAAGTAGAATCGTCTGCAAAATAAAATGTCAGGGCTACCGTCATTAAGGTGCTTGTCCCTGTAAGGACATGTGACTGAACTGGTTGTTCAGAAGGTTTCTGGTGAATTGGTTTATGCACAGGTATGCCTCCCGTTCTTCTTTAACCACCGCAGTCTCTTGTTTTTGTCCGGAAGCAAATTCTCTGCCAAGCCACCTTTTTTCCCTTTCATGTAATTGTCTGCTCTTTCGTTCGGTGTGGTAGACTTGTTCTAGTGTGGCATTAGACAACCGAGCCACAGAAAAGTCTGCCTTGGTACCACTGAGTACCGGCCCAGACCAAAGTAGCTTTCAGACACCTTAAGAGAGTCTTGATTTGCAATTCTCCCCTTTCTTCTCCTTGGATTTTCAACTAGGAAAGTGTGCTAATCATCTGCTTTTGCGGAAAAACTTGCCAGCTGTCTACACTGGCCGCTTGAATTTCCGCAAAAGCACTGACGATCTCATGTAAGATTGTCAGTGCTTCTGCGGGAATACTATGCTGCTCCCGTTCGGGCAAAAGTCTTTTTCCGAAAGACTTCTGCGCAAAAGGGCCAGTGTAGACAGCAGAGAGTTCTTTTCCGCAAAAAAAGCCCCGATGGCGAAAATGGCGATTGGG
This sequence comes from Pelodiscus sinensis, assembly GCF_049634645.1. Classification (NCBI taxonomy): domain Eukaryota; kingdom Metazoa; phylum Chordata; order Testudines; family Trionychidae; genus Pelodiscus; species Pelodiscus sinensis. The sequence goes on from NW_027466013.1 coordinate 87,278, forward strand.
GCTTTTTTGCAGAAAAGCGCGTCTAGATTGGCCACGGACGCTTTTCCGTAAAAAGTTTACATACCCAGTATCTTGTGAAGAACTTGTCACCTCAGCACAGGGTCCCGGGGCGGGCTTTACCATAAGGGACCCGGAGAGATCATCTAGGCCAGCTGGAGGGGGCAGGGCAGTGGAGGGGAGGGGAGGGGAGAGGAGAGGAGAGGAGAGGAGGTTGGCCACTGAAAATGTTGCAGTATTAATTTTCCTTTTATTTGACTTCATATCAAACAAATATTTACAGTTTAAATGACCTTGTTAATTCTCCCTTGTGTTAGTACTCTTTCTTCCAGAACGTTTTAAAAACACAGACGAGACATGTCTTCGCCTGGGTGGCAGGCATCCGAAGAAGGGCACGTGACCTCGATCTTGGAGCACGAGACAAAACTCACTCCGCTCCTGGAGGGGAAATGTTAGAGGCAACACTGGGCTCCAGTGAGCAGCAGCCAGGTGACGCACGTGTCTGTCCTTTCCACACATCTAGGGTGGCCTAGCTCCTAACCGTTCTCTGTCTCTTTTTCGGTCCCTGTAGACTTGGAGGAGATGAGAGGCTGGCCATGTGGTGGCAGAGACCGAAAGGAGCCACCCTCCCGAGACCCTGCCGGCAGATGGAAACCAGACAGCGATCTATGGAAGAAGAGCAAATAGCAATTGGCTCAAGGTAAGTATCGAGGGAGGGCCGCACAGACGTTTGCGAGCGTGGTACGGGTCCCTGAGAAAAGGCCCTCTGGCTCGTGGTGGAAGAACTTGAAAATACGAAGTACAAAAGTCACAGTGTTGTACTTAAAAGAAGTACTCGGGATCTTTTTCAGAGGGATAAGGCAACACGCCACATTTATTGATCACACACACACACATTAATTTATATTTATTTACCACATGCATATAAGTATTGATTATTCTGTGTCACTCACGCACTCACTCTCACACACACACACACACACGTGCACAAGCACACTCCGTCTTGCTGTTGTTACCAACTTGTTGCTCCCCTTAACTTCACTGGCCAGGTGAGTTAGATGGGGGAGGGGTGGAGCCGGGCTTCTGCTGATCGGGATCGATGCTCCGATGGTGACAAGATGAGACCCGGAGTCCTCTGCAAGACAACTCACTTTTATAGCAGCTTCCCTCTTATGCAAATATATCCCAGATTCAAAATCTGGGTCTGTGTCCTTTGGTCCCTTTGTGGGTGCTGTCTGTTAAGAGAGGGTGTTTTCCAAAGAAGGTGCTTGCTTCTAATCCCCAAGGCCTTCAATATGTCTGCTCTTCTTTCTTGAGCCCTCTTGACACCTTGGGTCTGGCTTCTACCCCCTTTTCAACTGGTGTAGCTCTCTGGAGGTGCTTGGCTCCCAAGTGTTACTCATTCACACCTCGTTCATTCAACTGGGCAATTGATTACAGAGTGGGGGGAGAGAGTGGGGGAAAGATCTTATTCTACTCCTAGCAAATGACATTTTTACCTCTTTAACTATATACTCTGTATTAGAACCCTATGTAGAAAACTAAGTTACAAGGTTATATGGATTCAAGTTCTAATACAAAGTGACAAGGTCATATGGATTAATACAAAGTTACAAGGTTATATGGAGAGGCACAGTGTCAAGTCATATGAAGTACATAGGTTTATCTACAACAGAAACTGAACACCGATTTTTGTATTTTTAAAAATGTCATTAATCCCCCCCCCCCCGCCACCCTCCCCGAATCTCCTGGCTGGCGATACTTAACGTGTCTAGGATCATACGGAAAACTAAGTGAGTAGGCTGCCAATTGACCTAGCGACACGCATGCCGAGAGTTGGCAAAACTGGGATTGAAATAAAGACTTGGTCTCCCAGCAGCACCGAGGAGCCCCAGCCATGGATTAGGGCCTCGTGGGAATAGTTGTCTCCTAATTGATCTAATCTTTGGCTTTTGAGTTTGATATTATTGGTGAGTCCTTCTAGGCGACTGTTACTCGGCGTGCATGCGTGCGCACGTAAGTATGAGTGCAAGTGTGTGCGTCCGCAAATGTCCATTTGCGTGTGTGTGCACGTGCCTGCGTGCGGGCAGATTGAGCAGATGCGTGTGTGGGCATCTGAGCGAGGGCACGAGTGGGCGCCCAGGCGTGTTAATCTGTTAATTCGCGTTTGTGAGTGTGTACACGCATCCCTGCGTGTGAGCATTTGGCAGGGTGAGTGGCTGTTGCACGGGCGTGTGCGTCTGACGTGTGCCAGTCAGACGGTGCCCTGGCAGCAGTAGCTCCTGGAAAGCGACACCCCTCCCCTCCCATCTGGAGCATGCAACTGGGATGAGAGGGGCAGGGAAGAGTAGCACTGCTGCAGCGCGTTTCAGCACGAGGCCCTAACTGCCGCGCGGTAGCTGCTCCTTTTGTATCCGACGTGGGGCAACAAGGAGCGGCCTCGCATCATGCCGGCGCCACGTGCGTTCAGTCCCACGGACCGGAAGTGACGTTTGCTCGGTCCACAGCCTGACAGCAACCGACTGGGAACCGTGACCGGAAGGTGCCCAGGTACGAGCGCTCAGCTGGTGCCAGGTCAGCGGGTGGTAGGCAGGAGACACGGGGCCAGGCGGGACGGGTTCAGACACGGGGTGCCTGGCTGGGACAGCGACTGGGGTTGGAGGTTTCCTGCGGCGGTGCAGCCAGCGTAGGCCACCAGCTCCCGTGGTACGTGGGGCAGAGGAAGGACAGCAGAGCGGAGGCTGGAACCGCTCCGACAAGGCACCACTCTGCTTATGGTTGCCAGGTGTCCGGTTTTGAACTGGACGGTCCAGGCTTTCAGCTTTTTCTTCGGGGAAACAAATTGAGAAAATATAAATGTCCGCGAAAGCGGCAAGGAGTTCTGTGCCACAGGACTCCTCGCTGCTTTTGCAGATTCAGACTAACGCGGCTACTCCTCTGATAAATGTCTGGTATTTTCTAAATCAGATGGAATGCAGATTGTGATGTCATGTCAGGCGTGTCTGGTATTTTGGTGAAACCATCTGGCAACCCTAGCTCTGCTCCTTGCTTGGCCGGGGTGGCGCCCTGCCTCTGTGGCAGGCCCTGACGTCACAGGGAGCGTGTTCCCCAGGAAATCCGGGCAGTGCAGCGGCTTCCGGTCCGCGCCACCCGGCCCCAAGGGAGAGGCGGCGGGAGGCGGCAGCGAGGTCAGAGCGTGACGCTGCCCCGCCCGGATCTCAGCCCTTGGGCGCCCCAGTGTGCACCCCGCCCGGCCGGGCCGCTCCCCTGTAGCTCCGCCCCCAGCGCTGCGCCCGCTGCCTCGTGGCCCGGCTCGGTGCGAAGCTGCCACTGCCGGCTACGAACAGCAGCGCACTGCTAGTGACGTCATTGCCCTGGCGCGGTGCGTGCAAATGATGGAACGCGGGGCACGTTCTATCGGCTCCCCGGCGAGTGACACGTGGGTTTGTGGGGCACACAGACGGGTCCCAGGCTCCGTCATTAATGGCAGGGGCGTGGCCTGGTCTGGGGGCGGGGCCACTGACCGGCAGGAACTCAGCTGGGACACAGAAGTGAGCGGCAGAAAACTCCTCGGGGTCTCCGGAAAATCCTCGCGCGGCCCCTCTGGGCTTGTGAACGGGACGCAGCAGAGGCAGCCGCCCCCCTCCCCTCCCACCCACCTCCCGCTCCCCGCTGCACTTTCGAAGGCAACAGCAGCATCAGCCTGTCCCGCTGCCAGTCCCCACACAAGCCGGCTGGGAAATTTGGTGTTGGGGGGAGCAGACTGCATGGGGGGGAGAGGAGTTTGGTGGTGGTGGGGGATCAGACTGCATGGGGCGGGGAGGAGTTTGGGGGGTAGGGGATCAGACTGCACGGGGGGGAGGAGTTTGGGGGGGATCAGACTGCACGGGGGGAGTTTTGTGGGGGGTAGGAGATCAGACTGCACGGGGCGAGGAGTTTGGGGGGGATCAGACTGCACGGGGGGAGGAGTTTTGTGGGGGGTAGGGGATCAGACTGCACGGGGGGAGGAGTTTGGGGGGATCAGACTGCACGGGGGGAGGAGGAGTTTGGGGGGGGAGCAGACTGCACGGGGCGGAGAGGAGTTTGGTGGTGAGGGGGAGCAGACTGCACGGGGCGGGGAGGAGTTTGGTGGGGGGGATCAGACTGCACGGGGCGGAGAGGAGTTTGGGGGGGAGCAGACTGCACGGGGCGGAGAGGAGTTTGGTGGGGGGGAGCAGACTGCACGGGGCGGAGAGGAGTTTGGTGGGGGGGAGCAGACTGCACGGGGCGGAGAGGAGTTTGGTGGGGGGGAGCAGACTGCACGGGGCGGAGAGGAGTTTGGTGGGGGGGAGCAGACTGCACGGGGCGGGGAGGAGTTTGGGGGGGGGGAGCGGACTGCACGGGGCGGAGAGGAGGTTGGGGGGGATCGGACTGCACGCGGCGGAGAGAAGGTTGGGGGGGATCGGACTGCACGCGGCGGAGAGAAATTTTGGGGGTGATCAGTCTGCAGGGGGCGGGGAGGAGTTTGGGGAGGGGAGCAGACTGCACGGGGCGGGGAGGAGTTTGGAGGGGGTTCAGACTGCACGGGGCGGAGAGGAATTTGGGGGGGTTCACACTGCATTGGGCGGGGAGGAGTTTGGTGGGGGGGAGGAGACTGCATGGGGCGGGGAGGAGTTTGGTGGGGGGGAGCAGACTGCACGGGGCGGGGAGGAGTTTGGGGGGTTCAGACTGCACGGGGCGGGGAGGAGTTTGGGGGGGAGGGGTTGCCGCGGAGTCTCCTCTCCCGAGTGGGGGCGGGGCATCAGCTAAGGACGCTGCCGTCTCTGAGGCAGGAGCCCCGCCTAACAATGGGGAGGGGCGGGATGAGGGGGAGTAGGGAAAGTAGCCGCAGTGGTTTGTGGGAAACTGAGTGCCCCTGTCCGCAGCTCCCATCGGCCATTGCAGGGCCAGGGCAGGCCCGGCGCTGTTCGGATGGGCGGGTGCAGCGGAAGTGACATCACAACGGGGCATTGACCAGGGAGCGACGCGGTTGGTCCCGCGCTCCTGTCACTCCAAGTGTTAGCGACGCATCCTGGGACTTGTAGTTCTCAGAGTGCGGCCTCCCGGGGCACGTCGCAGCGCGCCCCGCCCCTATCATAGCCCCGCCCCCCGGCATAGCCCCGCCCAGCGTGTTCTTAGTTCGGAATGGGGCATTTCTACCCTAAGAACAATCTTTTTTATTTGGAAATAACGGCCCTTAGCAGAGCAACAGTGCCGCTCGGTAGTCACCGGCGGTAATGCACGTGTAATTCCGTAGCGCCCCCACAGTGCCGCTCGGTGGTCATTGCGGGTAATGCACGTGTAATTCCGAAGCGCCTCCACAGTGCCGCTCGGTGGTCATTGCGGGTAATGCACGTGTAATTCCGTAGCGCCCCCACAGTGCCGCTCGGTGGTCATTGCGGGTAATGCACGTGTAATTCCGTAGCGCCCCCACAGTGCCGCTCGGTGGTCATTGCGGGTAATGCACGTGTAATTCCGTAGCGCCTCCACAGTGCCGCTCGGTGGTCATTGCCGGTAATGCACGTGTAATTCCGTAGCGCCTCCACAGTGCCGCTCGGTGGTCATTGCGGGTAATGCACGTGTAATTCCATCGCCCCCAGCTGCTGTCCCTGCTCCGCACGCCACGTGGCCCTAGTCTTGCCCTTTGACAGCAGGCAAAGTAAGAAGCTCGTTATTTCCAGGCTCCGCGGAGCCCTCTCCCCTCCTGCCCATGGCCCCCTCATCCCGCACTCCAGGCTCCGCACAGCCCTCTCCCTTCCTGCCCCCGGCCCCCTCATCCCGCACTGCAGGCTCCGCGCAGCCCTCTCCCCTCCTGCCCATGGACCCCTCATCCCGCACTGCAGGCTCCGCACAGCCCTCTCCCCTCCTGCCCCCGGCCCCCTCATCCCGCACTGTAGGCTCTGCGGGGGAGGAGTTTGGAGGGGATCAGACTGCACGGGGGGGAGAGGAGTTTGGGGGGGATCAGACTGCACGTGGGGAGGATCAGACTGCACGGGGCGGGGAGGAGTTTGGGGGGGGGATCAGACTCCACGGGGCGGCGAGGAGTTTGGGGAGGGGTTCAGACTGCACGGGGCGGAGAGGAGTTTGGGGAGGGGATCAGACTCCACGGGGCGGCGAGGAGTTTGGGGAGGGGTTCAGACTGCACGGGGCGGAGAGGAGTTTGGGGAGGGGATCAGACTACACGGGGCGGAGAGGAGTTTGGGGGGCATCGGACTGCACGGGGCTGGGAGGAGTTTGGGGGGATCAGACTGCACGGGGGGGAGAGGAGTTTGGGGGGATCAGACTGCACGGAGCGGGGAGGAGTTTGGGGGGATCAGACTGCACGGGGGGGAGGATCAGACTGCACGGAGCGGGGAGGAGTTTGGGGGGAGGATCAGACTGCACGGGGCAGGGAGGAGCTTTGGGGGGGATCAGACTGCACGGGGCGGACAGGAGTTTGGGGGGGGGATCAGACTGCACGGGGCGGAGGGGAGTGTGGGGGGGGATCAGACTGCACGGGGGGGAGAGGAGTTTGGGGGGGATCAGACTGCACGGAGCGGGGAGGAGTTTGGGGGGGGATCAGACTGCACGGGGGGGAGGATCAGTCTGCACGGGGCGGGGAGGAGTTTGGGGAGGGGTTCAGACTGCACGGGGCGGAGCGCAGTTTGGGGGGGATCAGACTGCACGGGGCGGGGAGGAGTTTTGGGGGAGATCAGACTGCACGGGGCGGGGAGGAGTTTGGGGGGATCGGACTGCACAGGGCGGGGAAGAGTTTGGGGGGGATCGGACTGCACGGGGCGGGGAGGAGTTTGGGGGGGATCAGACTGCACGGGGGGGAGGATCAGACTGCACGGGGGGGAGGAGTTTGGGGGGGATCGGACTGCACGGGGCGGGGAGGAGTTTGGGGGGATCATACTGCACGGGGGGAGAGGAATTTGGGGGGATCGCACTGTACGGGGCGGGGAAGAGTTTGGGGGGATCGGACTGCACGGGGCGGGGAGGAGTTTGGGGGGGATCAGACTGCACGGGGGGGAGGATCAGACTGCACGGGGCGGGGGGAAGTTTGGGGGGATCAGACTGCACGGGGGGGAGTAGTTTGAGGGGGGATCAGACTGCACGGGGGGGAGTAGTTTGAGGGGGGATCAGACTGCACGGGGCGGGGAGGAGTTTGGGGGGATCAGACTGCACGGGGCGGGGAGGAGTTTGGGGGGGAAGGGTTGCCGCGGAGTCTCCTCTCCCGAGTGGGGGCGGGGCATCAGCTAAGGACGCTGCCGTCTCTGAGGCAGGAGCCCCGCCCAGCAATGGGGAGGGGCCGGATGAGGGGGAGTAGGGAAAGTAGCCGCAGTGGCTTGTGGGAAACTGAGTGCCCCTGTCCGCAGCTCCCATCGGCCATTGCAGGGCCAGGGCAGGCCCGGCGCTGTTCGGTTGGGCGGGTGCAGCGGAAGTGACATCACAACGGGGCATTGACCAGGGAGCGACGCGGTTGGTCCCGCGCTCCTGTCACTCCAAGTGTTAGCGACGCATCCTGGGACTTGTAGTTCTCAGAGTGCGGCCTCCCGGGGCACGTCGCAGCGCGCCCCGCCCCTATCATAGCCCCGCCCCCCGGCATAGCCCCGCCCAGCGTGTTCTTAGTTCGGAATGGGGCATTTCTACCCTAAGAACAATCTTTTTTATTTGGAAATAACGGCCCTTAGCAGAGCAACAGTGCCGCTCGGTAGTCACCGGCGGTAATGCACGTGTAATTCCGTAGCGCCTCCACAGTGCCGCTCGGTGGTCATTGCGGGTAATGCACGTGTAATTCCGTAGCGCCCCCACAGTGCCGCTCGGTAGTCATTGCGGGTAATGCACGTGTAATTCCGTAGCGCCCCCACAGTGCCGCTCGGTGGTCATTGCGGGTAATGCACGTGTAATTCCATCGCCCCCAGCTGCTGTCCCTGCTCCGCACGCCACGTGGCCCCAGTCTTGCCCTTTGACAGCAGGCAAAGTAAGAAGCTCGTTATTTCCAGGCTCCGCGCAGCCCTCTCCCCTCCTGCCCGCGGCCCCCTCATCCCACACACCAGGCTCCGCGCAGCCCTCTCCCCTCCTGCCCCCGGCCCCCTCATCCCACACACCAGGCTCCGCGCCAGGATCCCACACACAAACTTCTCCTCCTTAGACTTTTAGTTGTGGGGAACAAATTCTGGGGAGTCACTTCCACTTGGGGAATCATGTTTCATACTTGACTATGTTATCCCTACACTAAGGCTGGCCGAGAGACTGTCCCGGACTGATCGTAACAGACTGTTCTGTCCGCGAATGGGCTGAGAGTAAAGGGCGTGTTCGGAATCTGTGGCGCCCAATCTGAGGCTGTCCGAGGTGACTCTTAACGGACTGCTCCGTGCGCCAATGGGCGGTGACTAAAGGCGTGTTCTGGGGCTGCTGGCGGCCAATAGGTTGTCCGGGGTGGATTATAACAGACTCTTCTGTCCGCGAATGGGCTGTGACTAAGGGGCGTGTTCTGAATCAGAGGCACCCAATAGGCTGACCCGGCTGCATCTTAACGGACAGCTCTGTCTGCGAATGCGGTGTGACTAGGGGGAATGACTGCCACTGCTCTCGACCAATAGGCTGTCCGGGGTGGATCTTAATGGGCTGCTCTGTCCTCGAATTGTCTGTGACTTAGGGGTGGTTCCTGGCTGTGTGCCAGCCAATGGGCTTTCGGAAGACAGCCTTGGCGGAGGATAGTGTCGCCCAATGGGCTGTCAGCAAAGGGGATCCTGCCTCTGGTTCGGCCAATGGGCTGTCGCAGGGGGGCGTTGTCTGACTGGGCGGCCGGCGCCGCCATGACAGGAAGGTCCGAGGAGCGCGCGGGGGCGTGAGCGAATCCTGGGTCCGAATGCGAAGCTGCCCCGCCCCCAGCCCGCCCCTTGTTGGTGTCTGGCCCGGGGGAGGAGGGGGCGCGAGGGAAGGTGGGGGAGCGGGCTGGGGGTGGGGTGTCTGGCCTGGGGGAGAAGGGGGCGCGAGGGAAGGTGGGGGAGCGGGCTGGGGGTGGGGTGTCTGGACAGGGGTGAGGTGTAGGAGCAGGCTGGGTGTGAGGGGCCGGGGGGGGGGTGCTCGGCACTGGGGGGGCAGGAGGGGGTGAGGGGCCGGGGGGGTGCTCGGCACTGGGGGGGCAGGAGGGGGTGAGGGGCCGGGGGGGTGCTCGGCACTGGGGGGGCAGGAGGGGGTGAGGGGCCGGGGGGGTGCTCGGCACTGGGGGGGCAGGAGGGAGGGGGAGGGGCCGGGGGGGGCCTTGGCACTGGGGGGGGCAGGAGGGGACAGGGCGCGGGAGAGCGCAGGCGGCGCTGGCTGGGCGGGAAACTCCCGGGACGCTCGCGCCCACGAGGCGGGCGGGAAAACGCTGCGGGGGGCGCTAAGGGGCGGAGCCTGGGGGGCGGGGCGGGAGCTGGCAGTGACGTGGAGCCCCCCCCCCGCCTGCTTCTCTCCGGGCCCCAGGCTGGACATCGGCGGGGCGGCCCCTGGCGGAGGTGGGGGGGCGATTTCTGCCCCCCCCCGGCGCTGCTGCCTCCCCGGGGAGCAGCGCCCCTGTGACCCCCCCCCAGGTGGTGCCGGGCGCGGGAGCTGACCCGGGCTCCAGTCACGTGGGTGTCTCGGGGAGGGGGGGCTGCGGGCCACCGGGGCCCGGGAGTGTCACGTGCCCCTTCCCCCCGCCGGGGAGCCGCGCGCCCTCGAGGGGTGGTTCCCGCGGGCGGGGCACGCACAGAACGTGTCCCGCACGCGGGGGGGCGGGGCGGCCTGAGCCCTGCTCCCCGCGCTGCTCGCTGTCTGGGGGCGGGGCCGGGTGCCCGCTGAATCCCCCCTGTGCCCGGGGGGGGGGGCAGTTCGGCGGGGGGCGCTGTGGGGGGGGATGCTCTGGCCCTGGCTGCCCGCAGTGCCGCCCAGTGCCCGGCTGTGCCTCCTGCAGAGGCCGAGAGCGTCCTGGGTGGGGGCGTGTGGGGAGAGGGGGGGAGTGGCTGAGAATTGGGGGGCAAACAGGTGACAGACAAACCAACCGACAGAAAAGCCTCCCTGCCTGGCCCCCAGCTGAGCGGAGAAACGTCCCCCTGGCGCCAGAGCACTGCAGGGCCCAGCCTAGTCGCTTTGTGCGCTCCAGCCCCACGGCGTGGGGAGGGGGCGACGGTGGAGGAGCCCCACGCACCCAGGCCTTAGGTTCCCCACCCGCCTTCTAAGCACTGAGCATTTTAGGCCTGGCTGGACTAGAGAAGGGGGCACCAGGGGAGTTGCCGCTGAAGGCGCGCGGCCGCGCACAAACACCCCTCTGCCGCCCACCTCCCTTGCGGAGCCTTGCAGCGGCACTCGCCTTCCTGCTGGCCGGGGAATGGCGCGGTTGTTTTCCTGATCTGGTGGAGGGCGGCTGCCCCGTTGTGTCCCTGCTGGGGCAGCCTCGCCCCACCTCCAGCTGCGATTGGGGCTTCTGTTTGTTTCTGTTCATACAGTTTGCTGCAGTTTTCCATCCCCGAGGACCTGCGTGAAGCTGGTCCGACCAGAGATACGGGGATCGATTTTTAAGAGTAAGAGGCTTTGTTTTTAAAGCAGGGGTGAGGAACCTAATACCCCAGCTCACGTGAGTGTGGCCCTCGAGACTCAAGGTTCCCACACTAACGCTCTAGCTCCCCTCCAGATTGGTGATAGAAATGTAGCCGTGTTAGCCTGGGGTAGTTGAAGCAAAATGCAGGACAATGTAGCACTTTAAAGACTAACAAGATGGTTTATTAGATGATGAGCTTTCGTGGGCCAGACCCACTTCCTCAGATCAAATAGTGGAAGAAAGTAGTCACAACCAAAGGATACAATTTAAAAAAAAGGATACAATTAAAAAAAAGAACAAATATGAAAAGGACAAATCACATTGCAGAACAGGAGGGGGATGCGGTGGGGGGGAGGGGGAAGGAAGGTAAGTGTCTGTGAATTGATGATATTAGAGGTAGGGAGAGTGGGATGTTTGTGAGTTAATGGTATTAGAGGTGATAATTGGGGAAACTATCTTGGTAATGGGTGAGATAACAAACATTTGAACTAAGTCCTTGTTGGAAAGTGTCGAATTTTAACATGAATGACAGTTCAGAGGATTCCCTTTCAAGTGCAGATGTAAGTAAAAGGTCTTTGTAGCAGAATGCAGGTGGTCAAGTCATTGAGAGAGTGTCCTTTCTGGTTAAAATGGCAAGAAACTGTTTTCTCTTTGTGATCTTGTCTGATATCTGTTTTGTGGGCATTAATCCTTTGGCGAAGTGTCTGAGATGTTTGTCCAATGTACATAGCAGACGGACACTTTCGGCACACGATAGCATAGATTATATTTCTGGATGCGCAGGAATATGTGTTCTTGATCTTATAACTCACTTGGTTGGGTCCAATAATGGTATCAGCAGAATGAATATGTGGACAAAGCTGGCAACGGGGTTTGTTGCAAGGGAAGGTACCAGGGTTGGTATTAGTGTGGTATGTCCTGTGGTGGTTGGTAAGAATGATCTTGAGGTTAGGTGGTTGTCTATAGGAGACTATGGGTCTGTCTCCCAGAGCCTCTTTGAGTATGGTATCCTGTTCCAATATAGGCTGTAGTTTATTGATAATGTGTTGGACAGGTTTAAGTTGGGGGTTGTAGGTGATGACAAGTGGTGTTCTATTGTTGGTTTTCTTGGGTCTGTCTTGAAGTAGATGGTTTCTAGGTATTCGTCTGGCTCTTTCAATTTGCTTTTTTATTTCTCTGGGTGGCCAGATTGGAGCAGACAAATTCTGCTAGCCTGCCCCGCCCCGCCCCCCGCCCCCCCCTCCTCACAAGGGAAGCCTTGTGTGCGAGGGGAATGTGGGAAGCCTCTTCCTCCTTCTCAGTTGGGGCATGTGTTAATGCGGATGGTGGGGTTTGGGATTTTTTTTTCTTCACACTTGTGTGTAGGGTTGCCAGGTGTCTAGCACTGAGCCAGACAGCCCGGTAGTTGCACTTTTTGTCCGGTAAATAAATTTAGAAAATACCGGACATACAAAATGTCCAGTATTTTCTGCTTTTCCTCTGTGCCCAGCAGAAATAAGCCGGGGCGGGGAGATTGGCTGACTAATTAAAGGGGTCACAACTGGATTTTGCTCAACAAAAATGTTCCTGGTGGGGTTTTTTTTGTTTGGTTGGCTTCTTTCCCTCAACAAAAATTTTCCTGGCGCCTTTTTTTTTTTTTTTTTTTTTTTTTTGCTGAAACCATCTGGCAACCCTACTAGTGTGTGCCTTCCGCCCCCCCAATAAGGTTCCCCACCCCGTCTGAAAGCGAGAGTTGGGAGAACAGGTTACCTTGCGTTCCTGTGTCCTTATAAGGAAGTTGAAGGCTACTATAAAATCCCCCCTCATGGTCTCCTCTTCAGACTAAAGAAACCTAAATCCCTCAGCCTCTTCATAGAGCAATTGCTCCAGCCCCCTAATCGTTTTGGTTGTCCTCTGCTGGACCCTCTCCAATGTGTCCACATCCCTTCTGTAGTGGGGGGCCCAGAACTGGACACAGTACTCCAGATGTGGCCCCACCAAAGCCGAATAAAGGGGAATAATGACATCTCTGGATCTACTGGCAATGCTCCTCTTAATGCAACCTAATATGCCATTAGCCTTCTTGGCTACAAGGGCACACTGTTGACTCATCTCCAGCTTCTCATCCACTGTAACCCCCAGGTCCTGTCTGCAGAACTACTACTTAACTGGTTGGTCCCCAGCTTGTAACTATGCTTGGGATTCTTCCATCCCAAGTGCAGGACTGTACACTTGTCCTTGTTGAACCTCATCAGATTTCTTGTGGCCCAATCCTCCAATTTGTCTAAGTCATTCTGGACCCTATCTCCGCCCTTAGGCATCTTTTAGCCTTTTTGTTCTATTATTGTTTTTCTATTTGGTACTAGAAAATCAAACTTTCCTCCTGCTTGGGCCTCAAGTTTCACTCCAGCAGCCCTTCCACAAGTAGAATCGTCTGCAAAATAAAATGTCAGGGCTACCGTCATTAAGGTGCTTGTCCCTGTAAGGACATGTGACTGAACTGGTTGTTCAGAAGGTTTCTGGTGAATTGGTTTATGCACAGGTATGCCTCCCGTTCTTCTTTAACCACCGCAGTCTCTTGTTTTTGTCCGGAAGCAAATTCTCTGCCAAGCCACCTTTTTTCCCTTTCATGTAATTGTCTGCTCTTTCGTTCGGTGTGGTAGACTTATTCTAGTGTGGCATTAGACAACCGAGCCACAGAAAAGTCTGCCTTGGTACCACTGAGTACCGGCCCAGACCAAAGTAGCTTTCAGACACCTTAAGAGAGTCTTGATTTGCAATTCTCCCCTTTCTTCTCCTTGGATTTTCAACTAGGAAAGTGTGCTAATCATCTGCTTTTGCGGAAAAACTTGCCAGCTGCCTACACTGGCCGCTTGAATTTCCGCAAAAGCACTGACGATCTCATGTAAGATTGTCAGTGCTTCTGCGGGAATACTATGCTGCTCCCGTTCGGGCAAAAGTCTTTTTCCGAAAGACTTCTGCGCAAAAGGGCCAGTGTAGACAGCAGAGAGTTCTTTTCCGCAAAAAAAGCCCCGATGGCGAAAATGGCGATTGGGGCTTTTTTGCAGAAAAGCGCGTCTAGATTGGCCACGGACGCTTTTCCGTAAAAAGTTTACATACCCAGTATCTTGTGAAGAACTTGTCACCTCAGCACAGGGTCCCGGGGCGGGCTTTACCATAAGGGACCCGGAGAGATCATCTAGGCCAGCTGGAGGGGGCAGGGCAGTGGAGGGGAGGGGAGGGGAGAGGAGAGGAGAGGAGAGGAGGTTGGCCACTGAAAATGTTGCAGTATTAATTTTCCTTTTATTTGACTTCATATCAAACAAATATTTACAGTTTAAATGACCTTGTTAATTCTCCCTTGTGTTAGTACTCTTTCTTCCAGAACGTTTTAAAAACACAGACGAGACATGTCTTCGCCTGGGTGGCAGGCATCCGAAGAAGGGCACGTGACCTCGATCTTGGAGCACGAGACAAAACTCACTCCGCTCCTGGAGGGGAAATGTTAGAGGCAACACTGGGCTCCAGTGAGCAGCAGCCAGGTGACGGACGTGTCTGTCCTTTCCACACATCTAGGGTGGCCTAGCTCCTAACCGTTCTCTGTCTCTTTTTCGGTCCCTGTAGACTTGGAGGAGATGAGAGGCTGGCCATGTGGTGGCAGAGACCGAAAGGAGCCACCCTCCCGAGACCCTGCCGGCAGATGGAAACCAGACAGCGATCTATGGAAGAAGAGCAAATAGCAATTGGCTCAAGGTAAGTATCGAGGGAGGGCCGCACAGACGTTTGCGAGCGTGGTACGGGTCCCTGAGAAAAGGCCCTCTGGCTCGTGGTGGAAGAACTTGAAAATACGAAGTACAAAAGTCACAGTGTTGTACTTAAAAGAAGTACTCGGGATCTTTTTCAGAGGGATAAGGCAACACGCCACATTTATTGATCACACACACACACATTAATTTATATATATATATATATATATATATATATATATATATTTATTTACCACATGCATATGATAAGTATTGATTATTCTGTGTCACTCACGCACTCACTCTCACACACACACACACACACGTGCACAAGCACACTCCGTCTTGCTGTTGTTACCAACTTGTTGCTCCCCTTAACTTCACTGGCCAGGTGAGTTAGATGGGGGAGGGGTGGAGCCGGGCTTCTGCTGATCGGGATCGATGCTCCGATGGTGACAAGATGAGACCCGGAGTCCTCTGCAAGACAACTCACTTTTATAGCAGCTTCCCTCTTATGCAAATATATCCCAGATTCAAAATCTGGGTCTGTGTCCTTTGGTCCCTTTGTGGGTGCTGTCTGTTAAGAGAGGGTGTTTTCCAAAGAAGGTGCTTGCTTCTAATCCCCAAGGCCTTCAATATGTCTGCTCTTCTTTCTTGAGCCCTCTTGACACCTTGGGTCTGGCTTCTACCCCCTTTTCAACTGGTGTAGCTCTCTGGAGGTGCTTGGCTCCCAAGTGTTACTCATTCACACCTCGTTCATTCAACTGGGCAATTGATTACAGAGTGGGGGGAGAGAGTGGGGGAAAGATCTTATTCTACTCCTAGCAAATGACATTTTTACCTCTTTAACTATATACTCTGTATTAGAACCCTATGTAGAAAACTAAGTTACAAGGTTATATGGATTCAAGTTCTAATACAAAGTGACAAGGTCATATGGATTAATACAAAGTTACAAGGTTATATGGAGAGGCACAGTGTCAAGTCATATGAAGTACATAGGTTTATCTACAACAGAAACTGAACACCGATTTTTGTATTTTTAAAAATGTCATTAATCCCCCCCCCCCCGCCACCCTCCCCGAATCTCCTGGCTGGCGATACTTAACGTGTCTAGGATCATACGGAAAACTAAGTGAGTAGGCTGCCAATTGACCTAGCGACACGCATGCCGAGAGTTGGCAAAACTGGGATTGAAATAAAGACTTGGTCTCCCAGCAGCACCGAGGAGCCCCAGCCATGGATTAGGGCCTCGTGGGAATAGTTGTCTCCTAATTGATCTAATCTTTGGCTTTTGAGTTTGATATTATTGGTGAGTCCTTCTAGGCGACTGTTACTCGGCGTGCATGCGTGCGCACGTAAGTATGAGTGCAAGTGTGTGCGTCCGCAAATGTCCATTTGCGTGTGTGTGCACGTGCCTGCGTGCGGGCAGATTGAGCAGATGCGTGTGTGGGCATCTGAGCGAGGGCACGAGTGGGCGCCCAGGCGTGTTAATCTGTTAATTCGCGTTTGTGAGTGTGTACACGCATCCCTGCGTGTGAGCATTTGGCAGGGTGAGTGGCTGTTGCACGGGCGTGTGCGTCTGACGTGTGCCAGTCAGACGGTGCCCTGGCAGCAGTAGCTCCTGGAAAGCGACACCCCTCCCCTCCCATCTGGAGCATGCAACTGGGATGAGAGGGGCAGGGAAGAGTAGCACTGCTGCAGCGCGTTTCAGCACGAGGCCCTAACTGCCGCGCGGTAGCTGCTCCTTTTGTATCCGACGTGGGGCAACAAGGAGCGGCCTCGCATCATGCCGGCGCCACGTGCGTTCAGTCCCACGGACCGGAAGTGACGTTTGCTCGGTCCACAGCCTGACAGCAACCGACTGGGAACCGTGACCGGAAGGTGCCCAGGTACGAGCGCTCAGCTGGTGCCAGGTCAGCGGGTGGTAGGCAGGAGACACGGGGCCAGGCGGGACGGGTTCAGACACGGGGTGCCTGGCTGGGACAGCGACTGGGGTTGGAGGTTTCCTGCGGCGGTGCAGCCAGCGTAGGCCACCAGCTCCCGTGGTACGTGGGGCAGAGGAAGGACAGCAGAGCGGAGGCTGGAACCGCTCCGACAAGGCACCACTCTGCTTATGGTTGCCAGGTGTCCGGTTTTGAACTGGACGGTCCAGGCTTTCAGCTTTTTCTTCGGGGAAACAAATTGAGAAAATATAAATGTCCGCGAAAGCGGCAAGGAGTTCTGTGCCACAGGACTCCTCGCTGCTTTTGCAGATTCAGACTAACGCGGCTACTCCTCTGATAAATGTCTGGTATTTTCTAAATCAGATGGAATGCAGATTGTGATGTCATGTCAGGCGTGTCTGGTATTTTGGTGAAACCATCTGGCAACCCTAGCTCTGCTCCTTGCTTGGCCGGGGTGGCGCCCTGCCTCTGTGGCAGGCCCTGACGTCACAGGGAGCGTGTTCCCCAGGAAATCCGGGCAGTGCAGCGGCTTCCGGTCCGCGCCACCCGGCCCCAAGGGAGAGGCGGCGGGAGGCGGCAGCGAGGTCAGAGCGTGACGCTGCCCCGCCCGGATCTCAGCCCTTGGGCGCCCCAGTGTGCACCCCGCCCGGCCGGGCCGCTCCCCTGTAGCTCCGCCCCCAGCGCTGCGCCCGCTGCCTCGTGGCCCGGCTCGGTGCGAAGCTGCCACTGCCGGCTACGAACAGCAGCGCACTGCTAGTGACGTCATTGCCCTGGCGCGGTGCGTGCAAATGATGGAACGCGGGGCACGTTCTATCGGCTCCCCGGCGAGTGACACGTGGGTTTGTGGGGCACACAGACGGGTCCCAGGCTCCGTCATTAATGGCAAGGGCGTGGCCTGGTCTGGGGGCGGGGCCACTGACCGGCAGGAACTCAGCTGGGACACAGAAGTGAGCGGCAGAAAACTCCTCGGGGTCTCCGGAAAATCCTCGCGCGGCCCCTCTGGGCTTGTGAACGGGACGCAGCAGAGGCAGCCGCCCCCCTCCCCTCCCACCCACCTCCCGCTCCCCGCTGCACTTTCGAAGGCAACAGCAGCATCAGCCTGTCCCGCTGCCAGTCCCCACACAAGCCGGCTGGGAAATTTGGTGTTGGGGGGAGCAGACTGCATGGGGGGGAGAGGAGTTTGGTGGTGGTGGGGGATCAGACTGCATGGGGCGGGGAGGAGTTTGGGGGGTAGGGGATCAGACTGCACGGGGGGGAGGAGTTTGGGGGGGATCAGACTGCACGGGGGGAGTTTTGTGGGGGGTAGGAGATCAGACTGCACGGGGCGAGGAGTTTGGGGGGGATCAGACTGCACGGGGGGAGGAGTTTTGTGGGGGGTAGGGGATCAGACTGCACGGGGGGAGGAGTTTGGGGGGATCAGACTGCACGGGGGGAGGAGGAGTTTGTGGGGGGAGCAGACTGCACGGGGCGGAGAGGAGTTTGGTGGTGAGGGGGAGCAGACTGCACGGGGCGGGGAGGAGTTTGGTGGGGGGGATCAGACTGCACGGGGCGGAGAGGAGTTTGGGGGGGAGCAGACTGCACGGGGCGGAGAGGAGTTTGGTGGGGGGGAGCAGACTGCACGGGGCGGAGAGGAGTTTGGTGGGGGGGAGCAGACTGCACGGGGCGGAGAGGAGGTTGGGGGGGATCGGACTGCACGCGGCGGAGAGAAGGTTGGGGGGGATCGGACTGCACGCGGCGGAGAGAAATTTTGGGGGTGATCAGTCTGCAGGGGGCGGGGAGGAGTTTGGGGAGGGGAGCAGACTGCACGGGGCGGGGAGGAGTTTGGAGGGGGTTCAGACTGCACGGGGCGGAGAGGAATTTGGGGGGGTTCACACTGCATTGGGCGGGGAGGAGTTTGGTGGGGGGGAGGAGACTGCATGGGGCGGGGAGGAGTTTGGTGGGGGGGAGGAGACTGCATGGGGCGGGGAGGAGTTTGGTGGGGGGGAGCAGACTGCACGGGGCGGGGAGGACTTTGGGGGGTTCAGACTGCACGGGGCGGGGAGGAGTTTGGGGGGGAGGGGTTGCCGCGGAGTCTCCTCTCCCGAGTGGGGGCGGGGCATCAGCTAAGGACGCTGCCGTCTCTGAGGCAGGAGCCCCGCCTAACAATGGGGAGGGGCGGGATGAGGGGGAGTAGGGAAAGTAGCCGCAGTGGTTTGTGGGAAACTGAGTGCCCCTGTCCGCAGCTCCCATCGGCCATTGCAGGGCCAGGGCAGGCCCGGCGCTGTTCGGATGGGCGGGTGCAGCGGAAGTGACATCACAACGGGGCATTGACCAGGGAGCGACGCGGTTGGTCCCGCGCTCCTGTCACTCCAAGTGTTAGCGACGCATCCTGGGACTTGTAGTTCTCAGAGTGCGGCCTCCCGGGGCACGTCGCAGCGCGCCCCGCCCCTATCATAGCCCCGCCCCCCGGCATAGCCCCGTCCAGCGTGTTCTTAGTTCGGAATGGGGCATTTCTACCCTAAGAACAATCTTTTTTATTTGGAAATAACGGCCCTTAGCAGAGCAACAGTGCCGCTCGGTAGTCACCGGCGGTAATGCACGTGTAATTCCGTAGCGCCTCCACAGTGCCGCTCGGTGGTCATTGCGGGTAATGCACGTGTAATTCCATAGCGCCTCCACAGTGCCGCTCGGTGGTCATTGCGGGTAATGCACGTGTAATTCCGTAGCGCCCCCACAGTGCCGCTCGGTGGTCATTGCCGGTAATGCACGTGTAATTCCGTAGCGCCTCCACAGTGCCGCTCGGTGGTCATTGCGGGTAATGCACGTGTAATTCCATCGCCCCCAGCTGCTGTCCTTGCTCCGCACGCCACGTGGCCCTAGTCTTGCCCTTTGACAGCAGGCAAAGTAAGAAGCTCGTTATTTCCAGGCTCCGCGGAGCCCTCTCCCCTCCTGCCCATGGCCCCCTCATCCCGCACTCCAGGCTCCGCACAGCCCTCTCCCCTCCTGCCCCCGGCCCCCTCATCCCGCACTGCAGGCTCCGCGCAGCCCTCTCCCCTCCTGCCCATGGACCCCTCATCCCGCACTGCAGGCTCCGCACAGCCCTCTCCCCTCCTGCCCCCGGCCCCCTCATCCCGCACTGTAGGCTCTGCGGGGGAGGAGTTTGGGGGGGATCAGACTGCACGGGGGGGAGAGGAGTTTGGGGGGGATCAGACTGCACGGGGCGGGGAGGAGTTTGGGGGGGGGATCAGACTGCACGGGGGGGAGGATCAGACTCCACGGGGCGGCGAGGAGTTTGGGGAGGGGTTCAGACTGCACGGGGCGGAGAGGAGTTTGGGGAGGGGATCAGACTCCACGGGGCGGCGAGGAGTTTGGGGAGGGGTTCAGACTGCACGGGGCGGAGAGGAGTTTGGGGAGGGGATCAGACTACACGGGGCGGAGAGGAGTTTGGGGGGCATCGGACTGCACGGGGCGGGGAGGAGTTTGGGGGGATCAGACTGCACGGGGGGGAGAGGAGTTTGGGGGGATCAGACTGCACGGAGCGGGGAGGAGTTTGGGGGGATCAGACTGCACGGGGGGGAGGATCAGACTGCACGGAGCGGGGAGGAGTTTGGGGGGAGGATCAGACTGCACGGGGCAGGGAGGAGCTTTGGGGGGGATCAGACTGCACGGGGCGGACAGGAGTTTGGGGGGGGGATCAGACTGCACGGGGCGGAGGGGAGTGTGGGGGGGGATCAGACTGCACGGGGGGGAGAGGAGTTTGGGGGGGATCAGACTGCACGGAGCGGGGAGGAGTTTGGGGGGGGATCAGACTGCACGGGGGGGAGGATCAGTCTGCACGGGGCGGGGAGGAGTTTGGGGAGGGGTTCAGACTGCACGGGGCGGAGCGCAGTTTGGGGGGGATCAGACTGCACGGGGCGGGGAGGAGTTTTGGGGGAGATCAGACTGCACGGGGCGGGGAGGAGTTTGGGGGGATCGGACTGCACAGGGCGGGGAAGAGTTTGGGGGGGATCGGACTGCACGGGGCGGGGAGGAGTTTGGGGGGGATCAGACTGCACGGGGGGGAGGATCAGACTGCACGGGGGGGAGGAGTTTGGGGGGGATCGGACTGCACGGGGCGGGGAGGAGTTTGGGGGGATCATACTGCACGGGGGGAGAGGAATTTGGGGGGATCGCACTGTACGGGGCGGGGAAGAGTTTGGGGGGATCGGACTGCACGGGGCGGGGAGGAGTTTGGGGGGGATCAGACTGCACGGGGGGGAGGATCAGACTGCACGGGGCGGGGGGAAGTTTGGGGGGATCAGACTGCACGGGGGGGAGTAGTTTGAGGGGGGATCAGACTGCACGGGGCGGGGAGGAGTTTGGGGGGATCAGACTGCACGGGGCGGGGAGGAGTTTGGGGGGGAAGGGTTGCCGCGGAGTCTCCTCTCCCGAGTGGGGGCGGGGCATCAGCTAAGGACGCTGCCGTCTCTGAGGCAGGAGCCCCGCCCAGCAATGGGGAGGGGCCGGATGAGGGGGAGTAGGGAAAGTAGCCGCAGTGGCTTGTGGGAAACTGAGTGCCCCTGTCCGCAGCTCCCATCGGCCATTGCAGGGCCAGGGCAGGCCCGGCGCTGTTCGGTTGGGCGGGTGCAGCGGAAGTGACATCACAACGGGGCATTGACCAGGGAGCGACGCGGTTGGTCCCGCGCTCCTGTCACTCCAAGTGTTAGCGACGCATCCTGGGACTTGTAGTTCTCAGAGTGCGGCCTCCCGGGGCACGTCGCAGCGCGCCCCGCCCCTATCATAGCCCCGCCCCCCGGCATAGCCCCGCCCAGCGTGTTCTTAGTTCGGAATGGGGCATTTCTACCCTAAGAACAATCTTTTTTATTTGGAAATAACGGCCCTTAGCAGAGCAACAGTGCCGCTCGGTAGTCACCGGCGGTAATGCACGTGTAATTCCGTAGCGCCCCCACAGTGCCGCTCGGTGGTCATTGCGGGTAATGCACGTGTAATTCCGTAGCGCCCCCACAGTGCCGCTCGGTGGTCATTGCGGGTAATGCACGTGTAATTCCATCGCCCCCAGCTGCTGTCCCTGCTCCGCACGCCACGTGGCCCCAGTCTTGCCCTTTGACAGCAGGCAAAGTAAGAAGCTCGTTATTTCCAGGCTCCGCGCAGCCCTCTCCCCTCCTGCCCGCGGCCCCCTCATCCCACACACCAGGCTCCGCGCAGCCCTCTCCCCTCCTGCCCCCGGCCCCCTCATCCCACACACCAGGCTCCGCGCCAGGATCCCACACACAAACTTCTCCTCCTTAGACTTTTAGTTGTGGGGAACAAATTCTGGGGAGTCACTTCCACTTGGGGAATCATGTTTCATACTTGACTATGTTATCCCTACACTAAGGCTGGCCGAGAGACTGTCCCGGACTGATCGTAACAGACTGTTCTGTCCGCGAATGGGCTGAGAGTAAAGGGCGTGTTCGGAATCTGTGGCGCCCAATCTGAGGCTGTCCGAGGTGACTCTTAACGGACTGCTCCGTGCGCCAATGGGCGGTGACTAAAGGCGTGTTCTGGGGCTGCTGGCGGCCAATAGGTTGTCCGGGGTGGATTATAACAGACTCTTCTGTCCGCGAATGGGCTGTGACTAAGGGGCGTGTTCTGAATCAGAGGCACCCAATAGGCTGACCCGGCTGCATCTTAACGGACAGCTCTGTCTGCGAATGCGGTGTGACTAGGGGGAATGACTGCCACTGCTCTCGACCAATAGGCTGTCCGGGGTGGATCTTAATGGGCTGCTCTGTCCTCGAATTGTCTGTGACTTAGGGGTGGTTCCTGGCTGTGTGCCAGCCAATGGGCTTTCGGAAGACAGCCTTGGCGGAGGATAGTGTCGCCCAATGGGCTGTCAGCAAAGGGGATCCTGCCTCTGGTTCGGCCAATGGGCTGTCGCAGGGGGGCGTTGTCTGACTGGGCGGCCGGCGCCGCCATGACAGGAAGGTCCGAGGAGCGCGCGGGGGCGTGAGCGAATCCTGGGTCCGAATGCGAAGCTGCCCCGCCCCCAGCCCGCCCCTTGTTGGTGTCTGGCCCGGGGGAGGAGGGGGCGCGAGGGAAGGTGGGGGAGCGGGCTGGGGGTGGGGTGTCTGGCCTGGGGGAGAAGGGGGCGCGAGGGAAGGTGGGGGAGCGGGCTGGGGGTGCGGTGTCTGGCCTGGGGGAGAAGGGGGCGCGAGGGAAGGTGGGGGAGCGGGCTGGGGGTGGGGTGTCTGGACAGGGGTGAGGTGTAGGAGCAGGCTGGGTGTGAGGGGCCGGGGGGGGTGCTCGGCACTGGGGGGGCAGGAGGGGGTGAGGGGCCGGGGGGGTGCTCGGCACTGGGGGGGCAGGAGGGGGTGAGGGGCCGGGGGGGTGCTCGGCACTGGGGGGGCAGGAGGGGGTGAGGGGCCGGGGGGGTGCTCGGCACTGGGGGGACAGGAGGGGGTGAGGGGCCGGGGGGGTGCTCGGCACTGGGGGGGCAGGAGGGGGTGAGGGGCCGGGGGGGTGCTCGGCACTGGGGGGGCAGGAGAGGGTGAGGGGCCGGGGGGTGCTCGGCACTGGGGGGGCAGGAGGGAGGGGGAGGGGCCGGGGGGGGCCTTGGCACTGGGGGGGGCAGGAGGGGACAGGGCGCGGGAGAGCGCAGGCGCGGGCGGCGCTGGCTGGGCGGGAAACTCCCGGGACGCTCGCGCCCACGAGGCGGGCGGGAAAACGCTGCGGGGGGCGCTGAGGGGCGGAGCCTGGGGGGCGGGGCGGGAGCTGGCAGTGACGTGGAGCCCCCCCCCCCGCCTGCTTCTCTCCGGGCCCCAGGCTGGACATCGGCGGGGCGGCCCCTGGCGGAGGTGGGGGGGCGATTTCTGCCCCCCCCCCGGCGCTGCTGCCTCCCCGGGGAGCAGCGCCCCTGTGACCCCCCCCCCAGGTGGTGCCGGGCGCGGGAGCTGACCCGGGCTCCAGTCACGTGGGTGTCTCGGGGAGGGGGGGCTGCGGGCCACCGGGGCCCGGGAGTGTCACGTGCCCCTTCCCCCCGCCGGGGAGCCGCGCGCCCTCGAGGGGTGGTTCCCGCGGGCGGGGCACGCACAGAACGTGTCCGGCACGCGGGGGGGGCGGGGCGGCCTGAGCCCTGCTCCCCGCGCTGCTCGCTGTCTGGGGGCGGGGCCGGGTGGCCGCTGAATCCCCCCTGTGCCCGGGGGGGGGTCAGTTCGGCGGGGGGCGCTGTGGGGGGGGATGCTCTGGCCCTGGCTGCCCGCAGTGCCGCCCAGTGCCCGGCTGTGCCTCCTGCAGAGGCCGAGAGCGTCCTGGGTGGGGGCGTGTGGGGAGAGGGGGGGAGTGGCTGAGAATTGGGGGGCAAACAGGTGACAGACAAACCAACCGACAGAAAAGCCTCCCTGCCTGGCCCCCAGCTGAGCGGAGAAACGTCCCCCTGGCGCCAGAGCACTGCAGGGCCCAGCCTAGTCGCTTTGTGCGCTCCAGCCCCACGGCGTGGGGAGGGGGCGACGGTGGAGGAGCCCCACGCACCCAGGCCTTAGGTTCCCCACCCGCCTTCTAAGCACTGAGCATTTTAGGCCTGGCTGGACTAGAGAAGGGGGCACCAGGGGAGTTGCCGCTGAAGGCGCGCGGCCGCGCACAAACACCCCTCTGCCGCCCACCTCCCTTGCGGAGCCTTGCAGCGGCACTCGCCTTCCTGCTGGCCGGGGAATGGCGCGGTTGTTTTCCTGATCTGGTGGAGGGCGGCTGCCCCGTTGTGTCCCTGCTGGGGCAGCCTCGCCCCACCTCCAGCTGCGATTGGGGCTCCTGTTTGTTTCTGTTCATACAGTTTGCTGCAGTTTTCCATCCCCGAGGACCTGCGTGAAGCTGGTCCGACCAGAGATACGGGGATCGATTTTTAAGAGTAAGAGGCTTTGTTTTTAAAGCAGGGGTGAGGAACCTAATACCCCAGCTCACGTGAGTGTGGCCCTCGAGACTCAAGGTTCCCACACTAACGCTCTAGCTCCCCTCCAGATTGGTGATAGAAATGTAGCCGTGTTAGCCTGGGGTAGTTGAAGCAAAATGCAGGACAATGTAGCACTTTAAAGACTAACAAGATGGTTTATTAGATGATGAGCTTTCGTGGGCCAGACCCACTTCCTCAGATCAAATAGTGGAAGAAAGTAGTCACAACCAAAGGATACAATTAAAAAAAAGGATACAATTAAAAAAAAGAACAAATATGAAAAGGACAAATCACATTGCAGAACAGGAGGGGGATGCGGTGGGGGGGAGGGGGAAGGAAGGTAAGTGTCTGTGAATTGATGATATTAGAGGTAGGGAGAGTGGGATGTTTGTGAGTTAATGGTATTAGAGGTGATAATTGGGGAAACTATCTTGGTAATGGGTGAGATAACAAACATTTGAACTAAGTCCTTGTTGGAAAGTGTCGAATTTTAACATGAATGACAGTTCAGAGGATTCCCTTTCAAGTGCAGATGTAAGTAAAAGGTCTTTGTAGCAGAATGCAGGTGGTCAAGTCATTGAGAGAGTGTCCTTTCTGGTTAAAATGGCAAGAAACTGTTTTCTCTTTGTGATCTTGTCTGATATCTGTTTTGTGGGCATTAATCCTTTGGCGAAGTGTCTGAGATGTTTGTCCAATGTACATAGCAGACGGACACTTTCGGCACACGATAGCATAGATTATATTTCTGGATGCGCAGGAATATGTGTTCTTGATCTTATAACTCACTTGGTTGGGTCCAATAATGGTATCAGCAGAATGAATATGTGGACAAAGCTGGCAACGGGGTTTGTTGCAAGGGAAGGTACCAGGGTTGGTATTAGTGTGGTATGTCCTGTGGTGGTTGGTAAGAATGATCTTGAGGTTAGGTGGTTGTCTATAGGAGACTATGGGTCTGTCTCCCAGAGCCTCTTTGAGTATGGTATCCTGTTCCAATATAGGCTGTAGTTTATTGATAATGTGTTGGACAGGTTTAAGTTGGGGGTTGTAGGTGATGACAAGTGGTGTTCTATTGTTGGTTTTCTTGGGTCTGTCTTGAAGTAGATGGTTTCTAGGTATTCGTCTGGCTCTTTCAATTTGCTTTTTTATTTCTCTGGGTGGCCAGATTGGAGCAGACAAATTCTGCTAGCCTGCCCCGCCCCGCCCCCCGCCCCCCCCTCCTCACAAGGGAAGCCTTGTGTGCGAGGGGAATGTGGGAAGCCTCTTCCTCCTTCTCAGTTGGGGCATGTGTTAATGCGGATGGTGGGGTTTGGGATTTTTTTTTCTTCACACTTGTGTGTAGGGTTGCCAGGTGTCTAGCACTGAGCCAGACAGCCCGGTAGTTGCACTTTTTGTCCGGTAAATAAATTTAGAAAATACCGGACATACAAAATGTCCAGTATTTTCTGCTTTTCCTCTGTGCCCAGCAGAAATAAGCCGGGGCGGGGAGATTGGCTGACTAATTAAAGGGGTCACAACTGGATTTTGCTCAACAAAAATGTTCCTGGTGGGGTTTTTTTTGTTTGGTTGGCTTCTTTCCCTCAACAAAAATTTTCCTGGCGCCTTTTTTTTTTTTTTTTTTTTTTTTTTTGCTGAAACCATCTGGCAACCCTACTAGTGTGTGCCTTCCGCCCCCCCAATAAGGTTCCCCACCCCGTCTGAAAGCGAGAGTTGGGAGAACAGGTTACCTTGCGTTCCTGTGTCCTTATAAGGAAGTTGAAGGCTACTATAAAATCCCCCCTCATGGTCTCCTCTTCAGACTAAAGAAACCTAAATCCCTCAGCCTCTTCATAGAGCAATTGCTCCAGCCCCCTAATCGTTTTGGTTGTCCTCTGCTGGACCCTCTCCAATGTGTCCACATCCCTTCTGTAGTGGGGGGCCCAGAACTGGACACAGTACTCCAGATGTGGCCCCACCAAAGCCGAATAAAGGGGAATAATGACATCTCTGGATCTACTGGCAATGCTCCTCTTAATGCAACCTAATATGCCATTAGCCTTCTTGGCTACAAGGGCACACTGTTGACTCATCTCCAGCTTCTCATCCACTGTAACCCCCAGGTCCTGTCTGCAGAACTACTACTTAACTGGTTGGTCCCCAGCTTGTAACTATGCTTGGGATTCTTCCATCCCAAGTGCAGGACTGTACACTTGTCCTTGTTGAACCTCATCAGATTTCTTGTGGCCCAATCCTCCAATTTGTCTAAGTCATTCTGGACCCTATCTCCGCCCTTAGGCATCTTTTAGCCTTTTTGTTCTATTATTGTTTTTCTATTTGGTACTAGAAAATCAAACTTTCCTCCTGCTTGGGCCTCAAGTTTCACTCCAGCAGCCCTTCCACAAGTAGAATCGTCTGCAAAATAAAATGTCAGGGCTACCGTCATTAAGGTGCTTGTCCCTGTAAGGACATGTGACTGAACTGGTTGTTCAGAAGGTTTCTGGTGAATTGGTTTATGCACAGGTATGCCTCCCGTTCTTCTTTAACCACCGCAGTCTCTTGTTTTTGTCCGGAAGCAAATTCTCTGCCAAGCCACCTTTTTTCCCTTTCATGTAATTGTCTGCTCTTTCGTTCGGTGTGGTAGACTTGTTCTAGTGTGGCATTAGACAACCGAGCCACAGAAAAGTCTGCCTTGGTACCACTGAGTACCGGCCCAGACCAAAGTAGCTTTCAGACACCTTAAGAGAGTCTTGATTTGCAATTCTCCCCTTTCTTCTCCTTGGATTTTCAACTAGGAAAGTGTGCTAATCATCTGCTTTTGCGGAAAAACTTGCCAGCTGTCTACACTGGCCGCTTGAATTTCCGCAAAAGCACTGACGATCTCATGTAAGATTGTCAGTGCTTCTGCGGGAATACTATGCTGCTCCCGTTCGGGCAAAAGTCTTTTTCCGAAAGACTTCTGCGCAAAAGGGCCAGTGTAGACAGCAGAGAGTTCTTTTCCGCAAAAAAAGCCCCGATGGCGAAAATGGCGATTGGGGCTTTTTTGCAGAAAAGCGCGTCTAGATTGGCCACGGACGCTTTTCCGTAAAAAGTTTACATACCCAGTATCTTGTGAAGAACTTGTCACCTCAGCACAGGGTCCCGGGGCGGGCTTTACCATAAGGGACCCGGAGAGATCATCTAGGCCAGCTGGAGGGGGCAGGGCAGTGGAGGGGAGGGGAGGGGAGAGGAGAGGAGAGGAGAGGAGGTTGGCCACTGAAAATGTTGCAGTATTAATTTTCCTTTTATTTGACTTCATATCAAACAAATATTTACAGTTTAAATGACCTTGTTAATTCTCCCTTGTGTTAGTACTCTTTCTTCCAGAACGTTTTAAAAACACAGACGAGACATGTCTTCGCCTGGGTGGCAGGCATCCGAAGAAGGGCACGTGACCTCGATCTTGGAGCACGAGACAAAACTCACTCCGCTCCTGGAGGGGAAATGTTAGAGGCAACACTGGGCTCCAGTGAGCAGCAGCCAGGTGACGCACGTGTCTGTCCTTTCCACACATCTAGGGTGGCCTAGCTCCTAACCGTTCTCTGTCTCTTTTTCGGTCCCTGTAGACTTGGAGGAGATGAGAGGCTGGCCATGTGGTGGCAGAGACCGAAAGGAGCCACCCTCCCGAGACCCTGCCGGCAGATGGAAACCAGACAGCGATCTATGGAAGAAGAGCAAATAGCAATTGGCTCAAGGTAAGTATCGAGGGAGGGCCGCACAGACGTTTGCGAGCGTGGTACGGGTCCCTGAGAAAAGGCCCTCTGGCTCGTGGTGGAAGAACTTGAAAATACGAAGTACAAAAGTCACAGTGTTGTACTTAAAAGAAGTACTCGGGATCTTTTTCAGAGGGATAAGGCAACACGCCACATTTATTGATCACACACACACACATTAATTTATATATATATATATATATATATATATATTTATTTACCACATGCATATGATAAGTATTGATTATTCTGTGTCACTCACGCACTCACTCTCACACACACACACACACACGTGCACAAGCACACTCCGTCTTGCTGTTGTTACCAACTTGTTGCTCCCCTTAACTTCACTGGCCAGGTGAGTTAGATGGGGGAGGGGTGGAGCCGGGCTTCTGCTGATCGGGATCGATGCTCCGATGGTGACAAGATGAGACCCGGAGTCCTCTGCAAGACAACTCACTTTTATAGCAGCTTCCCTCTTATGCAAATATATCCCAGATTCAAAATCTGGGTCTGTGTCCTTTGGTCCCTTTGTGGGTGCTGTCTGTTAAGAGAGGGTGTTTTCCAAAGAAGGTGCTTGCTTCTAATCCCCAAGGCCTTCAATATGTCTGCTCTTCTTTCTTGAGCCCTCTTGACACCTTGGGTCTGGCTTCTACCCCCTTTTCAACTGGTGTAGCTCTCTGGAGGTGCTTGGCTCCCAAGTGTTACTCATTCACACCTCGTTCATTCAACTGGGCAATTGATTACAGAGTGGGGGGAGAGAGTGGGGGAAAGATCTTATTCTACTCCTAGCAAATGACATTTTTACCTCTTTAACTATATACTCTGTATTAGAACCCTATGTAGAAAACTAAGTTACAAGGTTATATGGATTCAAGTTCTAATACAAAGTGACAAGGTCATATGGATTAATACAAAGTTACAAGGTTATATGGAGAGGCACAGTGTCAAGTCATATGAAGTACATAGGTTTATCTACAACAGAAACTGAACACCGATTTTTGTATTTTTAAAAATGTCATTAATCCCCCCCCCCCCCGCCACCCTCCCCGAATCTCCTGGCTGGCGATACTTAACGTGTCTAGGATCATACGGAAAACTAAGTGAGTAGGCTGCCAATTGACCTAGCGACACGCATGCCGAGAGTTGGCAAAACTGGGATTGAAATAAAGACTTGGTCTCCCAGCAGCACCGAGGAGCCCCAGCCATGGATTAGGGCCTCGTGGGAATAGTTGTCTCCTAATTGATCTAATCTTTGGCTTTTGAGTTTGATATTATTGGTGAGTCCTTCTAGGCGACTGTTACTCGGCGTGCATGCGTGCGCACGTAAGTATGAGTGCAAGTGTGTGCGTCCGCAAATGTCCATTTGCGTGTGTGTGCACGTGCCTGCGTGCGGGCAGATTGAGCAGATGCGTGTGTGGGCATCTGAGCGAGGGCACGAGTGGGCGCCCAGGCGTGTTAATCTGTTAATTCGCGTTTGTGAGTGTGTACACGCATCCCTGCGTGTGAGCATTTGGCAGGGTGAGTGGCTGTTGCACGGGCGTGTGCGTCTGACGTGTGCCAGTCAGACGGTGCCCTGGCAGCAGTAGCTCCTGGAAAGCGACACCCCTCCCCTCCCATCTGGAGCATGCAACTGGGATGAGAGGGGCAGGGAAGAGTAGCACTGCTGCAGCGCGTTTCAGCACGAGGCCCTAACTGCCGCGCGGTAGCTGCTCCTTTTGTATCCGACGTGGGGCAACAAGGAGCGGCCTCGCATCATGCCGGCGCCACGTGCGTTCAGTCCCACGGACCGGAAGTGACGTTTGCTCGGTCCACAGCCTGACAGCAACCGACTGGGAACCGTGACCGGAAGGTGCCCAGGTACGAGCGCTCAGCTGGTGCCAGGTCAGCGGGTGGTAGGCAGGAGACACGGGGCCAGGCGGGACGGGTTCAGACACGGGGTGCCTGGCTGGGACAGCGACTGGGGTTGGAGGTTTCCTGCGGCGGTGCAGCCAGCGTAGGCCACCAGCTCCCGTGGTACGTGGGGCAGAGGAAGGACAGCAGAGCGGAGGCTGGAACCGCTCCGACAAGGCACCACTCTGCTTATGGTTGCCAGGTGTCCGGTTTTGAACTGGACGGTCCAGGCTTTCAGCTTTTTCTTCGGGGAAACAAATTGAGAAAATATAAATGTCCGCGAAAGCGGCAAGGAGTTCTGTGCCACAGGACTCCTCGCTGCTTTTGCAGATTCAGACTAACGCGGCTACTCCTCTGATAAATGTCTGGTATTTTCTAAATCAGATGGAATGCAGATTGTGATGTCATGTCAGGCGTGTCTGGTATTTTGGTGAAACCATCTGGCAACCCTAGCTCTGCTCCTTGCTTGGCCGGGGTGGCGCCCTGCCTCTGTGGCAGGCCCTGACGTCACAGGGAGCGTGTTCCCCAGGAAATCCGGGCAGTGCAGCGGCTTCCGGTCCGCGCCACCCGGCCCCAAGGGAGAGGCGGCGGGAGGCGGCAGCGAGGTCAGAGCGTGACGCTGCCCCGCCCGGATCTCAGCCCTTGGGCGCCCCAGTGTGCACCCCGCCCGGCCGGGCCGCTCCCCTGTAGCTCCGCCCCCAGCGCTGCGCCCGCTGCCTCGTGGCCCGGCTCGGTGCGAAGCTGCCACTGCCGGCTACGAACAGCAGCGCACTGCTAGTGACGTCATTGCCCTGGCGCGGTGCGTGCAAATGATGGAACGCGGGGCACGTTCTATCGGCTCCCCGGCGAGTGACACGTGGGTTTGTGGGGCACACAGACGGGTCCCAGGCTCCGTCATTAATGGCAAGGGCGTGGCCTGGTCTGGGGGCGGGGCCACTGACCGGCAGGAACTCAGCTGGGACACAGAAGTGAGCGGCAGAAAACTCCTCGGGGTCTCCGGAAAATCCTCGCGCGGCCCCTCTGGGCTTGTGAACGGGACGCAGCAGAGGCAGCCGCCCCCCCTCCCCCCCCACCCGCCTCACGCTCCCCGCTGCACTTTCGAAGGCAACAGCAGCATCAGCCTGTCCCGCTGCCAGTCCCCACACAAGCCGGCTGGGAAATTTGGTGTTGGGGGGAGCAGACTGCATGGGGGGGAGAGGAGTTTGGTGGTGGTGGGGGATCAGACTGCATGGGGCGGGGAGGAGTTTGGGGGGTAGGGGATCAGACTGCACGGGGGGGAGGAGTTTGGGGGGGATCAGACTGCACGGGGGGAGTTTTGTGGGGGGTAGGAGATCAGACTGCACGGGGCGAGGAGTTTGGGGGGGATCAGACTGCACGGGGGGAGGAGTTTTGTGGGGGGTAGGGGATCAGACTGCACGGGGGGAGGAGTTTGGGGGGATCAGACTGCACGGGGGGAGGAGGAGTTTGGGGGGGGAGCAGACTGCACGGGGCGGAGAGGAGTTTGGTGGTGAGGGGGAGCAGACTGCACGGGGCGGGGAGGAGTTTGGTGGGGGGGATCAGACTGCACGGGGCGGAGAGGAGTTTGGGGGGGAGCAGACTGCACGGGGCGGAGAGGAGTTTGGTGGGGGGGAGCAGACTGCACGGGGCGGAGAGGAGTTTGGTGGGGGGGAGCAGACTGCACGGGGCGGAGAGGAGTTTGGTGGGGGGGAGCAGACTGCACGGGGCGGGGAGGAGTTTGGGGGGGGGGAGCGGACTGCACGGGGCGGAGAGGAGGTTGGGGGGGATCGGACTGCACGCGGCGGAGAGAAGGTTGGGGGGGATCGGACTGCACGCGGCGGAGAGAAATTTTGGGGGTGATCAGTCTGCAGGGGGCGGGGAGGAGTTTGGGGAGGGGAGCAGACTGCACGGGGCGGGGAGGAGTTTGGAGGGGGTTCAGACTGCACGGGGCGGAGAGGAATTTGGGGGGGTTCACACTGCATTGGGCGGGGAGGAGTTTGGTGGGGGGGAGGAGACTTCATGGGGCGGGGAGGAGTTTGGTGGGGGGGAGGAGACTGCACGGGGCGGGGAGGAGTTTGGGGGGTTCAGACTGCACGGGGCGGAGAGGAATTTGGGGGGGTTCACACTGCATGGGGCGGGGAGGAGTTTGGTGGGGGGGAGCAGACTGCACGGGGCGGGGAGGAGTTTGGGGGGTTCAGACTGCACGGGGCGGGGAGGAGTTTGGGGGGGAGGGGTTGCCGCGGAGTCTCCTCTCCCGAGTGGGGGCGGGGCATCAGCTAAGGACGCTGCCGTCTCTGAGGCAGGAGCCCCGCCTAACAATGGGGAGGGGCGGGATGAGGGGGAGTAGGGAAAGTAGCCGCAGTGGTTTGTGGGAAACTGAGTGCCCCTGTCCGCAGCTCCCATCGGCCATTGCAGGGCCAGGGCAGGCCCGGCGCTGTTCGGATGGGCGGGTGCAGCGGAAGTGACATCACAACGGGGCATTGACCAGGGAGCGACGCGGTTGGTCCCGCGCTCCTGTCACTCCAAGTGTTAGCGACGCATCCTGGGACTTGTAGTTCTCAGAGTGCGGCCTCCCGGGGCACGTCGCAGCGCGCCCCGCCCCTATCATAGCCCCGCCCCCCGGCATAGCCCCGTCCAGCGTGTTCTTAGTTCGGAATGGGGCATTTCTACCCTAAGAACAATCTTTTTTATTTGGAAATAACGGCCCTTAGCAGAGCAACAGTGCCGCTCGGTAGTCACCGGCGGTAATGCACGTGTAATTCCGTAGCGCCCCCACAGTGCCGCTCGGTGGTCATTGCGGGTAATGCACGTGTAATTCCGAAGCGCCTCCACAGTGCCGCTCGGTGGTCATTGCGGGTAATGCACGTGTAATTCCGTAGCGCCCCCACAGTGCCGCTCGGTGGTCATTGCGGGTAATGCACGTGTAATTCTGTAGCGCCTCCACAGTGCCGCTCGGTGGTCATTGCAGGTAATGCACGTGTAATTCCGTAGCGCCCCCACAGTGCCGCTCGGTGGTCATTGCGGGTAATGCACGTGTAATTCCGTAGCGCCTCCACAGTGCCGCTCGGTGGTCATTGCGGGTAATGCACGTGTAATTCCGTAGCGCCTCCACAGTGCCGCTCGGTGGTCATTGCGGGTAATGCACGTGTAATTCCGTAGCGCCTCCACAGTGCCGCTCGGTGGTCATTGCGGGTAATGCACGTGTAATTCCGTAGCGCCTCCACAGTGCCGCTCGGTGGTCATTGCAGGTAATGCACGTGTAATTCCGTAGCGCCTCCACAGTGCCGCTCGGTGGTCATTGCGGGTAATGCACGTGTAATTCCGTAGCGCCTCCACAGTGCCGCTCGGTGGTCATTGCGGGTAATGCACGTGTAATTCCGTAGCGCCTCCACAGTGCCGCTCGGTGGTCATTGCCGGTAATGCACGTGTAATTCCGTAGCGCCTCCACAGTGCCGCTCGGTGGTCATTGCGGGTAATGCACGTGTAATTCCGTAGCGCCTCCACATGCCGCTCGGTGGTCATTGCCGGTAATGCACGTGTAATTCCGTAGCGCCTCCACAGTGCCGCTCGGTGGTCATTGCGGGTAATGCACGTGTAATTCCATCGCCCCCAGCTGCTGTCCTTGCTCCGCACGCCACGTGGCCCTAGTCTTGCCCTTTGACAGCAGGCAAAGTAAGAAGCTCGTTATTTCCAGGCTCCGCGGAGCCCTCTCCCCTCCTGCCCATGGCCCCCTCATCCCGCACTCCAGGCTCCGCACAGCCCTCTCCCCTCCTGCCCCCGGCCCCCTCATCCCGCACTGCAGGCTCCGCGCAGCCCTCTCCCCTCCTGCCCATGGACCCCTCATCCCGCACTGCAGGCTCCGCACAGCCCTCTCCCCTCCTGCCCCCGGCCCCCTCATCCCGCACTGTAGGCTCTGCGGGGGAGGAGTTTGGGGGGGATCAGACTGCACGGGGGGGAGAGGAGTTTGGGGGGGATCAGACTGCACGTGGGGAGGATCAGACTGCACGGGGCGGGGAGGAGTTTGGGGGGGGATCAGACTGCACGGGGGGGAGGATCAGACTCCACGGGGCGGCGAGGAGTTTGGGGAGGGGTTCAGACTGCACGGGGCGGAGAGGAGTTTGGGGAGGGGATCAGACTACACGGGGCGGCGAGGAGTTTGGGGAGGGGTTCAGACTGCACGGGGCGGAGAGGAGTTTGGGGAGGGGATCAGACTACACGGGGCGGAGAGGAGTTTGGGGGGCATCGGACTGCACGGGGCGGGGAGGAGTTTGGGGGGATCAGACTGCACGGGGGGGAGAGGAGTTTGGGGGGATCAGACTGCACGGAGCGGGGAGGAGTTTGGGGGGATCAGACTGCACGGGGGGGAGGATCAGACTGCACGGAGCGGGGAGGAGTTTGGGGGGAGGATCAGACTGCACGGGGCAGGGAGGAGCTTTGGGGGGGATCAGACTGCACGGGGCGGACAGGAGTTTGGGGGGGGGATCAGACTGCACGGGGCGGAGGGGAGTGTGGGGGGGGATCAGACTGCACGGGGGGGAGAGGAGTTTGGGGGGGATCAGACTGCACGGAGCGGGGAGGAGTTTGGGGGGGGATCAGACTGCACGGGGGGGAGGATCAGTCTGCACGGGGCGGGGAGGAGTTTGGGGAGGGGTTCAGACTGCACGGGGCGGAGCGCAGTTTGGGGGGGATCAGACTGCACGGGGCGGGGAGGAGTTTTGGGGGAGATCAGACTGCACGGGGCGGGGAGGAGTTTGGGGGGATCGGACTGCACAGGGCGGGGAAGAGTTTGGGGGGGATCGGACTGCACGGGGCGGGGAGGAGTTTGGGGGGGATCAGACTGCACGGGGGGGAGGATCAGACTGCACGGGGGGGAGGAGTTTGGGGGGGATCGGACTGCACGGGGCGGGGAGGAGTTTGGGGGGATCATACTGCACGGGGGGAGAGGAATTTGGGGGGATCGCACTGTACGGGGCGGGGAAGAGTTTGGGGGGATCGGACTGCACGGGGCGGGGAGGAGTTTGGGGGGGATCAGACTGCACGGGGGGGAGGATCAGACTGCACGGGGCGGGGGGAAGTTTGGGGGGATCAGACTGCACGGGGGGGAGTAGTTTGAGGGGGGATCAGACTGCACGGGGGGGAGTAGTTTGAGGGGGGATCAGACTGCACGGGGCGGGGAGGAGTTTGGGGGGATCAGACTGCACGGGGCGGGGAGGAGTTTGGGGGGGAAGGGTTGCCGCGGAGTCTCCTCTCCCGAGTGGGGGCGGGGCATCAGCTAAGGACGCTGCCGTCTCTGAGGCAGGAGCCCCGCCCAGC
Source organism: Pelodiscus sinensis (assembly GCF_049634645.1). Classification (NCBI taxonomy): domain Eukaryota; kingdom Metazoa; phylum Chordata; order Testudines; family Trionychidae; genus Pelodiscus; species Pelodiscus sinensis. The sequence continues at coordinate 122,341 of NW_027466013.1, forward strand.
AATGGGGAGGGGCCGGATGAGGGGGAGTAGGGAAAGTAGCCGCAGTGGCTTGTGGGAAACTGAGTGCCCCTGTCCGCAGCTCCCATCGGCCATTGCAGGGCCAGGGCAGGCCCGGCGCTGTTCGGTTGGGCGGGTGCAGCGGAAGTGACATCACAACGGGGCATTGACCAGGGAGCGACGCGGTTGGTCCCGCGCTCCTGTCACTCCAAGTGTTAGCGACGCATCCTGGGACTTGTAGTTCTCAGAGTGCGGCCTCCCGGGGCACGTCGCAGCGCGCCCCGCCCCTATCATAGCCCCGCCCCCCGGCATAGCCCCGCCCAGCGTGTTCTTAGTTCGGAATGGGGCATTTCTACCCTAAGAACAATCTTTTTTATTTGGAAATAACGGCCCTTAGCAGAGCAACAGTGCCGCTCGGTAGTCACCGGCGGTAATGCACGTGTAATTCCGTAGCGCCCCCACAGTGCCGCTCGGTAGTCACCGGCGGTAATGCACGTGTAATTCCGTAGCGCCCCCACAGTGCCGCTCGGTGGTCATTGCGGGTAATGCACGTGTAATTCCGTAGCGCCCCCACAGTGCCGCTCGGTGGTCATTGCGGGTAATGCACGTGTAATTCCATCGCCCCCAGCTGCTGTCCCTGCTCCGCACGCCACGTGGCCCCAGTCTTGCCCTTTGACAGCAGGCAAAGTAAGAAGCTCGTTATTTCCAGGCTCCGCGCAGCCCTCTCCCCTCCTGCCCGCGGCCCCCTCATCCCACACACCAGGCTCCGCGCAGCCCTCTCCCCTCCTGCCCGCGGCCCCCTCATCCCACACACCAGGCTCCGCGCAGCCCTCTCCCCTCCTGCCCTCGGCCCCCTCATCCCACACACCAGGCTCCGCGCCAGGATCCCACACACAAACTTCTCCTCCTTAGACTTTTAGTTGTGGGGAACAAATTCTGGGGAGTCACTTCCACTTGGGGAATCATGTTTCATACTTGACTATGTTATCCCTACACTAAGGCTGGCCGAGAGACTGTCCCGGACTGATCGTAACAGACTGTTCTGTCCGCGAATGGGCTGAGAGTAAAGGGCGTGTTCGGAATCTGTGGCGCCCAATCTGAGGCTGTCCGAGGTGACTCTTAACGGACTGCTCCGTGCGCCAATGGGCGGTGACTAAAGGCGTGTTCTGGGGCTGCTGGCGGCCAATAGGTTGTCCGGGGTGGATTATAACAGACTCTTCTGTCCGCGAATGGGCTGTGACTAAGGGGCGTGTTCTGAATCAGAGGCACCCAATAGGCTGACCCGGCTGCATCTTAACGGACAGCTCTGTCTGCGAATGCGGTGTGACTAGGGGGAATGACTGCCACTGCTCTCGACCAATAGGCTGTCCGGGGTGGATCTTAATGGGCTGCTCTGTCCTCGAATTGTCTGTGACTTAGGGGTGGTTCCTGGCTGTGTGCCAGCCAATGGGCTTTCGGAAGACAGCCTTGGCGGAGGATAGTGTCGCCCAATGGGCTGTCAGCAAAGGGGATCCTGCCTCTGGTTCGGCCAATGGGCTGTCGCAGGGGGGCGTTGTCTGACTGGGCGGCCGGCGCCGCCATGACAGGAAGGTCCGAGGAGCGCGCGGGGGCGTGAGCGAATCCTGGGTCCGAATGCGAAGCTGCCCCGCCCCCAGCCCGCCCCTTGTTGGTGTCTGGCCCGGGGGAGGAGGGGGCGCGAGGGAAGGTGGGGGAGCGGGCTGGGGGAGAAGGGGGCGCGAGGGAAGGTGGGGGAGCGGGCTGGGGGTGGGGTGTCTGGACAGGGGTGAGGTGTAGGAGCAGGCTGGGTGTGAGGGGCCGGGGGGGGGTGCTCGGCACTGGGGGGGCAGGAGAGGGTGAGGGGCCGGGGGGTGCTCGGCACTGGGGGGGCAGGAGGGAGGGGGAGGGGCCGGGGGGGGCCTTGGCACTGGGGGGGGCAGGAGGGGACAGGGCGCGGGAGAGCGCAGGCGCAGGCGGCGCTGGCTGGGCGGGAAACTCCCGGGAAGCTCGCGCCCACGAGGCGGGCGGGAAAACGCTGCGGGGGGCGCTGAGGGGCGGAGCCTGGGGAGCGGGGCGGGAGCTGGCAGTGACGTGGAGCCCCCCCCCCGCCTGCTTCTCTCCGGGCCCCAGGCTGGACATCGGCGGGGCGGCCCCTGGCGGAGGTGGGGGGGCGATTTCTGCCCCCCCCCCGGCGCTGCTGCCTCCCCGGGGAGCAGCGCCCCTGTGACCCCCCCCCAGGTGGTGCCGGGCGCGGGAGCTGACCCGGGCTCCAGTCACGTGGGTGTCTCGGGGAGGGGGGGGCTGCGGGCCACCGGGGCCCGGGAGTGTCACGTGCCCCTTCCCCCCGCCGGGGAGCCGCGCGCCCTCGAGGGGTGGTTCCCGCGGGCGGGGCACGCACAGAACGTGTCCGGCACGCGGGGGGGGGCGGGGCGGCCTGAGCCCTGCTCCCCGCGCTGCTCGCTGTCTGGGGGCGGGGCCGGGTGGCCGCTGAATCCCCCCTGTGCCCGGGGGGGGGTCAGTTCGGCGGGGGGCGCTGTGGGGGGGGATGCTCTGGCCCTGGCTGCCCGCAGTGCCGCCCAGTGCCCGGCTGTGCCTCCTGCAGAGGCCGAGAGCGTCCTGGGTGGGGGCGTGTGGGGAGAGGGGGGGAGTGGCTGAGAATTGGGGGGCAAACAGGTGACAGACAAACCAACCGACAGAAAAGCCTCCCTGCCTGGCCCCCAGCTGAGCGGAGAAACGTCCCCCTGGCGCCAGAGCACTGCAGGGCCCAGCCTAGTCGCTTTGTGCGCTCCAGCCCCACGGCGTGGGGAGGGGGCGACGGTGGAGGAGCCCCACGCACCCAGGCCTTAGGTTCCCCACCCGCCTTCTAAGCACTGAGCATTTTAGGCCTGGCTGGACTAGAGAAGGGGGCACCAGGGGAGTTGCCGCTGAAGGCGCGCGGCCGCGCACAAACACCCCTCTGCCGCCCACCTCCCTTGCGGAGCCTTGCAGCGGCACTCGCCTTCCTGCTGGCCGGGGAATGGCGCGGTTGTTTTCCTGATCTGGTGGAGGGCGGCTGCCCCGTTGTGTCCCTGCTGGGGCAGCCTCGCCCCACCTCCAGCTGCGATTGGGGCTCCTGTTTGTTTCTGTTCATACAGTTTGCTGCAGTTTTCCATCCCCGAGGACCTGCGTGAAGCTGGTCCGACCAGAGATACGGGGATCGATTTTTAAGAGTAAGAGGCTTTGTTTTTAAAGCAGGGGTGAGGAACCTAATACCCCAGCTCACGTGAGTGTGGCCCTCGAGACTCAAGGTTCCCACACTAACGCTCTAGCTCCCCTCCAGATTGGTGATAGAAATGTAGCCGTGTTAGCCTGGGGTAGTTGAAGCAAAATGCAGGACAATGTAGCACTTTAAAGACTAACAAGATGGTTTATTAGATGATGAGCTTTCGTGGGCCAGACCCACTTCCTCAGATCAAATAGTGGAAGAAAGTAGTCACAACCAAAGGATACAATTAAAAAAAAGGATACAATTAAAAAAAAGAACAAATATGAAAAGGACAAATCACATTGCAGAACAGGAGGGGGATGCGGTGGGGGGGAGGGGGAAGGAAGGTAAGTGTCTGTGAATTGATGATATTAGAGGTAGGGAGAGTGGGATGTTTGTGAGTTAATGGTATTAGAGGTGATAATTGGGGAAACTATCTTGGTAATGGGTGAGATAACAAACATTTGAACTAAGTCCTTGTTGGAAAGTGTCGAATTTTAACATGAATGACAGTTCAGAGGATTCCCTTTCAAGTGCAGATGTAAGTAAAAGGTCTTTGTAGCAGAATGCAGGTGGTCAAGTCATTGAGAGAGTGTCCTTTCTGGTTAAAATGGCAAGAAACTGTTTTCTCTTTGTGATCTTGTCTGATATCTGTTTTGTGGGCATTAATCCTTTGGCGAAGTGTCTGAGATGTTTGTCCAATGTACATAGCAGACGGACACTTTCGGCACACGATAGCATAGATTATATTTCTGGATGCGCAGGAATATGTGTTCTTGATCTTATAACTCACTTGGTTGGGTCCAATAATGGTATCAGCAGAATGAATATGTGGACAAAGCTGGCAACGGGGTTTGTTGCAAGGGAAGGTACCAGGGTTGGTATTAGTGTGGTATGTCCTGTGGTGGTTGGTAAGAATGATCTTGAGGTTAGGTGGTTGTCTATAGGAGACTATGGGTCTGTCTCCCAGAGCCTCTTTGAGTATGGTATCCTGTTCCAATATAGGCTGTAGTTTATTGATAATGTGTTGGACAGGTTTAAGTTGGGGGTTGTAGGTGATGACAAGTGGTGTTCTATTGTTGGTTTTCTTGGGTCTGTCTTGAAGTAGATGGTTTCTAGGTATTCGTCTGGCTCTTTCAATTTGCTTTTTTATTTCTCTGGGTGGCCAGATTGGAGCAGACAAATTCTGCTAGCCTGCCCCGCCCCGCCCCCCGCCCCCCCCTCCTCACAAGGGAAGCCTTGTGTGCGAGGGGAATGTGGGAAGCCTCTTCCTCCTTCTCAGTTGGGGCATGTGTTAATGCGGATGGTGGGGTTTGGGATTTTTTTTTCTTCACACTTGTGTGTAGGGTTGCCAGGTGTCTAGCACTGAGCCAGACAGCCCGGTAGTTGCACTTTTTGTCCGGTAAATAAATTTAGAAAATACCGGACATACAAAATGTCCAGTATTTTCTGCTTTTCCTCTGTGCCCAGCAGAAATAAGCCGGGGCGGGGAGATTGGCTGACTAATTAAAGGGGTCACAACTGGATTTTGCTCAACAAAAATGTTCCTGGTGGGGTTTTTTTTGTTTGGTTGGCTTCTTTCCCTCAACAAAAATTTTCCTGGCGCCTTTTTTTTTTTTTTTTTTTTTTTTTGCTGAAACCATCTGGCAACCCTACTAGTGTGTGCCTTCCGCCCCCCCAATAAGGTTCCCCACCCCGTCTGAAAGCGAGAGTTGGGAGAACAGGTTACCTTGCGTTCCTGTGTCCTTATAAGGAAGTTGAAGGCTACTATAAAATCCCCCCTCATGGTCTCCTCTTCAGACTAAAGAAACCTAAATCCCTCAGCCTCTTCATAGAGCAATTGCTCCAGCCCCCTAATCGTTTTGGTTGTCCTCTGCTGGACCCTCTCCAATGTGTCCACATCCCTTCTGTAGTGGGGGGCCCAGAACTGGACACAGTACTCCAGATGTGGCCCCACCAAAGCCGAATAAAGGGGAATAATGACATCTCTGGATCTACTGGCAATGCTCCTCTTAATGCAACCTAATATGCCATTAGCCTTCTTGGCTACAAGGGCACACTGTTGACTCATCTCCAGCTTCTCATCCACTGTAACCCCCAGGTCCTGTCTGCAGAACTACTACTTAACTGGTTGGTCCCCAGCTTGTAACTATGCTTGGGATTCTTCCATCCCAAGTGCAGGACTGTACACTTGTCCTTGTTGAACCTCATCAGATTTCTTGTGGCCCAATCCTCCAATTTGTCTAAGTCATTCTGGACCCTATCTCCGCCCTTAGGCATCTTTTAGCCTTTTTGTTCTATTATTGTTTTTCTATTTGGTACTAGAAAATCAAACTTTCCTCCTGCTTGGGCCTCAAGTTTCACTCCAGCAGCCCTTCCACAAGTAGAATCGTCTGCAAAATAAAATGTCAGGGCTACCGTCATTAAGGTGCTTGTCCCTGTAAGGACATGTGACTGAACTGGTTGTTCAGAAGGTTTCTGGTGAATTGGTTTATGCACAGGTATGCCTCCCGTTCTTCTTTAACCACCGCAGTCTCTTGTTTTTGTCCGGAAGCAAATTCTCTGCCAAGCCACCTTTTTTCCCTTTCATGTAATTGTCTGCTCTTTCGTTCGGTGTGGTAGACTTGTTCTAGTGTGGCATTAGACAACCGAGCCACAGAAAAGTCTGCCTTGGTACCACTGAGTACCGGCCCAGACCAAAGTAGCTTTCAGACACCTTAAGAGAGTCTTGATTTGCAATTCTCCCCTTTCTTCTCCTTGGATTTTCAACTAGGAAAGTGTGCTAATCATCTGCTTTTGCGGAAAAACTTGCCAGCTGCCTACACTGGCCGCTTGAATTTCCGCAAAAGCACTGACGATCTCATGTAAGATTGTCAGTGCTTCTGCGGGAATACTATGCTGCTCCCGTTCGGGCAAAAGTCTTTTTCCGAAAGACTTCTGCGCAAAAGGGCCAGTGTAGACAGCAGAGAGTTCTTTTCCGCAAAAAAAGCCCCGATGGCGAAAATGGCGATTGGGGCTTTTTTGCAGAAAAGCGCGTCTAGATTGGCCACGGACGCTTTTCCGTAAAAAGTTTACATACCCAGTATCTTGTGAAGAACTTGTCACCTCAGCACAGGGTCCCGGGGCGGGCTTTACCATAAGGGACCCGGAGAGATCATCTAGGCCAGCTGGAGGGGGCAGGGCAGTGGAGGGGAGGGGAGGGGAGAGGAGAGGAGAGGAGAGGAGGTTGGCCACTGAAAATGTTGCAGTATTAATTTTCCTTTTATTTGACTTCATATCAAACAAATATTTACAGTTTAAATGACCTTGTTAATTCTCCCTTGTGTTAGTACTCTTTCTTCCAGAACGTTTTAAAAACACAGACGAGACATGTCTTCGCCTGGGTGGCAGGCATCCGAAGAAGGGCACGTGACCTCGATCTTGGAGCACGAGACAAAACTCACTCCGCTCCTGGAGGGGAAATGTTAGAGGCAACACTGGGCTCCAGTGAGCAGCAGCCAGGTGACGGACGTGTCTGTCCTTTCCACACATCTAGGGTGGCCTAGCTCCTAACCGTTCTCTGTCTCTTTTTCGGTCCCTGTAGACTTGGAGGAGATGAGAGGCTGGCCATGTGGTGGCAGAGACCGAAAGGAGCCACCCTCCCGAGACCCTGCCGGCAGATGGAAACCAGACAGCGATCTATGGAAGAAGAGCAAATAGCAATTGGCTCAAGGTAAGTATCGAGGGAGGGCCGCACAGACGTTTGCGAGCGTGGTACGGGTCCCTGAGAAAAGGCCCTCTGGCTCGTGGTGGAAGAACTTGAAAATACGAAGTACAAAAGTCACAGTGTTGTACTTAAAAGAAGTACTCGGGATCTTTTTCAGAGGGATAAGGCAACACGCCACATTTATTGATCACACACACACACATTAATTTATATATATATATATATATATATATATATATATATATATATATATATATATATATATATATATTTATTTACCACATGCATATGATAAGTATTGATTATTCTGTGTCACTCACGCACTCACTCTCACACACACACACACACACGTGCACAAGCACACTCCGTCTTGCTGTTGTTACCAACTTGTTGCTCCCCTTAACTTCACTGGCCAGGTGAGTTAGATGGGGGAGGGGTGGAGCCGGGCTTCTGCTGATCGGGATCGATGCTCCGATGGTGACAAGATGAGACCCGGAGTCCTCTGCAAGACAACTCACTTTTATAGCAGCTTCCCTCTTATGCAAATATATCCCAGATTCAAAATCTGGGTCTGTGTCCTTTGGTCCCTTTGTGGGTGCTGTCTGTTAAGAGAGGGTGTTTTCCAAAGAAGGTGCTTGCTTCTAATCCCCAAGGCCTTCAATATGTCTGCTCTTCTTTCTTGAGCCCTCTTGACACCTTGGGTCTGGCTTCTACCCCCTTTTCAACTGGTGTAGCTCTCTGGAGGTGCTTGGCTCCCAAGTGTTACTCATTCACACCTCGTTCATTCAACTGGGCAATTGATTACAGAGTGGGGGGAGAGAGTGGGGGAAAGATCTTATTCTACTCCTAGCAAATGACATTTTTACCTCTTTAACTATATACTCTGTATTAGAACCCTATGTAGAAAACTAAGTTACAAGGTTATATGGATTCAAGTTCTAATACAAAGTGACAAGGTCATATGGATTAATACAAAGTTACAAGGTTATATGGAGAGGCACAGTGTCAAGTCATATGAAGTACATAGGTTTATCTACAACAGAAACTGAACACCGATTTTTGTATTTTTAAAAATGTCATTAATCCCCCCCCCCCCCCGCCACCCTCCCCGAATCTCCTGGCTGGCGATACTTAACGTGTCTAGGATCATACGGAAAACTAAGTGAGTAGGCTGCCAATTGACCTAGCGACACGCATGCCGAGAGTTGGCAAAACTGGGATTGAAATAAAGACTTGGTCTCCCAGCAGCACCGAGGAGCCCCAGCCATGGATTAGGGCCTCGTGGGAATAGTTGTCTCCTAATTGATCTAATCTTTGGCTTTTGAGTTTGATATTATTGGTGAGTCCTTCTAGGCGACTGTTACTCGGCGTGCATGCGTGCGCACGTAAGTATGAGTGCAAGTGTGTGCGTCCGCAAATGTCCATTTGCGTGTGTGTGCACGTGCCTGCGTGCGGGCAGATTGAGCAGATGCGTGTGTGGGCATCTGAGCGAGGGCACGAGTGGGCGCCCAGGCGTGTTAATCTGTTAATTCGCGTTTGTGAGTGTGTACACGCATCCCTGCGTGTGAGCATTTGGCAGGGTGAGTGGCTGTTGCACGGGCGTGTGCGTCTGACGTGTGCCAGTCAGACGGTGCCCTGGCAGCAGTAGCTCCTGGAAAGCGACACCCCTCCCCTCCCATCTGGAGCATGCAACTGGGATGAGAGGGGCAGGGAAGAGTAGCACTGCTGCAGCGCGTTTCAGCACGAGGCCCTAACTGCCGCGCGGTAGCTGCTCCTTTTGTATCCGACGTGGGGCAACAAGGAGCGGCCTCGCATCATGCCGGCGCCACGTGCGTTCAGTCCCACGGACCGGAAGTGACGTTTGCTCGGTCCACAGCCTGACAGCAACCGACTGGGAACCGTGACCGGAAGGTGCCCAGGTACGAGCGCTCAGCTGGTGCCAGGTCAGCGTGTGGTAGGCAGGAGACACGGGGCCAGGCGGGACGGGTTCAGACACGGGGTGCCTGGCTGGGACAGCGACTGGGGTTGGAGGTTTCCTGCGGCGGTGCAGCCAGCGTAGGCCACCAGCTCCCGTGGTACGTGGGGCAGAGGAAGGACAGCAGAGCGGAGGCTGGAACCGCTCCGACAAGGCACCACTCTGCTTATGGTTGCCAGGTGTCCGGTTTTGAACTGGACGGTCCAGGCTTTCAGCTTTTTCTTCGGGGAAACAAATTGAGAAAATATAAATGTCCGCGAAAGCGGCAAGGAGTTCTGTGCCACAGGACTCCTCGCTGCTTTTGCAGATTCAGACTAACGCGGCTACTCCTCTGATAAATGTCTGGTATTTTCTAAATCAGATGGAATGCAGATTGTGATGTCATGTCAGGCGTGTCTGGTATTTTGGTGAAACCATCTGGCAACCCTAGCTCTGCTCCTTGCTTGGCCGGGGTGGCGCCCTGCCTCTGTGGCAGGCCCTGACGTCACAGGGAGCGTGTTCCCCAGGAAATCCGGGCAGTGCAGCGGCTTCCGGTCCGCGCCACCCGGCCCCAAGGGAGAGGCGGCGGGAGGCGGCAGCGAGGTCAGAGCGTGACGCTGCCCCGCCCGGATCTCAGCCCTTGGGCGCCCCAGTGTGCACCCCGCCCGGCCGGGCCGCTCCCCTGTAGCTCCGCCCCCAGCGCTGCGCCCGCTGCCTCGTGGCCCGGCTCGGTGCGAAGCTGCCACTGCCGGCTACGAACAGCAGCGCACTGCTAGTGACGTCATTGCCCTGGCGCGGTGCGTGCAAATGATGGAACGCGGGGCACGTTCTATCGGCTCCCCGGCGAGTGACACGTGGGTTTGTGGGGCACACAGACGGGTCCCAGGCTCCGTCATTAATGGCAAGGGCGTGGCCTGGTCTGGGGGCGGGGCCACTGACCGGCAGGAACTCAGCTGGGACACAGAAGTGAGCGGCAGAAAACTCCTCGGGGTCTCCGGAAAATCCTCGCGCGGCCCCTCTGGGCTTGTGAACGGGACGCAGCAGAGGCAGCCGCCCCCCCTCCCCCCCCACCCGCCTCACGCTCCCCGCTGCACTTTCGAAGGCAACAGCAGCATCAGCCTGTCCCGCTGCCAGTCCCCACACAAGCCGGCTGGGAAATTTGGTGTTGGGGGGAGCAGACTGCATGGGGGGGAGAGGAGTTTGGTGGTGGTGGGGGATCAGACTGCATGGGGCGGGGAGGAGTTTGGGGGGTAGGGGATCAGACTGCACGGGGGGGAGGAGTTTGGGGGGGATCAGACTGCACGGGGGGAGTTTTGTGGGGGGTAGGAGATCAGACTGCACGGGGCGAGGAGTTTGGGGGGGATCAGACTGCACGGGGGGAGGAGTTTGGGGGGATCAGACTGCACGGGGGGAGGAGGAGTTTGTGGGGGGAGCAGACTGCACGGGGCGGAGAGGAGTTTGGTGGTGAGGGGGAGCAGACTGCACGGGGCGGGGAGGAGTTTGGTGGGGGGGATCAGACTGCACGGGGCGGAGAGGAGTTTGGGGGGGAGCAGACTGCACGGGGCGGAGAGGAGTTTGGTGGGGGGGAGCAGACTGCACGGGGCGGAGAGGAGGTTGGGGGGGATCGGACTGCACGCGGCGGAGAGAAGGTTGGGGGGGATCGGACTGCACGCGGCGGAGAGGAGGTTGGGGGGGGGAGCAGACTGCACGGGGCGGAGAGGAGGTTGGGGGGGGGGAGCAGACTGCACGGGGCGGAGAGGAGGTTGGGGGGGATCGGACTGCACGCGGCGGAGAGAAGGTTGGGGGGGATCGGACTGCACGCGGCGGAGAGAAATTTTGGGGGTGATCAGTCTGCAGGGGGCGGGGAGGAGTTTGGGGAGGGGAGCAGACTGCACGGGGCGGGGAGGAGTTTGGAGGGGGTTCAGACTGCACGGGGCGGAGAGGAATTTGGGGGGGTTCACACTGCATTGGGCGGGGAGGAGTTTGGTGGGGGGGAGGAGACTGCATGGGGCGGGGAGGAGTTTGGTGGGGGGGAGGAGACTGCATGGGGCGGGGAGGAGTTTGGTGGGGGGGAGCAGACTGCACGGGGCGGGGAGGACTTTGGGGGGTTCAGACTGCACGGGGCGGGGAGGAGTTTGGGGGGGAGGGGTTGCCGCGGAGTCTCCTCTCCCGAGTGGGGGCGGGGCATCAGCTAAGGACGCTGCCGTCTCTGAGGCAGGAGCCCCGCCTAACAATGGGGAGGGGCGGGATGAGGGGGAGTAGGGAAAGTAGCCGCAGTGGTTTGTGGGAAACTGAGTGCCCCTGTCCGCAGCTCCCATCGGCCATTGCAGGGCCAGGGCAGGCCCGGCGCTGTTCGGATGGGCGGGTGCAGCGGAAGTGACATCACAACGGGGCATTGACCAGGGAGCGACGCGGTTGGTCCCGCGCTCCTGTCACTCCAAGTGTTAGCGACGCATCCTGGGACTTGTAGTTCTCAGAGTGCGGCCTCCCGGGGCACGTCGCAGCGCGCCCCGCCCCTATCATAGCCCCGCCCCCCGGCATAGCCCCGTCCAGCGTGTTCTTAGTTCGGAATGGGGCATTTCTACCCTAAGAACAATCTTTTTTATTTGGAAATAACGGCCCTTAGCAGAGCAACAGTGCCGCTCGGTAGTCACCGGCGGTAATGCACGTGTAATTCCGTAGCGCCTCCACAGTGCCGCTCGGTGGTCATTGCGGGTAATGCACGTGTAATTCCGAAGCGCCTCCACAGTGCCGCTCGGTGGTCATTGCGGGTAATGCACGTGTAATTCCGTAGCGCCTCCACAGTGCCGCTCGGTGGTCATTGCGGGTAATGCACGTGTAATTCCGTAGCGCCTCCACAGTGCCGCTCGGTGGTCATTGCGGGTAATGCACGTGTAATTCCGTAGCGCCTCCACAGTGCCGCTCGGTGGTCATTGCGGGTAATGCACGTGTAATTCCGTAGCGCCTCCACAGTGCCGCTCGGTGGTCATTGCGGGTAATGCACGTGTAATTCCATCGCCCCCAGCTGCTGTCCTTGCTCCGCACGCCACGTGGCCCTAGTCTTGCCCTTTGACAGCAGGCAAAGTAAGAAGCTCGTTATTTCCAGGCTCCGCGGAGCCCTCTCCCCTCCTGCCCATGGCCCCCTCATCCCGCACTCCAGGCTCCGCACAGCCCTCTCCCCTCCTGCCCCCGGCCCCCTCATCCCGCACTGCAGGCTCCGCGCAGCCCTCTCCCCTCCTGCCCCCGGCCCCCTCATCCCGCACTGTAGGCTCTGCGGGGGAGGAGTTTGGGGGGGATCAGACTGCACGGGGGGGAGAGGAGTTTGGGGGGGATCAGACTGCACGTGGGGAGGATCAGACTGCACGGGGCGGGGAGGAGTTTGGGGGGGGGATCAGACTGCACGGGGGGGAGGATCAGACTCCACGGGGCGGCGAGGAGTTTGGGGAGGGGTTCAGACTGCACGGGGCGGAGAGGAGTTTGGGGAGGGGATCAGACTCCACGGGGCGGCGAGGAGTTTGGGGAGGGGTTCAGACTGCACGGGGCGGAGAGGAGTTTGGGGAGGGGATCAGACTACACGGGGCGGAGAGGAGTTTGGGGGGCATCGGACTGCACGGGGCGGGGAGGAGTTTGGGGGGATCAGACTGCACGGGGGGGAGAGGAGTTTGGGGGGATCAGACTGCACGGAGCGGGGAGGAGTTTGGGGGGATCAGACTGCACGGGGGGGAGGATCAGACTGCACGGAGCGGGGAGGAGTTTGGGGGGAGGATCAGACTGCACGGGGCGGACAGGAGTTTGGGGGGGGGATCAGACTGCACGGGGCGGATGGGAGTGTGGGGGGGGATCAGACTGCACGGGGGGGAGAGGAGTTTGGGGGGGATCAGACTGCACGGAGCGGGGAGGAGTTTGGGGGGGGATCAGACTGCACGGGGGGGAGGATCAGTCTGCACGGGGCGGGGAGGAGTTTGGGGAGGGGTTCAGACTGCACGGGGCGGAGCGCAGTTTGGGGGGGATCAGACTGCACGGGGCGGGGAGGAGTTTGGGGGGATCGGACTGCACAGGGCGGGGAAGAGTTTGGGGGGGATCGGACTGCACGGGGCGGGGAGGAGTTTGGGGGGGATCAGACTGCACGGGGGGGAGGATCAGACTGCACGGGGGGGAGGAGTTTGGGGGGGATCGGACTGCACGGGGCGGGGAGGAGTTTGGGGGGATCATACTGCACGGGGGGAGAGGAATTTGGGGGGATCGCACTGTACGGGGCGGGGAAGAGTTTGGGGGGATCGGACTGCACGGGGCGGGGAGGAGTTTGGGGGGGATCAGACTGCACGGGGGGGAGGATCAGACTGCACGGGGCGGGGGGAAGTTTGGGGGGATCAGACTGCACGGGGGGGAGTAGTTTGAGGGGGGATCAGACTGCACGGGGCGGGGAGGAGTTTGGGGGGATCAGACTGCACGGGGCGGGGAGGAGTTTGGGGGGGAAGGGTTGCCGCGGAGTCTCCTCTCCCGAGTGGGGGCGGGGCATCAGCTAAGGACGCTGCCGTCTCTGAGGCAGGAGCCCCGCCCAGCAATGGGGAGGGGCCGGATGAGGGGGAGTAGGGAAAGTAGCCGCAGTGGCTTGTGGGAAACTGAGTGCCCCTGTCCGCAGCTCCCATCGGCCATTGCAGGGCCAGGGCAGGCCCGGCGCTGTTCGGTTGGGCGGGTGCAGCGGAAGTGACATCACAACGGGGCATTGACCAGGGAGCGACGCGGTTGGTCCCGCGCTCCTGTCACTCCAAGTGTTAGCGACGCATCCTGGGACTTGTAGTTCTCAGAGTGCGGCCTCCCGGGGCACGTCGCAGCGCGCCCCGCCCCTATCATAGCCCCGCCCCCCGGCATAGCCCCGCCCAGCGTGTTCTTAGTTCGGAATGGGGCATTTCTACCCTAAGAACAATCTTTTTTATTTGGAAATAACGGCCCTTAGCAGAGCAACAGTGCCGCTCGGTAGTCACCGGCGGTAATGCACGTGTAATTCCGTAGCGCCCCCACAGTGCCGCTCGGTGGTCATTGCGGGTAATGCACGTGTAATTCCGTAGCGCCCCCACAGTGCCGCTCGGTGGTCATTGCGGGTAATGCACGTGTAATTCCATCGCCCCCAGCTGCTGTCCCTGCTCCGCACGCCACGTGGCCCCAGTCTTGCCCTTTGACAGCAGGCAAAGTAAGAAGCTCGTTATTTCCAGGCTCCGCGCAGCCCTCTCCCCTCCTGCCCGCGGCCCCCTCATCCCACACACCAGGCTCCGCGCAGCCCTCTCCCCTCCTGCCCGCGGCCCCCTCATCCCACACACCAGGCTCCGCGCAGCCCTCTCCCCTCCTGCCCCCGGCCCCCTCATCCCACACACCAGGCTCCGCGCCAGGATCCCACACACAAACTTCTCCTCCTTAGACTTTTAGTTGTGGGGAACAAATTCTGGGGAGTCACTTCCACTTGGGGAATCATGTTTCATACTTGACTATGTTATCCCTACACTAAGGCTGGCCGAGAGACTGTCCCGGACTGATCGTAACAGACTGTTCTGTCCGCGAATGGGCTGAGAGTAAAGGGCGTGTTCGGAATCTGTGGCGCCCAATCTGAGGCTGTCCGAGGTGACTCTTAACGGACTGCTCCGTGCGCCAATGGGCGGTGACTAAAGGCGTGTTCTGGGGCTGCTGGCGGCCAATAGGTTGTCCGGGGTGGATTATAACAGACTCTTCTGTCCGCGAATGGGCTGTGACTAAGGGGCGTGTTCTGAATCAGAGGCACCCAATAGGCTGACCCGGCTGCATCTTAACGGACAGCTCTGTCTGCGAATGCGGTGTGACTAGGGGGAATGACCTGCCACTGCTCTCGACCAATAGGCTGTCCGGGGTGGATCTTAATGGGCTGCTCTGTCCTCGAATTGTCTGTGACTTAGGGGTGGTTCCTGGCTGTGTGCCAGCCAATGGGCTTTCGGAAGACAGCCTTGGCGGAGGATAGTGTCGCCCAATGGGCTGTCAGCAAAGGGGATCCTGCCTCTGGTTCGGCCAATGGGCTGTCGCAGGGGGGCGTTGTCTGACTGGGCGGCCGGCGCCGCCATGACAGGAAGGTCCGAGGAGCGCGCGGGGGCGTGAGCGAATCCTGGGTCCGAATGCGAAGCTGCCCCGCCCCCAGCCCGCCCCTTGTTGGTGTCTGGCCCGGGGGAGGAGGGGGCGCGAGGGAAGGTGGGGGAGCGGGCTGGGGGTGGGGTGTCTGGCCTGGGGGAGAAGGGGGCTCGAGGGAAGGTGGGGGAGCGGGCTGGGGGTGGGGTGTCTGGACAGGGGTGAGGTGTAGGAGCAGGCTGGGTGTGAGGGGCCGGGGGGGGGTGCTCGGCACTGGGGGGGCAGGAGGGGGTGAGGGGCCGGGGGGGTGCTCGGCACTGGGGGGCAGGAGGGGGTGAGGGGCCGGGGGGTGCTCGGCACTGGGGGGGCAGGAGGGGGTGAGGGGCCGGGGGGGTGCTCGGCACTGGGGGGGCAGGAGGGAGGGGGAGGGGCCGGGGGGGGCCTTGGCACTGGGGGGGGCAGGAGGGGATAGGGCGCGGGAGAGCGCAGGCGCGGGCGGCGCTGGCTGGGCGGGAAACTCCCGGGACGCTCGCGCCCACGAGGCGGGCGGGAAAACGCTGCGGGGGGCGCTGAGGGGCGGAGCCTGGGGGGCGGGGCGGGAGCTGGCAGTGACGTGGAGCCCCCCCCCCCGCCTGCTTCTCTCCGGGCCCCAGGCTGGACATCGGCGGGGCGTCCCCTGGCGGAGGTGGGGGGGCGATTTCTGCCCCCCCCCCCCGGCGCTGCTGCCTCCCCGGGGAGCAGCGCCCCTGTGACCCCCCCCTAGGTGGTGCCGGGCGCGGGAGCTGACCCGGGCTCCAGTCACGTGGGTGTCTCGGGGAGGGGGGGCTGCGGGCCACCGGGGCCCGGGAGTGTCACGTGCCCCTTCCCCCCGCCGGGGAGCCGCGCGCCCTCGAGGGGTGGTTCCCGCGGGCGGGGCACGCACAGAACGTGTCCCGCACGCGGGGGGGCGGGGCGGCCTGAGCCCTGCTCCCCGCGCTGCTCGCTGTCTGGGGGCGGGGCCGGGTGCCCGCTGAATCCCCCCTGTGCCCGGGGGGGGGGGCAGTTCGGCGGGGGGCGCTGTGGGGGGGGATGCTCTGGCCCTGGCTGCCCGCAGTGCCGCCCAGTGCCCGGCTGTGCCTCCTGCAGAGGCCGAGAGCGTCCTGGGTGGGGGCGTGTGGGGAGAGGGGGGGAGTGGCTGAGAATTGGGGGGCAAACAGGTGACAGACAAACCAACCGACAGAAAAGCCTCCCTGCCTGGCCCCCAGCTGAGCGGAGAAACGTCCCCCTGGCGCCAGAGCACTGCAGGGCCCAGCCTAGTCGCTTTGTGCGCTCCAGCCCCACGGCGTGGGGAGGGGGCGACGGTGGAGGAGCCCCACGCACCCAGGCCTTAGGTTCCCCACCCGCCTTCTAAGCACTGAGCATTTTAGGCCTGGCTGGACTAGAGAAGGGGGCACCAGGGGAGTTGCCGCTGAAGGCGCGCGGCCGCGCACAAACACCCCTCTGCCGCCCACCTCCCTTGCGGAGCCTTGCAGCGGCACTCGCCTTCCTGCTGGCCGGGGAATGGCGCGGTTGTTTTCCTGATCTGGTGGAGGGCGGCTGCCCCGTTGTGTCCCTGCTGGGGCAGCCTCGCCCCACCTCCAGCTGCGATTGGGGCTTCTGTTTGTTTCTGTTCATACAGTTTGCTGCAGTTTTCCATCCCCGAGGACCTGCGTGAAGCTGGTCCGACCAGAGATACGGGGATCGATTTTTAAGAGTAAGAGGTTTTGTTTTTAAAGCAGGGGTGAGGAACCTAATACCCCAGCTCACGTGAGTGTGGCCCTCGAGACTCAAGGTTCCCACACTAACGCTCTAGCTCCCCTCCAGATTGGTGATAGAAATGTAGCCGTGTTAGCCTGGGGTAGTTGAAGCAAAATGCAGGACAATGTAGCACTTTAAAGACTAACAAGATGGTTTATTAGATGATGAGCTTTCGTGGGCCAGACCCACTTCCTCAGATCAAATAGTGGAAGAAAGTAGTCACAACCGTATATACCAAAGGATACAATTAAAAAAAAGAACAAATATGAAAAGGACAAATCACATTGCAGAACAGGAGGGGGATGCGGTGGGGGAGAGGGGGAAGGAAGGTAAGTGTCTGTGAATTGATGATATTAGAGGTAGGGAGAGTGGGATGTTTGTGAGTTAATGGTATTAGAGGTGATAATTGGGGAAACTATCTTGGTAATGGGTGAGATAACAAACATTTGAACTAAGTCCTTGTTGGAAAGTGTCGAATTTTAACATGAATGACAGTTCAGAGGATTCCCTTTCAAGTGCAGATGTAAGTAAAAGGTCTTTGTAGCAGAATGCAGGTGGTCAAGTCATTGAGAGAGTGTCCTTTCTGGTTAAAATGGCAAGAAACTGTTTTCTCTTTGTGATCTTGTCTGATATCTGTTTTGTGGGCATTAATCCTTTGGCGAAGTGTCTGAGATGTTTGTCCAATGTACATAGCAGACGGACACTTTCGGCACACGATAGCATAGATTATATTTCTGGATGCGCAGGAATATGTGTTCTTGATCTTATAACTCACTTGGTTGGGTCCAATAATGGTATCAGCAGAATGAATATGTGGACAAAGCTGGCAACGGGGTTTGTTGCAAGGGAAGGTACCAGGGTTGGTATTAGTGTGGTATGTCCTGTGGTGGTTGGTAAGAATGATCTTGAGGTTAGGTGGTTGTCTATAGGAGACTATGGGTCTGTCTCCCAGAGCCTCTTTGAGTATGGTATCCTGTTCCAATATAGGCTGTAGTTTATTGATAATGTGTTGGACAGGTTTAAGTTGGGGGTTGTAGGTGATGACAAGTGGTGTTCTATTGTTGGTTTTCTTGGGTCTGTCTTGAAGTAGATGGTTTCTAGGTATTCGTCTGGCTCTTTCAATTTGCTTTTTTATTTCTCTGGGTGGCCAGATTGGAGCAGACAAATTCTGCTAGCCTGCCCCGCCCCGCCCCCCGCCCCCCCCTCCTCACAAGGGAAGCCTTGTGTGCGAGGGGAATGTGGGAAGCCTCTTCCTCCTTCTCAGTTGGGGCATGTGTTAATGCGGATGGTGGGGTTTGGGATTTTTTTTTCTTCACACTTGTGTGTAGGGTTGCCAGGTGTCTAGCACTGAGCCAGACAGCCCGGTAGTTGCACTTTTTGTCCGGTAAATAAATTTAGAAAATACCGGACATACAAAATGTCCAGTATTTTCTGCTTTTCCTCTGTGCCCAGCAGAAATAAGCCGGGGCGGGGAGATTGGCTGACTAATTAAAGGGGTCACAACTGGATTTTGCTCAACAAAAATGTTCCTGGTGGGGTTTTTTTTGTTTGGTTGGCTTCTTTCCCTCAACAAAAATTTTCCTGGCGCCTTTTTTTTTTTTTTTTTTTTTTTTTTGCTGAAACCATCTGGCAACCCTACTAGTGTGTGCCTTCCACCCCCCCAATAAGGTTCCCCACCCCGTCTGAAAGCGAGAGTTGGGAGAACAGGTTACCTTGCGTTCCTGTGTCCTTATAAGGAAGT
This sequence comes from Pelodiscus sinensis, assembly GCF_049634645.1. Lineage (NCBI taxonomy): Eukaryota > Metazoa > Chordata > Testudines > Trionychidae > Pelodiscus > Pelodiscus sinensis. The sequence goes on from NW_027466013.1 coordinate 140,843, forward strand.
TGAAGGCTACTATAAAATCCCCCCTCATGGTCTCCTCTTCAGACTAAAGAAACCTAAATCCCTCAGCCTCTTCATAGAGCAATTGCTCCAGCCCCCTAATCGTTTTGGTTGTCCTCTGCTGGACCCTCTCCAATGTGTCCACATCCCTTCTGTAGTGGGGGGCCCAGAACTGGACACAGTACTCCAGATGTGGCCCCACCAAAGCCGAATAAAGGGGAATAATGACATCTCTGGATCTACTGGCAATGCTCCTCTTAATGCAACCTAATATGCCATTAGCCTTCTTGGCTACAAGGGCACACTGTTGACTCATCTCCAGCTTCTCATCCACTGTAACCCCCAGGTCCTGTCTGCAGAACTACTACTTAACTGGTTGGTCCCCAGCTTGTAACTATGCTTGGGATTCTTCCATCCCAAGTGCAGGACTGTACACTTGTCCTTGTTGAACCTCATCAGATTTCTTGTGGCCCAATCCTCCAATTTGTCTAAGTCATTCTGGACCCTATCTCCGCCCTTAGGCATCTTTTAGCCTTTTTGTTCTATTATTGTTTTTCTATTTGGTACTAGAAAATCAAACTTTCCTCCTGCTTGGGCCTCAAGTTTCACTCCAGCAGCCCTTCCACAAGTAGAATCGTCTGCAAAATAAAATGTCAGGGCTACCGTCATTAAGGTGCTTGTCCCTGTAAGGACATGTGACTGAACTGGTTGTTCAGAAGGTTTCTGGTGAATTGGTTTATGCACAGGTATGCCTCCCGTTCTTCTTTAACCACCGCAGTCTCTTGTTTTTGTCCGGAAGCAAATTCTCTGCCAAGCCACCTTTTTTCCCTTTCATGTAATTGTCTGCTCTTTCGTTCGGTGTGGTAGACTTGTTCTAGTGTGGCATTAGACAACCGAGCCACAGAAAAGTCTGCCTTGGTACCACTGAGTACCGGCCCAGACCAAAGTAGCTTTCAGACACCTTAAGAGAGTCTTGATTTGCAATTCTCCCCTTTCTTCTCCTTGGATTTTCAACTAGGAAAGTGTGCTAATCATCTGCTTTTGCGGAAAAACTTGCCAGCTGTCTACACTGGCCGCTTGAATTTCCGCAAAAGCACTGACGATCTCATGTAAGATTGTCAGTGCTTCTGCGGGAATACTATGCTGCTCCCGTTCGGGCAAAAGTCTTTTTCCGAAAGACTTCTGCGCAAAAGGGCCAGTGTAGACAGCAGAGAGTTCTTTTCCGCAAAAAAAGCCCCGATGGCGAAAATGACGATTGGGGCTTTTTTGCAGAAAAGCGCGTCTAGATTGGCCACGGACGCTTTTCCGTAAAAAGTTTACATACCCAGTATCTTGTGAAGAACTTGTCACCTCAGCACAGGGTCCCGGGGCGGGCTTTACCATAAGGGACCCGGAGAGATCATCTAGGCCAGCTGGAGGGGGCAGGGCAGTGGAGGGGAGGGGAGGGGAGAGGAGAGGAGAGGAGGTTGGCCACTGAAAATGTTGCAGTATTAATTTTCCTTTTATTTGACTTCATATCAAACAAATATTTACAGTTTAAATGACCTTGTTAATTCTCCCTTGTGTTAGTACTCTTTCTTCCAGAACGTTTTAAAAACACAGACGAGACATGTCTTCGCCTGGGTGGCAGGCATCCGAAGAAGGGCACGTGACCTCGATCTTGGAGCACGAGACAAAACTCACTCCGCTCCTGGAGGGGAAATGTTAGAGGCAACACTGGGCTCCAGTGAGCAGCAGCCAGGTGACGGACGTGTCTGTCCTTTCCACACATCTAGGGTGGCCTAGCTCCTAACCGTTCTCTGTCTCTTTTTCGGTCCCTGTAGACTTGGAGGAGATGAGAGGCTGGCCATGTGGTGGCAGAGACCGAAAGGAGCCACCCTCCCGAGACCCTGCCGGCAGATGGAAACCAGACAGCGATCTATGGAAGAAGAGCAAATAGCAATTGGCTCAAGGTAAGTATCGAGGGAGGGCCGCACAGACGTTTGCGAGCGTGGTACGGGTCCCTGAGAAAAGGCCCTCTGGCTCGTGGTGGAAGAACTTGAAAATACGAAGTACAAAAGTCACAGTGTTGTACTTAAAAGAAGTACTCGGGATCTTTTTCAGAGGGATAAGGCAACACGCCACATTTATTGATCACACACACACACATTAATTTATATATATATATATATATATATATATATATATATATATTTATTTACCACATGCATATGATAAGTATTGATTATTCTGTGTCACTCACGCACTCACTCTCACACACACACACACACACACACGTGCACAAGCACACTCCGTCTTGCTGTTGTTACCAACTTGTTGCTCCCCTTAACTTCACTGGCCAGGTGAGTTAGATGGGGGAGGGGTGGAGCCGGGCTTCTGCTGATCGGGATCGATGCTCCGATGGTGACAAGATGAGACCCGGAGTCCTCTGCAAGACAACTCACTTTTATAGCAGCTTCCCTCTTATGCAAATATATCCCAGATTCAAAATCTGGGTCTGTGTCCTTTGGTCCCTTTGTGGGTGCTGTCTGTTAAGAGAGGGTGTTTTCCAAAGAAGGTGCTTGCTTCTAATCCCCAAGGCCTTCAATATGTCTGCTCTTCTTTCTTGAGCCCTCTTGACACCTTGGGTCTGGCTTCTACCCCCTTTTCAACTGGTGTAGCTCTCTGGAGGTGCTTGGCTCCCAAGTGTTACTCATTCACACCTCGTTCATTCAACTGGGCAATTGATTACAGAGTGGGGGAAAGATCTTATTCTACTCCTAGCAAATGACATTTTTACCTCTTTAACTATATACTCTGTATTAGAACCCTATGTAGAAAACTAAGTTACAAGGTTATATGGATTCAAGTTCTAATACAAAGTGACAAGGTCATATGGATTAATACAAAGTTACAAGGTTATATGGAGAGGCACAGTGTCAAGTCATATGAAGTACATAGGTTTATCTACAACAGAAACTGAACACCGATTTTTGTATTTTTAAAAATGTCATTAATCCCCCCCCCCCCCCCCCCGCCACCCTCCCCGAATCTCCTGGCTGGCGATACTTAACGTGTCTAGGATCATACGGAAAACTAAGTGAGTAGGCTGCCAATTGACCTAGCGACACGCATGCCGAGAGTTGGCAAAACTGGGATTGAAATAAAGACTTGGTCTCCCAGCAGCACCGAGGAGCCCCAGCCATGGATTAGGGCCTCGTGGGAATAGTTGTCTCCTAATTGATCTAATCTTTGGCTTTTGAGTTTGATATTATTGGTGAGTCCTTCTAGGCGACTGTTACTCGGCGTGCATGCGTGCGCACGTAAGTATGAGTGCAAGTGTGTGCGTCCGCAAATGTCCATTTGCGTGTGTGTGCACGTGCCTGCGTGCGGGCAGATTGAGCAGATGCGTGTGTGGGCATCTGAGCGAGGGCACGAGTGGGCGCCCAGGCGTGTTAATCTGTTAATTCGCGTTTGTGAGTGTGTACACGCATCCCTGCGTGTGAGCATTTGGCAGGGTGAGTGGCTGTTGCACGGGCGTGTGCGTCTGATGTGTGCCAGTCAGACGGTGCCCTGGCAGCAGTAGCTCCTGGAAAGCGACACCCCTCCCCTCCCATCTGGAGCATGCAACTGGGATGAGAGGGGCAGGGAAGAGTAGCACTGCTGCAGCGCGTTTCAGCACGAGGCCCTAACTGCCGCGCGGTAGCTGCTCCTTTTGTATCCGACGTGGGGCAACAAGGAGCGGCCTCGCATCATGCCGGCGCCACGTGCGTTCAGTCCCACGGACCGGAAGTGACGTTTGCTCGGTCCACAGCCTGACAGCAACCGACTGGGAACCGTGACCGGAAGGTGCCCAGGTACGAGCGCTCAGCTGGTGCCAGGTCAGCGGGTGGTAGGCAGGAGACACGGGGCCAGGCGGGACGGGTTCAGACACGGGGTGCCTGGCTGGGACAGCGACTGGGGTTGGAGGTTTCCTGCGGCGGTGCAGCCAGCGTAGGCCACCAGCTCCCGTGGTACGTGGGGCAGAGGAAGGACAGCAGAGCGGAGGCTGGAACCGCTCCGACAAGGCACCACTCTGCTTATGGTTGCCAGGTGTCCGGTTTTGAACTGGACGGTCCAGGCTTTCAGCTTTTTCTTCGGGGAAACAAATTGAGAAAATATAAATGTCCGCGAAAGCGGCAAGGAGTTCTGTGCCACAGGACTCCTCGCTGCTTTTGCAGATTCAGACTAACGCGGCTACTCCTCTGATAAATGTCTGGTATTTTCTAAATCAGATGGAATGCAGATTGTGATGTCATGTCAGGCGTGTCTGGTATTTTGGTGAAACCATCTGGCAACCCTAGCTCTGCTCCTTGCTTGGCCGGGGTGGCGCCCTGCCTCTGTGGCAGGCCCTGACGTCACAGGGAGCGTGTTCCCCAGGAAATCCGGGCAGTGCAGCGGCTTCCGGTCCGCGCCACCCGGCCCCAAGGGAGAGGCGGCGGGAGGCGGCAGCGAGGTCAGAGCGTGACGCTGCCCCGCCCGGATCTCAGCCCTTGGGCGCCCCAGTGTGCACCCCGCCCGGCCGGGCCGCTCCCCTGTAGCTCCGCCCCCAGCGCTGCGCCCGCTGCCTCGTGGCCCGGCTCGGTGCGAAGCTGCCACTGCCGGCTACGAACAGCAGCGCGCTGCTAGTGACGTCATTGCCCTGGCGCGGTGCATGCAAATGATGGAACGCGGGGCACGTTCTATCGGCTCCCCGGCGAGTGACACGTGGGTTTGTGGGGCACACAGACGGGTCCCAGGCTCCGTCATTAATGGCAAGGGCGTGGCCTGGTCTGGGGGCGGGGCCACTGACCGGCAGGAACTCAGCTGGGACACAGAAGTGAGCGGCAGAAAACTCCTCGGGGTCTCCGGAAAATCCTCGCGCGGCCCCTCTGGGCTTGTGAACGGGACGCAGCAGAGGCAGCCGCCCCCCCTCCCCCCCCACCCGCCTCACGCTCCCCGCTGCACTTTCGAAGGCAACAGCAGCATCAGCCTGTCCCGCTGCCAGTCCCCACACAAGCCGGCTGGGAAATTTGGTGTTGGGGGGAGCAGACTGCATGGGGGGGAGAGGAGTTTGGTGGTGGTGGGGGATAAGACTGCATGGGGCGGGGAGGAGTTTGGGGGGTAGGGGATCAGACTGCACGGGGGGGAGGAGTTTGGGGGGGATCAGACTGCACGGGGGGAGTTTTGTGGGGGGTAGGAGATCAGACTGCACGGGGCGAGGAGTTTGGGGGGGATCAGACTGCACGGGGGGAGGAGTTTTGTGGGGGGTAGGGGATCAGACTGCACGGGGGGAGGAGTTTGGGGGGATCAGACTGCACGGGGGGAGGAGGAGTTTGGGGGGGGAGCAGACTGCACGGGGCGGAGAGGAGTTTGGTGGTGAGGGGGAGCAGACTGCACGGGGCGGGGAGGAGTTTGGTGGGGGGGATCAGACTGCACGGGGCGGAGAGGAGTTTGGGGGGGAGCAGACTGCACGGGGCGGAGAGGAGTTTGGTGGGGGGGAGCAGACTGCACGGGGCGGAGAGGAGTTTGGTGGGGGGGAGCAGACTGCACGGGGCGGGGAGGAGTTTGGGGGGGGGAGCGGACTCCACGGGGGGGGAGGAGCTTGGGGGGGATCGGACTGCACGGGGCGGAGAGGAGGTTGGGGGGGATCGGACTGCACGCGGCGGAGAGAAATTTTGGGGGTGATCAGTCTGCAGGGGGCGGGGAGGAGTTTGGGGAGGGGAGCAGACTGCACGGGGCGGGGAGGAGTTTGGAGGGGGTTCAGACTGCACGGGGCGGAGAGGAATTTGGGGGGGTTCACACTGCATTGGGCGGGGAGGAGTTTGGTGGGGGGGAGGAGACTGCATGGGGCGGGGAGGAGTTTGGTGGGGGGGAGCAGACTGCACGGGGCGGGGAGGAGTTTGGGGGGTTCAGACTGCACGGGGCGGGGAGGAGTTTGGGGGGGAGGGGTTGCCGCGGAGTCTCCTCTCCCGAGTGGGGGCGGGGCATCAGCTAAGGACGCTGCCGTCTCTGAGGCAGGAGCCCCGCCTAACAATGGGGAGGGGCGGGATGAGGGGGAGTAGGGAAAGTAGCCGCAGTGGTTTGTGGGAAACTGAGTGCCCCTGTCCGCAGCTCCCATCGGCCATTGCAGGGCCAGGGCAGGCCCGGCGCTGTTCGGTTGGGGCGGGTGCAGCGGAAGTGACATCACAACGGGGCATTGACCAGGGAGCGACGCGGTTGGTCCCGCGCTCCTGTCACTCCAAGTGTTAGCGACGCATCCTGGGACTTGTAGTTCTCAGAGTGCGGCCTCCCGGGGCACGTCGCAGCGCGCCCCGCCCCTATCATAGCCCCGCCCCCCGGCATAGCCCCGTCCAGCGTGTTCTTAGTTCGGAATGGGGCATTTCTACCCTAAGAACAATCTTTTTTATTTGGAAATAACGGCCCTTAGCAGAGCAACAGTGCCGCTCGGTAGTCACCGGCGGTAATGCACGTGTAATTCCGTAGCGCCCCCACAGTGCCGCTCGGTGGTCATTGCGGGTAATGCACGTGTAATTCCGAAGCGCCTCCACAGTGCCGCTCGGTGGTCATTGCGGGTAATGCACGTGTAATTCCGTAGCGCCTCCACAGTGCCGCTCGGTGGTCATTGCCGGTAATGCACGTGTAATTCCGTAGCGCCTCCACAGTGCCGCTCGGTGGTCATTGCGGGTAATGCACGTGTAATTCCGTAGCGCCTCCACAGTGCCGCTCGGTGGTCATTGCGGGTAATGCACGTGTAATTCCGTAGCGCCTCCACAGTGCCGCTCGGTGGTCATTGCGGGTAATGCACGTGTAATTCCATCGCCCCCAGCTGCTGTCCTTGCTCCGCACGCCACGTGGCCCTAGTCTTGCCCTTTGACAGCAGGCAAAGTAAGAAGCTCGTTATTTCCAGGCTCCGCGGAGCCCTCTCCCCTCCTGCCCCCGGCCCCCTCATCCCGCACTGCAGGCTCCGCGCAGCCCTCTCCCCTCCTGCCCATGGACCCCTCATCCCGCACTGCAGGCTCCGCACAGCCCTCTCCCCTCCTGCCCCCGGCCCCCTCATCCCGCACTGTAGGCTCTGCGGGGGAGGAGTTTGGGGGGGATCAGACTGCACGGGGGGGAGAGGAGTTTGGGGGGGGATCAGACTGCACGTGGGGAGGATCAGACTGCACGGGGCGGGGAGGAGTTTGGGGGGGGGATCAGACTGCACGGGGGGGAGGATCAGACTCCACGGGGCGGCGAGGAGTTTGGGGAGGGGTTCAGACTGCACGGGGCGGAGAGGAGTTTGGGGAGGGGATCAGACTCCACGGGGCGGCGAGGAGTTTGGGGAGGGGTTCAGACTGCACGGGGCGGAGAGGAGTTTGGGGAGGGGATCAGACTGCACGGGGCGGAGAGGAGTTTGGGGAGGGGATCAGACTACACGGGGCGGAGAGGAGTTTGGGGGGCATCGGACTGCACGGGGCGGGGAGGAGTTTGGGGGGATCAGACTGCACGGGGGGGAGAGGAGTTTGGGGGGATCAGACTGCACGGAGCGGGGAGGAGTTTGGGGGGATCAGACTGCACGGGGGGGAGGATCAGACTGCACGGAGCGGGGAGGAGTTTGGGGGGAGGATCAGACTGCACGGGGCAGGGAGGAGCTTTGGGGGGGATCAGACTGCACGGGGCGGACAGGAGTTTGGGGGGGGGATCAGACTGCACGGGGCGGAGGGGAGTGTGGGGGGGGATCAGACTGCAAGGGGGGGAGAGGAGTTTGGGGGGGATCAGACTGCACGGAGCGGGGAGGAGTTTGGGGGGGGATCAGACTGCACGGGGGGGAGGATCAGTCTGCACGGGGCGGGGAGGAGTTTGGGGAGGGGTTCAGACTGCACGGGGCGGAGCGCAGTTTGGGGGGGATCAGACTGCACGGGGCGGGGAGGAGTTTTGGGGGAGATCAGACTGCACGGGGCGGGGAGGAGTTTGGGGGGATCGGACTGCACAGGGCGGGGAAGAGTTTGGGGGGGATCGGACTGCACGGGGCGGGGAGGAGTTTGGGGGGGATCAGACTGCACGGGGGGGAGGATCAGACTGCACGGGGGGGAGGAGTTTGGGGGGGATCGGACTGCACGGGGCGGGGAGGAGTTTGGGGGGATCATACTGCACGGGGGGAGAGGAATTTGGGGGGATCGCACTGTACGGGGCGGGGAAGAGTTTGGGGGGATCGGACTGCACGGGGCGGGGAGGAGTTTGGGGGGGATCAGACTGCACGGGGGGGAGGATCAGACTGCACGGGGCGGGGGGAAGTTTGGGGGGATCAGACTGCACGGGGGGGAGTAGTTTGAGGGGGGATCAGACTGCACGGGGCGGGGAGGAGTTTGGGGGGATCAGACTGCACGGGGCGGGGAGGAGTTTGGGGGGGAGGGGTTGCCGCGGAGTCTCCTCTCCCGAGTGGGGGCGGGGCATCAGCTAAGGACGCTGCCGTCTCTGAGGCAGGAGCCCCGCCCAGCAATGGGGAGGGGCCGGATGAGGGGGAGTAGGGAAAGTAGCCGCAGTGGCTTGTGGGAAACTGAGTGCCCCTGTCCGCAGCTCCCATCGGCCATTGCAGGGCCAGGGCAGGCCCGGCGCTGTTCGGTTGGGCGGGTGCAGCGGAAGTGACATCACAACGGGGCATTGACCAGGGAGCGACGCGGTTGGTCCCGCGCTCCTGTCACTCCAAGTGTTAGCGACGCATCCTGGGACTTGTAGTTCTCAGAGTGCGGCCTCCCGGGGCACGTCGCAGCGCGCCCCGCCCCTATCATAGCCCCGCCCCCCGGCATAGCCCCGCCCAGCGTGTTCTTAGTTCGGAATGGGGCATTTCTACCCTAAGAACAATCTTTTTTATTCGGAAATAACGGCCCTTAGCAGAGCAACAGTGCCGCTCGGTAGTCACCGGCGGTAATGCACGTGTAATTCCGTAGCGCCCCCACAGTGCCGCTCGGTGGTCATTGCGGGTAATGCACGTGTAATTCCGAAGCGCCTCCACAGTGCCGCTCGGTGGTCATTGCGGGTAATGCACGTGTAATTCCGTAGCGCCCCCACAGTGCCGCTCGGTGGTCATTGCGGGTAATGCACGTGTAATTCCGTAGCGCCCCCACAGTGCCGCTCGGTGGTCATTGCGGGTAATGCACGTGTAATTCCATCGCCCCCAGCTGCTGTCCCTGCTCCGCACGCCACGTGGCCCCAGTCTTGCCCTTTGACAGCAGGCAAAGTAAGAAGCTCGTTATTTCCAGGCTCCGCGCAGCGCTCTCCCCTCCTGCCCGCGGCCCCCTCATCCCACACACCAGGCTCCGCGCAGCCCTCTCCCCTCCTGCCCCCGGCCCCCTCATCCCACACACCAGGCTCCGCGCCAGGATCCCACACACAAACTTCTCCTCCTTAGACTTTTAGTTGTGGGGAACAAATTCTGGGGAGTCACTTCCACTTGGGGAATCATGTTTCATACTTGACTATGTTATCCCTACACTAAGGCTGGCCGAGAGACTGTCCCGGACTGATCGTAACAGACTGTTCTGTCCGCGAATGGGCTGAGAGTAAAGGGCGTGTTCGGAATCTGTGGCGCCCAATCTGAGGCTGTCCGAGGTGACTCTTAACGGACTGCTCCGTGCGCCAATGGGCGGTGACTAAAGGCGTGTTCTGGGGCTGCTGGCGGCCAATAGGTTGTCCGGGGTGGATTATAACAGACTCTTCTGTCCGCGAATGGGCTGTGACTAAGGGGCGTGTTCTGAATCAGAGGCACCCAATAGGCTGACCCGGCTGCATCTTAACGGACAGCTCTGTCTGCGAATGCGGTGTGACTAGGGGGAATGACCTGCCACTGCTCTCGACCAATAGGCTGTCCGGGGTGGATCTTAATGGGCTGCTCTGTCCTCGAATTGTCTGTGACTTAGGGGTGGTTCCTGGCTGTGTGCCAGCCAATGGGCTTTCGGAAGACAGCCTTGGCGGAGGATAGTGTCGCCCAATGGGCTGTCAGCAAAGGGGATCCTGCCTCTGGTTCGGCCAATGGGCTGTCGCAGGGGGGCGTTGTCTGACTGGGCGGCCGGCGCCGCCATGACAGGAAGGTCCGAGGAGCGCGCGGGGGCGTGAGCGAATCCTGGGTCCGAATGCGAAGCTGCCCCGCCCCCAGCCCGCCCCTTGTTGGTGTCTGGCCCGGGGGAGGAGGGGGCGCGAGGGAAGGTGGGGGAGCGGGCTGGGGGTGGGGTGTCTGGCCTGGGGGAGAAGGGGGCTCGAGGGAAGGTGGGGGAGCGGGCTGGGGGTGGGGTGTCTGGCCTGGGGGAGAAGGGGGCGCGAGGGAAGGTGGGGGAGCGGGCTGGGGGTGGGGTGTCTGGCCTGGGGGAGAAGGGGGCGCGAGGGAAGGTGGGGGAGCGGGCTGGGGGTGGGGTGTCTGGACAGGGGTGAGGTGTAGGAGCAGGCTGGGTGTGAGGGGCCGGGGGGGGTGCTCGGCACTGGGGGGGCAGGAGGGGGTGAGGGGCCGGGGGGGTGCTCGGCACTGGGGGGGCAGGAGGGGGTGAGGGGCCGGGGGGGTGCTCGGCACTGGGGGGGCAGGAGGGAGGGGGAGGGGGAGGGGGAGGGGGAGGGGCCGGGGGGGCCTTGGCACTGGGGGGGGCAGGAGGGGACAGGGCGCGGGAGAGCGCAGGCGCGGGCGGCGCTGGCTGGGCGGGAAACTCCCGGGAAGCTCGCGCCCACGAGGCGGGCGGGAAAACGCTGCGGGGGGCGCTGAGGGGCGGAGCCTGGGGGGCGGGGCGGGAGCTGGCAGTGACGTGGAGCCCCCCCCCCGCCTGCTTCTCTCCGGGCCCCAGGCTGGACATCGGCGGGGCGGCCCCTGGCGGAGGTGGGGGGGCGATTTCTGCCCCCCCCCCCCGGCGCTGCTGCCTCCCCGGGGAGCAGCGCCCCTGTGACCCCCCCCAGGTGGTGCCGGGCGCGGGAGCTGACCCGGGCTCCAGTCACGTGGGTGTCTCGGGGAGGGGGGGCTGCGGGCCACCGGGGCCCGGGAGTGTCACGTGCCCCTTCCCCCCGCCGGGGAGCCGCGCGCCCTCGAGGGGTGGTTCCCGCGGGCGGGGCACGCACAGAACGTGTCCCGCACGCGGGGGGGGCGGGGCGGCCTGAGCCCTGCTCCCCGCGCTGCTCGCTGTCTGGGGGCGGGGCCGGGTGCCCGCTGAATCCCCCCTGTGCCCGGGGGGGGGGCAGTTCGGCGGGGGGCGCTGTGGGGGGGGGATGCTCTGGCCCTGGCTGCCCGCAGTGCCGCCCAGTGCCCGGCTGTGCCTCCTGCAGAGGCCGAGAGCGTCCTGGGTGGGGGCGTGTGGGGAGAGGGGGGGAGTGGCTGAGAATTGGGGGGCAAACAGGTGACAGACAAACCAACCGACAGAAAAGCCTCCCTGCCTGGCCCCCAGCTGAGCGGAGAAACGTCCCCCTGGCGCCAGAGCACTGCAGGGCCCAGCCTAGTCGCTTTGTGCGCTCCAGCCCCACGGCGTGGGGAGGGGGCGACGGTGGAGGAGCCCCACGCACCCAGGCCTTAGGTTCCCCACCCGCCTTCTAAGCACTGAGCATTTTAGGCCTGGCTGGACTAGAGAAGGGGGCACCAGGGGAGTTGCCGCTGAAGGCGCGCGGCCGCGCACAAACACCCCTCTGCCGCCCACCTCCCTTGCGGAGCCTTGCAGCGGCACTCGCCTTCCTGCTGGCCGGGGAATGGCGCGGTTGTTTTCCTGATCTGGTGGAGGGCGGCTGCCCCGTTGTGTCCCTGCTGGGGCAGCCTCGCCCCACCTCCAGCTGCGATTGGGGCTTCTGTTTGTTTCTGTTCATACAGTTTGCTGCAGTTTTCCATCCCCGAGGACCTGCGTGAAGCTGGTCCGACCAGAGATACGGGGATCGATTTTTAAGAGTAAGAGGTTTTGTTTTTAAAGCAGGGGTGAGGAACCTAATACCCCAGCTCACGTGAGTGTGGCCCTCGAGACTCAAGGTTCCCACACTAACGCTCTAGCTCCCCTCCAGATTGGTGATAGAAATGTAGCCGTGTTAGCCTGGGGTAGTTGAAGCAAAATGCAGGACAATGTAGCACTTTAAAGACTAACAAGATGGTTTATTAGATGATGAGCTTTCGTGGGCCAGACCCACTTCCTCAGATCAAATAGTGGAAGAAAGTAGTCACAACCGTATATACCAAAGGATACAATTAAAAAAAAGAACAAATATGAAAAGGACAAATCACATTGCAGAACAGGAGGGGGATGCGGTGGGGGGGAGGGGGAAGGAAGGTAAGTGTCTGTGAATTGATGATATTAGAGGTAGGGAGAGTGGGATGTTTGTGAGTTAATGGTATTAGAGGTGATAATTGGGGAAACTATCTTGGTAATGGGTGAGATAACAAACATTTGAACTAAGTCCTTGTTGGAAAGTGTCGAATTTTAACATGAATGACAGTTCAGAGGATTCCCTTTCAAGTGCAGATGTAAGTAAAAGGTCTTTGTAGCAGAATGCAGGTGGTCAAGTCATTGAGAGAGTGTCCTTTCTGGTTAAAATGGCAAGAAACTGTTTTCTCTTTGTGATCTTGTCTGATATCTGTTTTGTGGGCATTAATCCTTTGGCGAAGTGTCTGAGATGTTTGTCCAATGTACATAGCAGACGGACACTTTCGGCACACGATAGCATAGATTATATTTCTGGATGCGCAGGAATATGTGTTCTTGATCTTATAACTCACTTGGTTGGGTCCAATAATGGTATCAGCAGAATGAATATGTGGACAAAGCTGGCAACGGGGTTTGTTGCAAGGGAAGGTACCAGGGTTGGTATTAGTGTGGTATGTCCTGTGGTGGTTGGTAAGAATGATCTTGAGGTTAGGTGGTTGTCTATAGGAGACTATGGGTCTGTCTCCCAGAGCCTCTTTGAGTATGGTATCCTGTTCCAATATAGGCTGTAGTTTATTGATAATGTGTTGGACAGGTTTAAGTTGGGGGTTGTAGGTGATGACAAGTGGTGTTCTATTGTTGGTTTTCTTGGGTCTGTCTTGAAGTAGATGGTTTCTAGGTATTCGTCTGGCTCTTTCAATTTGCTTTTTTATTTCTCTGGGTGGCCAGATTGGAGCAGACAAATTCTGCTAGCCTGTCCCGCCCCGCCCCCCGCCCCGCCCTCCTCACAAGGGAAGCCTTGTGTGCGAGGGGAATGTGGGAAGCCTCTTCCTCCTTCTCAGTTGGGGCATGTGTTAATGCGGATGGTGGGGTTTGGGATTTTTTTTTCTTCACACTTGTGTGTAGGGTTGCCAGGTGTCTAGCACTGAGCCAGACAGCCCGGTAGTTGCACTTTTTGTCCGGTAAATAAATTTAGAAAATACCGGACATACAAAATGTCCAGTATTTTCTGCTTTTCCTCTGTGCCCAGCAGAAATAAGCCGGGGCGGGGAGATTGGCTGACTAATTAAAGGGGTCACAACTGGATTTTGCTCAACAAAAATGTTCCTGGTGGGGTTTTTTTTGTTTGGTTGGCTTCTTTCCCTCAACAAAAATTTTCCTGGCGCCTTTTTTTTTTTTTTTTTTTTTTTTTTTTTTTTTTTTTTTTTTTTTTTTTTTGCTGAAACCATCTGGCAACCCTACTAGTGTGTGCCTTCCGCCCCCCCAATAAGGTTCCCCACCCCGTCTGAAAGCGAGAGTTGGGAGAACAGGTTACCTTGCGTTCCTGTGTCCTTATAAGGAAGTTGAAGGCTACTATAAAATCCCCCCTCATGGTCTCCTCTTCAGACTAAAGAAACCTAAATCCCTCAGCCTCTTCATAGAGCAATTGCTCCAGCCCCCTAATCGTTTTGGTTGTCCTCTGCTGGACCCTCTCCAATGTGTCCACATCCCTTCTGTAGTGGGGGGCCCAGAACTGGACACAGTACTCCAGATGTGGCCCCACCAAAGCCGAATAAAGGGGAATAATGACATCTCTGGATCTACTGGCAATGCTCCTCTTAATGCAACCTAATATGCCATTAGCCTTCTTGGCTACAAGGGCACACTGTTGACTCATCTCCAGCTTCTCATCCACTGTAACCCCCAGGTCCTGTCTGCAGAACTACTACTTAACTGGTTGGTCCCCAGCTTGTAACTATGCTTGGGATTCTTCCATCCCAAGTGCAGGACTGTACACTTGTCCTTGTTGAACCTCATCAGATTTCTTGTGGCCCAATCCTCCAATTTGTCTAAGTCATTCTGGACCCTATCTCCGCCCTTAGGCATCTTTTAGCCTTTTTGTTCTATTATTGTTTTTCTATTTGGTACTAGAAAATCAAACTTTCCTCCTGCTTGGGCCTCAAGTTTCACTCCAGCAGCCCTTCCACAAGTAGAATCGTCTGCAAAATAAAATGTCAGGGCTACCGTCATTAAGGTGCTTGTCCCTGTAAGGACATGTGACTGAACTGGTTGTTCAGAAGGTTTCTGGTGAATTGGTTTATGCACAGGTATGCCTCCCGTTCTTCTTTAACCACCGCAGTCTCTTGTTTTTGTCCGGAAGCAAATTCTCTGCCAAGCCACCTTTTTTCCCTTTCATGTAATTGTCTGCTCTTTCGTTCGGTGTGGTAGACTTGTTCTAGTGTGGCATTAGACAACCGAGCCACAGAAAAGTCTGCCTTGGTACCACTGAGTACCGGCCCAGACCAAAGTAGCTTTCAGACACCTTAAGAGAGTCTTGATTTGCAATTCTCCCCTTTCTTCTCCTTGGATTTTCAACTAGGAAAGTGTGCTAATCATCTGCTTTTGCGGAAAAACTTGCCAGCTGTCTACACTGGCCGCTTGAATTTCCGCAAAAGCACTGACGATCTCATGTAAGATTGTCAGTGCTTCTGCGGGAATACTATGCTGCTCCCGTTCGGGCAAAAGTCTTTTTCCGAAAGACTTCTGCGCAAAAGGGCCAGTGTAGACAGCAGAGAGTTCTTTTCCGCAAAAAAGCCCCGATGGCGAAAATGGCGATTGGGGCTTTTTTGCAGAAAAGCGCGTCTAGATTGGCCACGGACGCTTTTCCGTAAAAAGTTTACATACCCAGTATCTTGTGAAGAACTTGTCACCTCAGCACAGGGTCCCGGGGCGGGCTTTACCATAAGGGACCCGGAGAGATCATCTAGGCCAGCTGGAGGGGGCAGGGCAGTGGAGGGGAGGGGAGGGGAGGGGAGAGGAGAGGAGAGGAGAGGAGGTTGGCCACTGAAAATGTTGCAGTATTAATTTTCCTTTTATTTGACTTCATATCAAACAAATATTTACAGTTTAAATGACCTTGTTAATTCTCCCTTGTGTTAGTACTCTTTCTTCCAGAACGTTTTAAAAACACAGACGAGACATGTCTTCGCCTGGGTGGCAGGCATCCGAAGAAGGGCACGTGACCTCGATCTTGGAGCACGAGACAAAACTCACTCCGCTCCTGGAGGGGAAATGTTAGAGGCAACACTGGGCTCCAGTGAGCAGCAGCCAGGTGACGCACGTGTCTGTCCTTTCCACACATCTAGGGTGGCCTAGCTCCTAACCGTTCTCTGTCTCTTTTTCGGTCCCTGTAGACTTGGAGGAGATGAGAGGCTGGCCATGTGGTGGCAGAGACCGAAAGGAGCCACCCTCCCGAGACCCTGCCGGCAGATGGAAACCAGACAGCGATCTATGGAAGAAGAGCAAATAGCAATTGGCTCAAGGTAAGTATCGAGGGAGGGCCGCACAGACGTTTGCGAGCGTGGTACGGGTCCCTGAGAAAAGGCCCTCTGGCTCGTGGTGGAAGAACTTGAAAATACGAAGTACAAAAGTCACAGTGTTGTACTTAAAAGAAGTACTCGGGATCTTTTTCAGAGGGATAAGGCAACACGCCACATTTATTGATCACACACACACACATTAATTTATATATATATATATATATATATATATATATTTATTTACCACATGCATATGATAAGTATTGATTATTCTGTGTCACTCACGCACTCACTCTCACACACACACACACACACACACACACGTGCACAAGCACACTCCGTCTTGCTGTTGTTACCAACTTGTTGCTCCCCTTAACTTCACTGGCCAGGTGAGTTAGATGGGGGAGGGGTGGAGCCGGGCTTCTGCTGATCGGGATCGATGCTCCGATGGTGACAAGATGAGACCCGGAGTCCTCTGCAAGACAACTCACTTTTATAGCAGCTTCCCTCTTATGCAAATATATCCCAGATTCAAAATCTGGGTCTGTGTCCTTTGGTCCCTTTGTGGGTGCTGTCTGTTAAGAGAGGGTGTTTTCCAAAGAAGGTGCTTGCTTCTAATCCCCAAGGCCTTCAATATGTCTGCTCTTCTTTCTTGAGCCCTCTTGACACCTTGGGTCTGGCTTCTACCCCCTTTTCAACTGGTGTAGCTCTCTGGAGGTGCTTGGCTCCCAAGTGTTACTCATTCACACCTCGTTCATTCAACTGGGCAATTGATTACAGAGTGGGGGAAAGATCTTATTCTACTCCTAGCAAATGACATTTTTACCTCTTTAACTATATACTCTGTATTAGAACCCTATGTAGAAAACTAAGTTACAAGGTTATATGGATTCAAGTTCTAATACAAAGTGACAAGGTCATATGGATTAATACAAAGTTACAAGGTTATATGGAGAGGCACAGTGTCAAGTCATATGAAGTACATAGGTTTATCTACAACAGAAACTGAACACCGATTTTTGTATTTTTAAAAATGTCATTAATCCCCCCCCCCCCCGCCACCCTCCCCGAATCTCCTGGCTGGCGATACTTAACGTGTCTAGGATCATACGGAAAACTAAGTGAGTAGGCTGCCAATTGACCTAGCGACACGCATGCCGAGAGTTGGCAAAACTGGGATTGAAATAAAGACTTGGTCTCCCAGCAGCACCGAGGAGCCCCAGCCATGGATTAGGGCCTCGTGGGAATAGTTGTCTCCTAATTGATCTAATCTTTGGCTTTTGAGTTTGATATTATTGGTGAGTCCTTCTAGGCGACTGTTACTCGGCGTGCATGCGTGCGCACGTAAGTATGAGTGCAAGTGTGTGCGTCCGCAAATGTCCATTTGCGTGTGTGTGCACGTGCCTGCGTGCGGGCAGATTGAGCAGATGTGTGTGTGGGCATCTGAGCGAGGGCACGAGTGGGCGCCCAGGCGTGTTAATCTGTTAATTCGCGTTTGTGAGTGTGTACACGCATCCCTGCGTGTGAGCATTTGGCAGGGTGAGTGGCTGTTGCACGGGCGTGTGCGTCTGACGTGTGCCAGTCAGACGGTGCCCTGGCAGCAGTAGCTCCTGGAAAGCGACACCCCTCCCCTCCCATCTGGAGCATGCAACTGGGATGAGAGGGGCAGGGAAGAGTAGCACTGCTGCAGCGCGTTTCAGCACGAGGCCCTAACTGCCGCGCGGTAGCTGCTCCTTTTGTATCCGACGTGGGGCAACAAGGAGCGGCCTCGCATCATGCCGGCGCCACGTGCGTTCAGTCCCACGGACCGGAAGTGACGTTTGCTCGGTCCACAGCCTGACAGCAACCGACTGGGAACCGTGACCGGAAGGTGCCCAGGTACGAGCGCTCAGCTGGTGCCAGGTCAGCGGGTGGTAGGCAGGAGACACGGGGCCAGGCGGGACGGGTTCAGACACGGGGTGCCTGGCTGGGACAGCGACTGGGGTTGGAGGTTTCCTGCGGCGGTGCAGCCAGCGTAGGCCACCAGCTCCCGTGGTACGTGGGGCAGAGGAAGGACAGCAGAGCGGAGGCTGGAACCGCTCCGACAAGGCACCACTCTGCTTATGGTTGCCAGGTGTCCGGTTTTGAACTGGACGGTCCAGGCTTTCAGCTTTTTCTTCGGGGAAACAAATTGAGAAAATATAAATGTCCGCAAAAGCGGCAAGGAGTTCTGTGCCACAGGACTCCTCGCTGCTTTTGCAGATTCAGACTAACGCGGCTACTCCTCTGATAAATGTCTGGTATTTTCTAAATCAGATGGAATGCAGATTGTGATGTCATGTCAGGCGTGTCTGGTATTTTGGTGAAACCATCTGGCAACCCTAGCTCTGCTCCTTGCTTGGCCGGGGTGGCGCCCTGCCTCTGTGGCAGGCCCTGACGTCACAGGGAGCGTGTTCCCCAGGAAATCCGGGCAGTGCAGCGGCTTCCGGTCCGCGCCACCCGGCCCCAAGGGAGAGGCGGCGGGAGGCGGCAGCGAGGTCAGAGCGTGACGCTGCCCCGCCCGGATCTCAGCCCTTGGGCGCCCCAGTGTGCACCCCGCCTGGCCGGGCCGCTCCCCTGTAGCTCCGCCCCCAGCGCTGCGCCCGCTGCCTCATGGCCCGGCTCGGTGCGAAGCTGCCACTGCCGGCTACGAACAGCAGCGCACTGCTAGTGACGTCATTGCCCTGGCGCGGTGCATGCAAATGATGGAACGCGGGGCACGTTCTATCGGCTCCCCGGCGAGTGACACGTGGGTTTGTGGGGCACACAGACGGGTCCCAGGCTCCGTCATTAATGGCAAGGGCGTGGCCTGGTCTGGGGGCGGGGCCACTGACCGGCAGGAACTCAGCTGGGACACAGAAGTGAGCGGCAGAAAACTCCTCGGGGTCTCCGGAAAATCCTCGCGCGGCCCCTCTGGGCTTGTGAACGGGACGCAGCAGAGGCAGCCGCCCCCCCTCCCCCCCCCACCCGCCTCACGCTCCCCGCTGCACTTTCGAAGGCAACAGCAGCATCAGCCTGTCCCGCTGCCAGTCCCCACACAAGCCGGCTGGGAAATTTGGTGTTGGGGGGAGCAGACTGCATGGGGGGGAGAGGAGTTTGGTGGTGGTGGGGGATCAGACTGCATGGGGCGGGGAGGAGTTTGGGGGGTAGGGGATCAGACTGCACGGGGGGGAGGAGTTTGGGGGGGATCAGACTGCACGGGGGGAGTTTTGTGGGGGGTAGGAGATCAGACTGCACGGGGCGAGGAGTTTGGGGGGGATCAGACTGCACGGGGGGAGGAGTTTTGTGGGGGGTAGGAGATCAGACTGCACGGGGCGAGGAGTTTGGGGGGGATCAGACTGCACGGGGCGAGGAGTTTGGGGGGGATCAGACTGCACGGGGGGAGGAGGAGTTTGGGGGGGGAGCAGACTGCACGGGGCGGAGAGGAGTTTGGTGGTGAGGGGGAGCAGACTGCACGGGGCGGGGAGGAGTTGGGGGGAGCAGACTGCACGGGGCGGAGAGGAGTTTGGTGGGGGGGATCAGACTGCACGGGGCGGAGAGGAGTTTGGTGGGGATCAGACTGCACGGGGTGGGGAGGAGTTGGGGGGAGCAGACTGCACGGGGTGGGGAGCAGTTTGGGGGGGATCAGACTGCACGGGGGGGAGGAGTTTGGAGGGGGATCAGACTGCACGGGGCGGAGAGGAGTTTGGTGGTGAGGGGGAGCAGACTGCACGGGGCGGGGAGGAGTTGGGGGGAGCAGACTGCACGGGGCGGGGAGGAGTTTGGTGGGGGGGAGCGGACTGCACGGGGGGGAGGAGCTTGGGGGGGATCGGACTGCACGGGGCGGAGAGGAGGTTGGGGGGGATCGGACTGCACGCGGCGGAGAGAAATTTTGGGGGTGATCAGTCTGCAGGGGGCGGAGAGGAGTTTGGGGAGGGGAGCAGACTGCACGGGGCGGGGAGGAGTTTGGAGGGGGTTCAGACTGCACGGGGCGGAGAGGAATTTGGGGGGGTTCACACTGCATTGGGCGGGGAGGAGTTTGGTGGGGGGGAGGAGACTGCATGGGGCGGGGAGGAGTTTGGTGGGGGGGAGCAGACTGCACGGGGCGGGGAGGAGTTTGGGGGGTTCAGACTGCACGGGGCGGGGAGGAGTTTGGGGGGGAGGGGTTGCCGCGGAGTCTCCTCTCCCGAGTGGGGGCGGGGCATCAGCTAAGGACGCTGCCGTCTCTGAGGCAGGAGCCCCGCCTAACAATGGGGAGGGGCGGGATGAGGGGGAGTAGGGAAAGTAGCCGCAGTGGCTTGTGGGAAACTGAGTGCCCCTGTCCGCAGCTCCCATCGGCCATTGCAGGGCCAGGGCAGGCCCGGCGCTGTTCGGTTGGGCGGGTGCAGCGGAAGTGACATCACAACGGGGCATTGACCAGGGAGCGACGCGGTTGGTCCCGCGCTCCTGTCACTCCAAGTGTTAGCGACGCATCCTGGGACTTGTAGTTCTCAGAGTGCGGCCTCCCGGGGCACGTCGCAGCGCGCCCCGCCCCTATCATAGCCCCGCCCCCCGGCATAGCCCCGTCCAGCGTGTTCTTAGTTCGGAATGGGGCATTTCTACCCTAAGAACAATCTTTTTTATTTGGAAATAACGGCCCTTAGCAGAGCAACAGTGCCGCTCGGTAGTCACCGGCGGTAATGCACGTGTAATTCCGAAGCGCCTCCACAGTGCCGCTCGGTGGTCATTGCGGGTAATGCACGTGTAATTCCGTAGCGCCTCCACAGTGCCGCTCGGTGGTCATTGCAGGTAATGCACGTGTAATTCCGTAGCGCCTCCACAGTGCCGCTCGGTGGTCATTGCGGGTAATGCACGTGTAATTCCGTAGCGCCTCCACAGTGCCGCTCGGTGGTCATTGCGGGTAATGCACGTGTAATTCCATCGCCCCCAGCTGCTGTCCCTGCTCCGCACGCCACGTGGCCCCAGTCTTGCCCTTTGACAGCAGGCAAAGTAAGAAGCTCGTTATTTCCAGGCTCCGCGGAGCCCTCTCCCCTCCTGCCCATGGCCCCCTCATCCCGCACTCCAGGCTCCGCACAGCCCTCTCCCCTCCTGCCCCCGGCCCCCTCATCCCGCACTGCAGGCTCCGCGCAGCCCTCTCCCCTCCTGCCCATGGCCCCCTCATCCCGCACTGCAGGCTCCGCACAGCCCTCTCCCCTCCTGCCCCCGGCCCCCTCATCCCGCACTGTAGGCTCTGCGGGGGAGGAGTTTGGGGGGGATCAGACTGCACGGGGGGGAGAGGAGTTTGGGGGGGATCAGACTGCACGTGGGGAGGATCAGACTGCACGGGGCGGGGAGGAGTTTGGGGGGGGATCAGACTGCACGGGGGGGAGGATCAGACTCCACGGGGCGGCGAGGAGTTTGGGGAGGGGTTCAGACTGCACGGGGCGGAGAGGAGTTTGGGGAGGGGATCAGACTACACGGGGCGGAGAGGAGTTTGGGGGGCATCGGACTGCACGGGGCGGGGAGGAGTTTGGGGGGATCAGACTGCACGGGGGGGAGAGGAGTTTGGGGGGATCAGACTGCACGGAGCGGGGAGGAGTTTGGGGGGATCAGACTGCACGGGGGGGAGGATCAGACTGCACGGAGCGGGGAGGAGTTTGGGGGGAGGATCAGACTGCACGGGGCAGGGAGGAGCTTTGGGGGGGATCAGACTGCACGGGGCGGACAGGAGTTTGGGGGGGGATCTGACTGCACGGGGCGGAGGGGAGTGTGGGGGGGATCAGACTGCACGGGGGGGAGAGGAGTTTGGGGGGGATCAGACTGCACGGAGCGGGGAGGAGTTTGGGGGGGGGATCAGACTGCACGGGGGGGAGGATCAGTCTGCACGGGGCGGGGAGGAGTTTGGGGAGGGGTTCAGACTGCACGGGGCGGAGCGCAGTTTGGGGGGGATCAGACTGCACGGGGCGGGGAGGAGTTTTGGGGGAGATCAGACTGCACGGGGCGGGGAGGAGTTTGGGGGGATCGGACTGCACAGGGCGGGGAAGAGTTTGGGGGGGATCGGACTGCACGGGGCGGGGAGGAGTTTGGGGGGGAAGGGTTGCCGCGGAGTCTCCTCTCCCGAGTGGGGGCGGGGCATCAGCTAAGGACGCTGCCGTCTCTGAGGCAGGAGCCCCGCCCAGCAATGGGGAGGGGCCGGATGAGGGGGAGTAGGGAAAGTAGCCGCAGTGGCTTGTGGGAAACTGAGTGCCCCTGTCCGCAGCTCCCATCGGCCATTGCAGGGCCAGGGCAGGCCCGGCGCTGTTCGGTTGGGCGGGTGCAGCGGAAGTGACATCACAACGGGGCATTGACCAGGGAGCGACGCGGTTGGTCCCGCGCTCCTGTCACTCCAAGTGTTAGCGACGCATCCTGGGACTTGTAGTTCTCAGAGTGCGGCCTCCCGGGGCACGTCGCAGCGCGCCCCGCCCCTATCATAGCCCCGCCCCCCGGCATAGCCCCGCCCAGCGTGTTCTTAGTTCGGAATGGGGCATTTCTACCCTAAGAACAATCTTTTTTATTCGGAAATAACGGCCCTTAGCAGAGCAACAGTGCCGCTCGGTAGTCACCGGCGGGAATGCACGTGTAATTCCGTAGCGCCCCCACAGTGCCGCTCGGTGGTCATTGCGGGTAATGCACGTGTAATTCCGTAGCGCCCCCACAGTGCCGCTCGGTGGTCATTGCGGGTAATGCACGTGTAATTCCGTAGCGCCTCCACAGTGCCGCTCGGTGGTCATTGCGGGTAATGCACGTGTAATTCCGTAGCGCCCCCACAGTGCCGCTCGGTGGTCATTGCGGGTAATGCACGTGTAATTCCGTAGCGCCCCCACAGTGCCGCTCGGTGGTCATTGCGGGTAATGCACGTGTAATTCCATCGCCCCCAGCTGCTGTCCCTGCTCCGCACGCCACGTGGCCCCAGTCTTGCCCTTTGACAGCAGGCAAAGTAAGAAGCTCGTTATTTCCAGGCTCCGCGCAGCGCTCTCCCCTCCTGCCCGCGGCCCCCTCATCCCACACACCAGGCTCCGCGCAGCCCTCTCCCCTCCTGCCCCCGGCCCCCTCATCCCACACACCAGGCTCCGCGCCAGGATCCCACACACAAACTTCTCCTCCTTAGACTTTTAGTTGTGGGGAACAAATTCTGGGGAGTCACTTCCACTTGGGGAATCATGTTTCATACTTGACTATGTTATCCCTACACTAAGGCTGGCCGAGAGACTGTCCCGGACTGATCGTAACAGACTGTTCTGTCCGCGAATGGGCTGAGAGTAAAGGGCGTGTTCGGAATCTGTGGCGCCCAATCTGAGGCTGTCCGAGGTGACTCTTAACGGACTGCTCCGTGCGCCAATGGGCGGTGACTAAAGGCGTGTTCTGGGGCTGCTGGCGGCCAATAGGTTGTCCGGGGTGGATTATAACAGACTCTTCTGTCCGCGAATGGGCTGTGACTAAGGGGCGTGTTCTGAATCAGAGGCACCCAATAGGCTGACCCGGCTGCATCTTAAGGACAGCTCTGTCTGCGAATGCGGTGTGACTAGGGGGAATGACCTGCCACTGCTCTCGACCAATAGGCTGTCCGGGGTGGATCTTAATGGGCTGCTCTGTCCTCGAATTGTCTGTGACTTAGGGGTGGTTCCTGGCTGTGTGCCAGCCAATGGGCTTTCGGAAGACAGCCTTGGCGGAGGATAGTGTCGCCCAATGGGCTGTCAGCAAAGGGGATCCTGCCTCTGGTTCGGCCAATGGGCTGTCGCAGGGGGGCCGTTGTCTGACTGGGCGGCCGGCGCCGCCATGACAGGAAGGTCCGAGGAGCGCGCGGGGGCGTGAGCGAATCCTGGGTCCGAATGCGAAGCTGCCCCGCCCCCAGCCCGCCCCTTGTTGGTGTCTGGCCCGGGGGAGGAGGGGGCGCGAGGGAAGGTGGGGGAGCGGGCTGGGGGTGGGGTGTCTGGCCTGGGGGAGAAGGGGGGCGCGAGGGAAGGTGGGGGAGCGGGCTGGGGGTGGGGTGTCTGGACAGGGGTGAGGTGTAGGAGCAGGCTGGGTGTGAGGGGCCGGGGGGGGGGTGCTCGGCACTGGGGGGGCAGGAGGGGGTGAGGGGCCGGGGGGGTGCTCGGCACTGGGGGGGCAGGAGAGGGTGAGGGGCCGGGGGGTGCTCGGCACTGGGGGGGCAGGAGGGGAGGGGGAGGGGGAGGGGCCGGGGGGGGCCTTGGCACTGGGGGGGGCAGGAGGGGACAGGGCGCGGGAGAGCGCAGGCGCGGGCGGCGCTGGCTGGGCGGGAAACTCCCGGGAAGCTCGCGCCCACGAGGCGGGCGGGGAAAACGCTGCGGGGGGCGCTGAGGGGCGGAGCCTGGGGGGCGGGGCGGGAGCTGGCAGTGACGTGGAGCCCCCCCCCCGCCTGCTTCTCTCCGGGCCCCAGGCTGGACATCGGCGGGGCGGCCCCTGGCGGAGGTGGGGGGGGCGATTTCTGCCCCCCCCCCCGGCGCTGCTGCCTCCCCGGGGAGCAGGCGCCCCTGTGACCCCCCCCCAGGTGGTGCCGGGCGCGGGAGCTGACCCGGGCTCCAGTCACGTGGGTGTCTCGGGGAGGGGGGGGCTGCGGGCCACCGGGGCCCGGGAGTGTCACGTGCCCCTTCCCCCCGCCGGGGAGCCGCGCGCCCTCGAGGGGTGGTTCCCGCGGGCGGGGCACGCACAGAACGTGTCCCGCACGCGGGGGGGGCGGGGCGGCCTGAGCCCTGCTCCCCGCGCTGCTCGCTGTCTGGGGGCGGGGCCGGGTGCCCGCTGAATCCCCCCTGTGCCCGGGGGGGGGGGGCAGTTCGGCGGGGGGCGCTGTGGGGGGGGATGCTCTGGCCCTGGCTGCCCGCAGTGCCGCCCAGTGCCCGGCTGTGCCTCCTGCAGAGGCCGAGAGCGTCCTGGGTGGGGGCGTGTGGGGAGAGGGGGGGAGTGGCTGAGAATTGGGGGGCAAACAGGTGACAGACAAACCAACCGACAGAAAAGCCTCCCTGCCTGGCCCCCAGCTGAGCGGAGAAACGTCCCCCTGGCGCCAGAGCACTGCAGGGCCCAGCCTAGTCGCTTTGTGCGCTCCAGCCCCACGGCGTGGGGAGGGGGCGACGGTGGAGGAGCCCCACGCACCCAGGCCTTAGGTTCCCCACCCGCCTTCTAAGCACTGAGCATTTTAGGCCTGGCTGGACTAGAGAAGGGGGCACCAGGGGAGTTGCCGCTGAAGGCGCGCGGCCGCGCACAAACACCCCTCTGCCGCCCACCTCCCTTGCGGAGCCTTGCAGCGGCACTCGCCTTCCTGCTGGCCGGGGAATGGCGCGGTTGTTTTCCTGATCTGGTGGAGGGCGGCTGCCCCGTTGTGTCCCTGCTGGGGCAGCCTCGCCCCACCTCCAGCTGCGATTGGGGCTTCTGTTTGTTTCTGTTCATACAGTTTGCTGCAGTTTTCCATCCCCGAGGACCTGCGTGAAGCTGGTCCGACCAGAGATACGGGGATCGATTTTTAAGAGTAAGAGGTTTTGTTTTTAAAGCAGGGGTGAGGAACCTAATACCCCAGCTCACGTGAGTGTGGCCCTCGAGACTCAAGGTTCCCACACTAACGCTCTAGCTCCCCTCCAGATTGGTGATAGAAATGTAGCCGTGTTAGCCTGGGGTAGTTGAAGCAAAATGCAGGACAATGTAGCACTTTAAAGACTAACAAGATGGTTTATTAGATGATGAGCTTTCGTGGGCCAGACCCACTTCCTCAGATCAAATAGTGGAAGAAAGTAGTCACAACCGTATATACCAAAGGATACAATTAAAAAAAAGAACAAATATGAAAAGGACAAATCACATTGCAGAACAGGAGGGGGATGCGGTGGGGGGGAGGGGGAAGGAAGGTAAGTGTCTGTGAATTGATGATATTAGAGGTAGGGAGAGTGGGATGTTTGTGAGTTAATGGTATTAGAGGTGATAATTGGGGAAACTATCTTGGTAATGGGTGAGATAACAAACATTTGAACTAAGTCCTTGTTGGAAAGTGTCGAATTTTAACATGAATGACAGTTCAGAGGATTCCCTTTCAAGTGCAGATGTAAGTAAAAGGTCTTTGTAGCAGAATGCAGGTGGTCAAGTCATTGAGAGAGTGTCCTTTCTGGTTAAAATGGCAAGAAACTGTTTTCTCTTTGTGATCTTGTCTGATATCTGTTTTGTGGGCATTAATCCTTTGGCGAAGTGTCTGAGATGTTTGTCCAATGTACATAGCAGACGGACACTTTCGGCACACGATAGCATAGATTATATTTCTGGATGCGCAGGAATATGTGTTCTTGATCTTATAACTCACTTGGTTGGGTCCAATAATGGTATCAGCAGAATGAATATGTGGACAAAGCTGGCAACGGGGTTTGTTGCAAGGGAAGGTACCAGGGTTGGTATTAGTGTGGTATGTCCTGTGGTGGTTGGTAAGAATGATCTTGAGGTTAGGTGGTTGTCTATAGGAGACTATGGGTCTGTCTCCCAGAGCCTCTTTGAGTATGGTATCCTGTTCCAATATAGGCTGTAGTTTATTGATAATGTGTTGGACAGGTTTAAGTTGGGGGTTGTAGGTGATGACAAGTGGTGTTCTATTGTTGGTTTTCTTGGGTCTGTCTTGAAGTAGATGGTTTCTAGGTATTCGTCTGGCTCTTTCAATTTGCTTTTTTATTTCTCTGGGTGGCCAGATTGGAGCAGACAAATTCTGCTAGCCTGCCCCGCCCCGCCCCGCCCTCCTCACAAGGGAAGCCTTGTGTGCGAGGGGAATGTGGGAAGCCTCTTCCTCCTTCTCAGTTGGGGCATGTGTTAATGCGGATGGTGGGGTTTGGGATTTTTTTTTCTTCACACTTGTGTGTAGGGTTGCCAGGTGTCTAGCACTGAGCCAGACAGCCCGGTAGTTGCACTTTTTGTCCGGTAAATAAATTTAGAAAATACCGGACATACAAAATGTCCAGTATTTTCTGCTTTTCCTCTGTGCCCAGCAGAAATAAGCCGGGGCGGGGAGATTGGCTGACTAATTAAAGGGGTCACAACTGGATTTTGCTCAACAAAAATGTTCCTGGTGGGGTTTTTTTTGTTTGGTTGGCTTCTTTCCCTCAACAAAAATTTTCCTGGCGCCTTTTTTTTTTTTTTTTTTTTTTTGCTGAAACCATCTGGCAACCCTACTAGTGTGTGCCTTC
The DNA here is from genome assembly GCF_049634645.1 of Pelodiscus sinensis. Classification (NCBI taxonomy): domain Eukaryota; kingdom Metazoa; phylum Chordata; order Testudines; family Trionychidae; genus Pelodiscus; species Pelodiscus sinensis. The sequence goes on from NW_027466013.1 coordinate 167,672, forward strand.
CGCCCCCCCAATAAGGTTCCCCACCCCGTCTGAAAGCGAGAGTTGGGAGAACAGGTTACCTTGCGTTCCTGTGTCCTTATAAGGAAGTTGAAGGCTACTATAAAATCCCCCCTCATGGTCTCCTCTTCAGACTAAAGAAACCTAAATCCCTCAGCCTCTTCATAGAGCAATTGCTCCAGCCCCCTAATCGTTTTGGTTGTCCTCTGCTGGACCCTCTCCAATGTGTCCACATCCCTTCTGTAGTGGGGGGCCCAGAACTGGACACAGTACTCCAGATGTGGCCCCACCAAAGCCGAATAAAGGGGAATAATGACATCTCTGGATCTACTGGCAATGCTCCTCTTAATGCAACCTAATATGCCATTAGCCTTCTTGGCTACAAGGGCACACTGTTGACTCATCTCCAGCTTCTCATCCACTGTAACCCCCAGGTCCTGTCTGCAGAACTACTACTTAACTGGTTGGTCCCCAGCTTGTAACTATGCTTGGGATTCTTCCATCCCAAGTGCAGGACTGTACACTTGTCCTTGTTGAACCTCATCAGATTTCTTGTGGCCCAATCCTCCAATTTGTCTAAGTCATTCTGGACCCTATCTCCGCCCTTAGGCATCTTTTAGCCTTTTTGTTCTATTATTGTTTTTCTATTTGGTACTAGAAAATCAAACTTTCCTCCTGCTTGGGCCTCAAGTTTCACTCCAGCAGCCCTTCCACAAGTAGAATCGTCTGCAAAATAAAATGTCAGGGCTACCGTCATTAAGGTGCTTGTCCCTGTAAGGACATGTGACTGAACTGGTTGTTCAGAAGGTTTCTGGTGAATTGGTTTATGCACAGGTATGCCTCCCGTTCTTCTTTAACCACCGCAGTCTCTTGTTTTTGTCCGGAAGCAAATTCTCTGCCAAGCCACCTTTTTTCCCTTTCATGTAATTGTCTGCTCTTTCGTTCGGTGTGGTAGACTTGTTCTAGTGTGGCATTAGACAACCGAGCCACAGAAAAGTCTGCCTTGGTACCACTGAGTACCGGCCCAGACCAAAGTAGCTTTCAGACACCTTAAGAGAGTCTTGATTTGCAATTCTCCCCTTTCTTCTCCTTGGATTTTCAACTAGGAAAGTGTGCTAATCATCTGCTTTTGCGGAAAAACTTGCCAGCTGTCTACACTGGCCGCTTGAATTTCCGCAAAAGCACTGACGATCTCATGTAAGATTGTCAGTGCTTCTGCGGGAATACTATGCTGCTCCCGTTCGGGCAAAAGTCTTTTTCCGAAAGACTTCTGCGCAAAAGGGCCAGTGTAGACAGCAGAGAGTTCTTTTCCGCAAAAAAGCCCCGATGGCGAAAATGGCGATTGGGGCTTTTTTGCAGAAAAGCGCGTCTAGATTGGCCACGGACGCTTTTCCGTAAAAAGTTTACATACCCAGTATCTTGTGAAGAACTTGTCACCTCAGCACAGGGTCCCGGGGCGGGCTTTACCATAAGGGACCCGGAGAGATCATCTAGGCCAGCTGGAGGGGGCAGGGCAGTGGAGGGGAGGGGAGGGGAGGGGAGAGGAGAGGAGGTTGGCCACTGAAAATGTTGCAGTATTAATTTTCCTTTTATTTGACTTCATATCAAACAAATATTTACAGTTTAAATGACCTTGTTAATTCTCCCTTGTGTTAGTACTCTTTCTTCCAGAACGTTTTAAAAACACAGACGAGACATGTCTTCGCCTGGGTGGCAGGCATCCGAAGAAGGGCACGTGACCTCGATCTTGGAGCACGAGACAAAACTCACTCCGCTCCTGGAGGGGAAATGTTAGAGGCAACACTGGGCTCCAGTGAGCAGCAGCCAGGTGACGCACGTGTCTGTCCTTTCCACACATCTAGGGTGGCCTAGCTCCTAACCGTTCTCTGTCTCTTTTTCGGTCCCTGTAGACTTGGAGGAGATGAGAGGCTGGCCATGTGGTGGCAGAGACCGAAAGGAGCCACCCTCCCGAGACCCTGCCGGCAGATGGAAACCAGACAGCGATCTATGGAAGAAGAGCAAATAGCAATTGGCTCAAGGTAAGTATCGAGGGAGGGCCGCACAGACGTTTGCGAGCGTGGTACGGGTCCCTGAGAAAAGGCCCTCTGGCTCGTGGTGGAAGAACTTGAAAATACGAAGTACAAAAGTCACAGTGTTGTACTTAAAAGAAGTACTCGGGATCTTTTTCAGAGGGATAAGGCAACACGCCACATTTATTGATCACACACACACACATTAATTTATATATATATATATATATATATTTATTTACCACATGCATATGATAAGTATTGATTATTCTGTGTCACTCACGCACTCACTCTCACACACACACACACACACACACACACACGTGCACAAGCACACTCCGTCTTGCTGTTGTTACCAACTTGTTGCTCCCCTTAACTTCACTGGCCAGGTGAGTTAGATGGGGGAGGGGTGGAGCCGGGCTTCTGCTGATCGGGATCGATGCTCCGATGGTGACAAGATGAGACCCGGAGTCCTCTGCAAGACAACTCACTTTTATAGCAGCTTCCCTCTTATGCAAATATATCCCAGATTCAAAATCTGGGTCTGTGTCCTTTGGTCCCTTTGTGGGTGCTGTCTGTTAAGAGAGGGTGTTTTCCAAAGAAGGTGCTTGCTTCTAATCCCCAAGGCCTTCAATATGTCTGCTCTTCTTTCTTGAGCCCTCTTGACACCTTGGGTCTGGCTTCTACCCCCTTTTCAACTGGTGTAGCTCTCTGGAGGTGCTTGGCTCCCAAGTGTTACTCATTCACACCTCGTTCATTCAACTGGGCAATTGATTACAGAGTGGGGGAAAGATCTTATTCTACTCCTAGCAAATGACATTTTTACCTCTTTAACTATATACTCTGTATTAGAACCCTATGTAGAAAACTAAGTTACAAGGGCGACGAGGAGTCCTGTGGCACCTTATAGACTAACTGAAGTGTAGGAGCATAAGCTTTCGTGGGCAAAGACCCACTTCGTCAGATGCATGTAGTGGAAATTTCCAGAGGCAGGAATAAATATGCAGGCCAGGATCAGGCTGGAGATGATGAGGTGATCCAATCAAGGAGGATGAGGCCCACTTCTAGCAGCTGATCTGGAGGTGTGAATTCCAAGAGAATAGAAGCTGCTTTTGTAGTTAGCAAGCCATTCACAGTCTTTGTTTAATCCAGAGTTGATTGTGTCAAACTTAAAGATGAACTGTAGCTCAGCAGTTTCTCTTTGAAGTCTGGTCCTGAAGTTTTTTTGCTGCAGGATGGCTACTTTTAGATCTGCAATTGTGTGTCCAGGAAGATTGAAGTGTTCCCCTACAGGTTTTTGTATGTTGCCATTCCTAATATCAGATTTGTGTCCATTGATTCTTTTACGTAGGGACTGTCCTGTTTGGCCGATGTATATAGCAGTGGGGCATTGTTGGCACATGATGGCATATATTACGTTGGTGGATGTGCAGGAGAATGTACCAGTGACAGTATGGCTGATCTGGTTAGGTCCTGTGATGGTGTTGCTGGTGTATATATGTGGGCAGAGTTGGCACCGAGGTTTGTTGCAAGGATTGGTTCCTGAGTTCGAGTTATTATGGTGCGGTGTGTAGTTGCTGGTGAGAATATGCTTCAGGTTGGCGGGTTGTCTGTGGGCAAGGACCGGCCTACCTCCCAAGGCCTGTGAGAGCGAGGGATCATTGTCCAGGATGGGCTGAAGATCGCTAATGATGCGTTGGAGAGGTTTTAGCTGGGGACTATAGGTGATGGCCAGTGGTGTTCTGTTGGTTTCTTTCTTGGGCTTGTCCCGTAGCAGGAGGCTTCTGGGTACACGTCTGGCTCTGTCAATCTGTCTCCTCACTTCCTCGTGTGGGTATCGCAGTTTACAGAATGCTTGTTGAAGGTCTTGTAGGTGTAGGTCTCTGTCTGAGGGGTTGGAGCATATGCGGTTGTACCTCAGTGCTTGGCTGTAAACAATGGATCGTGTGGTGTGTCCGGGATGGAAACTGGAGGCATGCAGGTAAGTATAGCGGTCGGTAGGTTTTCTGTATAGGGTGGTATTGATATGACCGTCACTTATTTGTATCGTGGTGTCCAGGAAATGGACCTCCCGTGTAGATTGGTCCATGCTGAGGTTGATGGTGGGGTGGAAGCTGTTGAAATCATGGTGAAATTCTTCCAGAGTCTCCTTCCCATGGGTCCAGATGATGAAGATGTCATCGATGTAGCGTAGGTAGAGAAGGGGTGTAAGTGGACGAGAGCTGAGGAAGCGTTGTTCCAGGTCAGCCATAAAAATGTTGGCGTATTGTGGGGCCATGCGGGTGCCCATAGCAGTGCCACTGGTCTGGAGATATATGTTGTCACCAAATCTGAAATAGTTGTGTGTGAGGATAAATTCACAGAGTTCAGCCACCAGTTGTGCTGTGGCATCATCAGGAATACTGTTCCTGACAGCTTGTACTCCATCTGCATGTGGGATGTTAGTGTAGAGAGCCTCTACATCCATGGTGGCTAGGATGGTGTTTTCTGGAAGATCACCTATGCATTGTAGTTTTCTCAGGAAATCCGTAGTGTCACGAAGGTAACTGGGAGTGCTGGTGGCGTAGGGTCTGAGCAGAGAGTCCACATAGCCAGACAGTCCTTCAGTAAGAGTGCCAATGCCCGAGATGATGGGGCGTCCGGGATTTCCAGGTTTGTGGATCTTGGGTAAAAGATAGAACAACCCTGGTCGGGGCTCTAAAGGTGTGTCGATTTGTTCCTGTGTTTGTTTGGGGAGTGTCCTGAGCAGATGGTGCAGTTTCTTAGTATATTCCTTAGTGGGATCTGAGGAAAGTGGCCTGTAGAATTTGGTATTGGAGAGTTGTCTGGCAGCCTCCTTTAGGTAGTCAGGCCTGTTCATGATGACAACAGCACCTCCTTTGTCAGCCTCTTTGATTATAATGTCAGAGTTGTTCCGGAGGCTGTGGATGGCATTGCGTTCTGCACGACTGAGGTTACCAGGCAAGCGATGCTGTTTTTCCACAATTTCTGCCTGTGCACGTCGGCGGAAGCATTCTATGTAGAGGTCCAGACTGCCATTTCGGCCCTCAGGAGGAGTCCATGTGGAGTTCTTCTTCTTGTGCTGTTGGTGGGAAGGTATCTGTGTGTCAGTGCACTGTTCAGTGTCGTGTTGGAAGTATTCCTTAAGACGGAGACGGCGAAAGTAGGCTTCCAGATCACCGCAGAACTGTATCATGTTAGTGGGGGTGGCGGGGCAAAAAGAGAGTCCCCGAGAGAGAACGGATTCTTCTGCCGAGCTGAGTGTGTAGTTGGAGAGATTGACGATATTGCTGGGTGAGTTAGGGGTACCATTGTTGTGGCCCCATGTGGCAGGTAGGATTTTAGACAGCTTACAGTCCTTTTTCCTCTGTAGAGAAGTGAAGTGTGTAATGTAGATCTCCTGTCTTGTTTTAGTAAAGTCCATTTGTGCAGAAGGTTGGTGTTTTATGAGAGACTCCAGATTGGAGAGCTCTTTTTTGATGTTTTCCTGTTTGCTGTACAGGATGCTGATCAGGTGGTTCCTCAGTTTTTTGGATAGTATATGGCATAATCTCTCACTGTAGTCTGTGCAGTATGTAGATAGCAATGGATTTTTCACCTTCAGTCCATTTGGTATAATGTCCATCCGTTTGCATTTGGAGAGAAAGATGATATCTGTTTGTACTTGAGCAAGTTTCTTCATGAGGTTGATAGATTTCCACTCCATACGGCTAAATGCAGTGCCTTGCATGGTGTCAAGTATCAGAGGGGTAGCCGTGTTAGTCTGAATCTGCAAAAGCGACGAGGAGTCCTGTGGCACCTTATAGACTAACTGAAGTGTAGGAGCATAAGCTTTCGTGGGCAAAGACCCACTTCGTCAGATGCATGTAGTGGAAATTTCCAGAGGCAGGAATAAATATGCAGGCCAGGATCAGGCTGGAGATGATGAGGTGATCCAATCAAGGAGGATGAGGCCCACTTCTAGCAGCTGATCTGGAGGTGTGAATTCCAAGAGAATAGAAGCTGCTTTTGTAGTTAGCAAGCCATTCACAGTCTTTGTTTAATCCAGAGTTGATTGTGTCAAACTTAAAGATGAACTGTAGCTCAGCAGTTTCTCTTTGAAGTCTGGTCCTGAAGTTTTTTTGCTGCAGGATGGCTACTTTTAGATCTGCAATTGTGTGTCCAGGAAGATTGAAGTGTTCCCCTACAGGTTTTTGTATGTTGCCATTCCTAATATCAGATTTGTGTCCATTGATTCTTTTACGTAGGGACTGTCCTGTTTGGCCGATGTATATAGCAGTGGGGCATTGTTGGCACATGATGGCATATATTACGTTGGTGGATGTGCAGGAGAATGTACCAGTGACAGTATGGCTGATCTGGTTAGGTCCTGTGATGGTGTTGCTGGTGTATATATGTGGGCAGAGTTGGCACCGAGGTTTGTTGCAAGGATTGGTTCCTGAGTTCGAGTTATTATGGTGCGGTGTGTAGTTGCTGGTGAGAATATGCTTCAGGTTGGCGGGTTGTCTGTGGGCAAGGACCGGCCTACCTCCCAAGGCCTGTGAGAGCGAGGGATCATTGTCCAGGATGGGCTGAAGATCGCTAATGATGCGTTGGAGAGGTTTTAGCTGGGGACTATAGGTGATGGCCAGTGGTGTTCTGTTGGTTTCTTTCTTGGGCTTGTCCCGTAGCAGGAGGCTTCTGGGTACACGTCTGGCTCTGTCAATCTGTCTCCTCACTTCCTCGTGTGGGTATCGCAGTTTACAGAATGCTTGTTGAAGGTCTTGTAGGTGTAGGTCTCTGTCTGAGGGGTTGGAGCATATGCGGTTGTACCTCAGTGCTTGGCTGTAAACAATGGATCGTGTGGTGTGTCCGGGATGGAAACTGGAGGCATGCAGGTAAGTATAGCGGTCGGTAGGTTTTCTGTATAGGGTGGTATTGATATGACCGTCACTTATTTGTATCGTGGTGTCCAGGAAATGGACCTCCCGTGTAGATTGGTCCATGCTGAGGTTGATGGTGGGGTGGAAGCTGTTGAAATCATGGTGAAATTCTTCCAGAGTCTCCTTCCCATGGGTCCAGATGATGAAGATGTCATCGATGTAGCGTAGGTAGAGAAGGGGTGTAAGTGGACGAGAGCTGAGGAAGCGTTGTTCCAGGTCAGCCATAAAAATGTTGGCGTATTGTGGGGCCATGCGGGTGCCCATAGCAGTGCCACTGGTCTGGAGATATATGTTGTCACCAAATCTGAAATAGTTGTGTGTGAGGATAAATTCACAGAGTTACAAGGTTATATGGATTCAAGTTCTAATACAAAGTGACAAGGTCATATGGATTAATACAAAGTTACAAGGTTATATGGAGAGGCACAGTGTCAAGTCATATGAAGTACATAGGTTTATCTACAACAGAAACTGAACACCGATTTTTGTATTTTTAAAAATGTCATTAATCCCCCCCCCCCCCCCGCCACCCTCCCCGAATCTCCTGGCTGGCGATACTTAACGTGTCTAGGATCATACGGAAAACTAAGTGAGTAGGCTGCCAATTGACCTAGCGACACGCATGCCGAGAGTTGGCAAAACTGGGATTGAAATAAAGACTTGGTCTCCCAGCAGCACCGAGGAGCCCCAGCCATGGATTAGGGCCTCGTGGGAATAGTTGTCTCCTAATTGATCTAATCTTTGGCTTTTGAGTTTGATATTATTGGTGAGTCCTTCTAGGCGACTGTTACTCGGCGTGCATGCGTGCGCACGTAAGTATGAGTGCAAGTGTGTGCGTCCGCAAATGTCCATTTGCGTGTGTGTGCACGTGCCTGCGTGCGGGCAGATTGAGCAGATGCGTGTGTGGGCATCTGAGCGAGGGCACGAGTGGGCGCCCAGGCGTGTTAATCTGTTAATTCGCGTTTGTGAGTGTGTACACGCATCCCTGCGTGTGAGCATTTGGCAGGGTGAGTGGCTGTTGCACGGGCGTGTGCGTCTGACGTGTGCCAGTCAGACGGTGCCCTGGCAGCAGTAGCTCCTGGAAAGCGACACCCCTCCCCTCCCATCTGGAGCATGCAACTGGGATGAGAGGGGCAGGGAAGAGTAGCACTGCTGCAGCGCGTTTCAGCACGAGGCCCTAACTGCCGCGCGGTAGCTGCTCCTTTTGTATCCGACGTGGGGCAACAAGGAGCGGCCTCGCATCATGCCGGCGCCACGTGCGTTCAGTCCCACGGACCGGAAGTGACGTTTGCTCGGTCCACAGCCTGACAGCAACCGACTGGGAACCGTGACCGGAAGGTGCCCAGGTACGAGCGCTCAGCTGGTGCCAGGTCAGCGGGTGGTAGGCAGGAGACACGGGGCCAGGCGGGACGGGTTCAGACACGGGGTGCCTGGCTGGGACAGCGACTGGGGTTGGAGGTTTCCTGCGGCGGTGCAGCCAGCGTAGGCCACCAGCTCCCGTGGTACGTGGGGCAGAGGAAGGACAGCAGAGCGGAGGCTGGAACCGCTCCGACAAGGCACCACTCTGCTTATGGTTGCCAGGTGTCCGGTTTTGAACTGGACGGTCCAGGCTTTCAGCTTTTTCTTCGGGGAAACAAATTGAGAAAATATAAATGTCCGCAAAAGCGGCAAGGAGTTCTGTGCCACAGGACTCCTCGCTGCTTTTGCAGATTCAGACTAACGCGGCTACTCCTCTGATAAATGTCTGGTATTTTCTAAATCAGATGGAATGCAGATTGTGATGTCATGTCAGGCGTGTCTGGTATTTTGGTGAAACCATCTGGCAACCCTAGCTCTGCTCCTTGCTTGGCCGGGGTGGCGCCCTGCCTCTGTGGCAGGCCCTGACGTCACAGGGAGCGTGTTCCCCAGGAAATCCGGGCAGTGCAGCGGCTTCCGGTCCGCGCCACCCGGCCCCAAGGGAGAGGCGGCGGGAGGCGGCAGCGAGGTCAGAGCGTGACGCTGCCCCGCCCGGATCTCAGCCCTTGGGCGCCCCAGTGTGCACCCCGCCTGGCCGGGCCGCTCCCCTGTAGCTCCGCCCCCAGCGCTGCGCCCGCTGCCTCATGGCCCGGCTCGGTGCGAAGCTGCCACTGCCGGCTACGAACAGCAGCGCACTGCTAGTGACGTCATTGCCCTGGCGCGGTGCATGCAAATGATGGAACGCGGGGCACGTTCTATCGGCTCCACGGCGAGTGACACGTGGGTTTGTGGGGCACACAGACGGGTCCCAGGCTCCGTCATTAATGGCAAGGGCGTGGCCTGGTCTGGGGGCGGGGCCACTGACCGGCAGGAACTCAGCTGGGACACAGAAGTGAGCGGCAGAAAACTCCTCGGGGTCTCCGGAAAATCCTCGCGCGGCCCCTCTGGGCTTGTGAACGGGACGCAGCAGAGGCAGCCGCCCCCCCTCCCCCCCCCACCCGCCTCACGCTCCCCGCTGCACTTTCGAAGGCAACAGCAGCATCAGCCTGTCCCGCTGCCAGTCCCCACACAAGCCGGCTGGGAAATTTGGTGTTGGGGGGAGCAGACTGCATGGGGGGGAGAGGAGTTTGGTGGTGGTGGGGGATCAGACTGCATGGGGCGGGGAGGAGTTTGGGGGGTAGGGGATCAGACTGCACGGGGGGGAGGAGTTTGGGGGGGATCAGACTGCACGGGGGGAGTTTTGTGGGGGGTAGGAGATCAGACTGCACGGGGCGAGGAGTTTGGGGGGGATCAGACTGCACGGGGGGAGGAGTTTTGTGGGGGGTAGGAGATCAGACTGCACGGGGCGAGGAGTTTGGGGGGGATCAGACTGCACGGGGCGAGGAGTTTGGGGGGGATCAGACTGCACGGGGGGAGGAGGAGTTTGGGGGGGGAGCAGACTGCACGGGGCGGAGAGGAGTTTGGTGGTGAGGGGGAGCAGACTGCACGGGGCGGGGAGGAGTTGGGGGGAGCAGACTGCACGGGGCGGAGAGGAGTTTGGTGGGGGGGATCAGACTGCACGGGGCGGAGAGGAGTTTGGTGGGGATCAGACTGCACGGGGTGGGGAGGAGTTGGGGGGAGCAGACTGCACGGGGTGGGGAGCAGTTTGGGGGGGATCAGACTGCACGGGGGGGAGGAGTTTGGAGGGGGATCAGACTGCACGGGGCGGAGAGGAGTTTGGTGGTGAGGGGGAGCAGACTGCACGGGGCGGGGAGGAGTTGGGGGGAGCAGACTGCACGGGGCGGGGAGGAGTTTGGTGGGGGGGAGCGGACTGCACGGGGGGGAGGAGCTTGGGGGGGATCGGACTGCACGGGGCGGAGAGGAGGTTGGGGGGGATCGGACTGCACGCGGCGGAGAGAAATTTTGGGGGTGATCAGTCTGCAGGGGGCGGAGAGGAGTTTGGGGAGGGGAGCAGACTGCACGGGGCGGGGAGGAGTTTGGAGGGGGTTCAGACTGCACGGGGCGGAGAGGAATTTGGGGGGGTTCACACTGCATTGGGCGGGGAGGAGTTTGGTGGGGGGGAGGAGACTGCATGGGGCGGGGAGGAGTTTGGTGGGGGGGAGCAGACTGCACGGGGCGGGGAGGAGTTTGGGGGGTTCAGACTGCACGGGGCGGGGAGGAGTTTGGGGGGGAGGATTTGCCGCGGAGTCTCCTCTCCCGAGTGGGGGCGGGGCATCAGCTAAGGACGCTGCCGTCTCTGAGGCAGGAGCCCCGCCTAACAATGGGGAGGGGCGGGATGAGGGGGAGTAGGGAAAGTAGCCGCAGTGGCTTGTGGGAAACTGAGTGCCCCTGTCCGCAGCTCCCATCGGCCATTGCAGGGCCAGGGCAGGCCCGGCGCTGTTCGGTTGGGCGGGTGCAGCGGAAGTGACATCACAACGGGGCATTGACCAGGGAGCGACGCGGTTGGTCCCGCGCTCCTGTCACTCCAAGTGTTAGCGACGCATCCTGGGACTTGTAGTTCTCAGAGTGCGGCCTCCCGGGGCACGTCGCAGCGCGCCCCGCCCCTATCATAGCCCCGCCCCCCGGCATAGCCCCGTCCAGCGTGTTCTTAGTTCGGAATGGGGCATTTCTACCCTAAGAACAATCTTTTTTATTTGGAAATAACGGCCCTTAGCAGAGCAACAGTGCCGCTCGGTAGTCACCGGCGGTAATGCACGTGTAATTCCGAAGCGCCTCCACAGTGCCGCTCGGTGGTCATTGCGGGTAATGCACGTGTAATTCCGTAGCGCCTCCACAGTGCCGCTCGGTGGTCATTGCAGGTAATGCACGTGTAATTCCGTAGCGCCTCCACAGTGCCGCTCGGTGGTCATTGCGGGTAATGCACGTGTAATTCCGTAGCGCCTCCACAGTGCCGCTCGGTGGTCATTGCGGGTAATGCACGTGTAATTCCATCGCCCCCAGCTGCTGTCCCTGCTCCGCACGCCACGTGGCCCCAGTCTTGCCCTTTGACAGCAGGCAAAGTAAGAAGCTCGTTATTTCCAGGCTCCGCGGAGCCCTCTCCCCTCCTGCCCATGGCCCCCTCATCCCGCACTCCAGGCTCCGCACAGCCCTCTCCCCTCCTGCCCCCGGCCCCCTCATCCCGCACTGCAGGCTCCGCGCAGCCCTCTCCCCTCCTGCCCATGGCCCCCTCATCCCGCACTGCAGGCTCCGCACAGCCCTCTCCCCTCCTGCCCCCGGCCCCCTCATCCCGCACTGTAGGCTCTGCGGGGGAGGAGTTTGGGGGGGATCAGACTGCACGGGGGGGAGAGGAGTTTGGGGGGGATCAGACTGCACGTGGGGAGGATCAGACTGCACGGGGCGGGGAGGAGTTTGGGGGGGGATCAGACTGCACGGGGGGGAGGATCAGACTCCACGGGGCGGCGAGGAGTTTGGGGAGGGGTTCAGACTGCACGGGGCGGAGAGGAGTTTGGGGAGGGGATCAGACTACACGGGGCGGAGAGGAGTTTGGGGGGCATCGGACTGCACGGGGCGGGGAGGAGTTTGGGGGGATCAGACTGCACGGGGGGGAGAGGAGTTTGGGGGGATCAGACTGCACGGAGCGGGGAGGAGTTTGGGGGGATCAGACTGCACGGGGGGGAGGATCAGACTGCACGGAGCGGGGAGGAGTTTGGGGGGAGGATCAGACTGCACGGGGCAGGGAGGAGCTTTGGGGGGGATCAGACTGCACGGGGCGGACAGGAGTTTGGGGGGGGATCTGACTGCACGGGGCGGAGGGGAGTGTGGGGGGGATCAGACTGCACGGGGGGGAGAGGAGTTTGGGGGGGATCAGACTGCACGGAGCGGGGAGGAGTTTGGGGGGGGGATCAGACTGCACGGGGGGGAGGATCAGTCTGCACGGGGCGGGGAGGAGTTTGGGGAGGGGTTCAGACTGCACGGGGCGGAGCGCAGTTTGGGGGGGATCAGACTGCACGGGGCGGGGAGGAGTTTTGGGGGAGATCAGACTGCACGGGGCGGGGAGGAGTTTGGGGGGATCGGACTGCACAGGGCGGGGAAGAGTTTGGGGGGGATCGGACTGCACGGGGCGGGGAGGAGTTTGGGGGGGAAGGGTTGCCGCGGAGTCTCCTCTCCCGAGTGGGGGCGGGGCATCAGCTAAGGACGCTGCCGTCTCTGAGGCAGGAGCCCCGCCCAGCAATGGGGAGGGGCCGGATGAGGGGGAGTAGGGAAAGTAGCCGCAGTGGCTTGTGGGAAACTGAGTGCCCCTGTCCGCAGCTCCCATCGGCCATTGCAGGGCCAGGGCAGGCCCGGCGCTGTTCGGTTGGGCGGGTGCAGCGGAAGTGACATCACAACGGGGCATTGACCAGGGAGCGACGCGGTTGGTCCCGCGCTCCTGTCACTCCAAGTGTTAGCGACGCATCCTGGGACTTGTAGTTCTCAGAGTGCGGCCTCCCGGGGCACGTCGCAGCGCGCCCCGCCCCTATCATAGCCCCGCCCCCCGGCATAGCCCCGCCCAGCGTGTTCTTAGTTCGGAATGGGGCATTTCTACCCTAAGAACAATCTTTTTTATTCGGAAATAACGGCCCTTAGCAGAGCAACAGTGCCGCTCGGTAGTCACTGGCGGTAATGCACGTGTAATTCCGTAGCGCCCCCACAGTGCCGCTCGGTGGTCATTGCCGGTAATGCACGTGTAATTCCGTAGCGCCCCCACAGTGCCGCTCGGTGGTCATTGCGGGTAATGCACGTGTAATTCCGTAGCGCCCCCACAGTGCCGCTCGGTGGTCATTGCGGGTAATGCACGTGTAATTCCGAAGCGCCTCCACAGTGCCGCTCGGTGGTCATTGCGGGTAATGCACGTGTAATTCCATCGCCCCCAGCTGCTGTCCCTGCTCCGCACGCCACGTGGCCCCAGTCTTGCCCTTTGACAGCAGGCAAAGTAAGAAGCTCGTTATTTCCAGGCTCCGCGCAGCGCTCTCCCCTCCTGCCCGCGGCCCCCTCATCCCACACACCAGGCTCCGCGCAGCCCTCTCCCCTCCTGCCCCCGGCCCCCTCATCCCACACACCAGGCTCCGCGCCAGGATCCCACACACAAACTTCTCCTCCTTAGACTTTTAGTTGTGGGGAACAAATTCTGGGGAGTCACTTCCACTTGGGGAATCATGTTTCATACTTGACTATGTTATCCCTACACTAAGGCTGGCCGAGAGACTGTCCCGGACTGATCGTAACAGACTGTTCTGTCCGCGAATGGGCTGAGAGTAAAGGGCGTGTTCGGAATCTGTGGCGCCCAATCTGAGGCTGTCCGAGGTGACTCTTAACGGACTGCTCCGTGCGCCAATGGGCGGTGACTAAAGGCGTGTTCTGGGGCTGCTGGCGGCCAATAGGTTGTCCGGGGTGGATTATAACAGACTCTTCTGTCCGCGAATGGGCTGTGACTAAGGGGCGTGTTCTGAATCAGAGGCACCCAATAGGCTGACCCGGCTGCATCTTAACGGACAGCTCTGTCTGCGAATGCGGTGTGACTAGGGGGAATGACCTGCCACTGCTCTCGACCAATAGGCTGTCCGGGGTGGATCTTAATGGGCTGCTCTGTCCTCGAATTGTCTGTGACTTAGGGGTGGTTCCTGGCTGTGTGCCAGCCAATGGGCTTTCGGAAGACAGCCTTGGCGGAGGATAGTGTCGCCCAATGGGCTGTCAGCAAAGGGGATCCTGCCTCTGGTTCGGCCAATGGGCTGTCGCAGGGGGGCGTTGTCTGACTGGGCGGCCGGCGCCGCCATGACAGGAAGGTCCGAGGAGCGCGCGGGGGCGTGAGCGAATCCTGGGTCCGAATGCGAAGCTGCCCCGCCCCCAGCCCGCCCCTTGTTGGTGTCTGGCCCGGGGGAGGAGGGGGCGCGAGGGAAGGTGGGGGAGCGGGCTGGGGGTGGGGTGTCTGGCCTGGGGGAGAAGGGGGCGCGAGGGAAGGTGGGGGAGCGGGCTGGGGGTGGGGTGTCTGGACAGGGGTGAGGTGTAGGAGCAGGCTGGGTGTGAGGGGCCGGGGGGGGGTGCTCGGCACTGGGGGGGCAGGAGGGGGTGAGGGGCCGGGGGGGTGCTCGGCACTGGGGGGGCAGGAGAGGGTGAGGGGCCGGGGGGTGCTCGGCACTGGGGGGGCAGGAGGGAGGGGGAGGGGCCGGGGGGGCCTTGGCACTGGGGGGGGCAGGAGGGGACAGGGCGCGGGAGAGCGCAGGCGCGGGCGGCGCTGGCTGGGCGGGAAACTCCCGGGAAGCTCGCGCCCACGAGGCGGGCGGGAAAACGCTGCGGGGGGCGCTGAGGGGCGGAGCCTGGGGGGCGGGGCGGGAGCTGGCAGTGACGTGGAGCCCCCCCCCCGCCTGCTTCTCTCCGGGCCCCAGGCTGGACATCGGCGGGGCGGCCCCTGGCGGAGGTGGGGGGGCGATTTCTGCCCCCCCCCCGGCGCTGCTGCCTCCCCGGGGAGCAGCGCCCCTGTGACCCCCCCCCAGGTGGTGCCGGGCGCGGGAGCTGACCCGGGCTCCAGTCACGTGGGTGTCTCGGGGAGGGGGGGCTGCGGGCCACCGGGGCCCGGGAGTGTCACGTGCCCCTTCCCCCCGCCGGGGAGCCGCGCGCCCTCGAGGGGTGGTTCCCGCGGGCGGGGCACGCACAGAACGTGTCCCGCACGCGGGGGGGGCGGGGCGGCCTGAGCCCTGCTCCCCGCGCTGCTCGCTGTCTGGGGGCGGGGCCGGGTGCCCGCTGAATCCCCCCTGTGCCCGGGGGGGGGGGCAGTTCGGCGGGGGGCGCTGTGGGGGGGGATGCTCTTGCCCTGGCTGCCCGCAGTGCCGCCCAGTGCCCGGCTGTGCCTCCTGCAGAGGCCGAGAGCGTCCTGGGTGGGGGCGTGTGGGGAGAGGGGGGGAGTGGCTGAGAATTGGGGGGCAAACAGGTGACAGACAAACCAACCGACAGAAAAGCCTCCCTGCCTGGCCCCCAGCTGAGCGGAGAAACGTCCCCCTGGCGCCAGAGCACTGCAGGGCCCAGCCTAGTCGCTTTGTGCGCTCCAGCCCCACGGCGTGGGGAGGGGGCGACGGTGGAGGAGCCCCACGCACCCAGGCCTTAGGTTCCCCACCCGCCTTCTAAGCACTGAGCATTTTAGGCCTGGCTGGACTAGAGAAGGGGGCACCAGGGGAGTTGCCGCTGAAGGCGCGCGGCCGCGCACAAACACCCCTCTGCCGCCCACCTCCCTTGCGGAGCCTTGCAGCGGCACTCGCCTTCCTGCTGGCCGGGGAATGGCGCGGTTGTTTTCCTGATCTGGTGGAGGGCGGCTGCCCCGTTGTGTCCCTGCTGGGGCAGCCTCGCCCCACCTCCAGCTGCGATTGGGGCTTCTGTTTGTTTCTGTTCATACAGTTTGCTGCAGTTTTCCATCCCCGAGGACCTGCGTGAAGCTGGTCCGACCAGAGATACGGGGATCGATTTTTAAGAGTAAGAGGTTTTGTTTTTAAAGCAGGGGTGAGGAACCTAATACCCCAGCTCACGTGAGTGTGGCCCTCGAGACTCAAGGTTCCCACACTAACGCTCTAGCTCCCCTCCAGATTGGTGATAGAAATGTAGCCGTGTTAGCCTGGGGTAGTTGAAGCAAAATGCAGGACAATGTAGCACTTTAAAGACTAACAAGATGGTTTATTAGATGATGAGCTTTCGTGGGCCAGACCCACTTCCTCAGATCAAATAGTGGAAGAAAGTAGTCACAACCGTATATACCAAAGGATACAATTAAAAAAAAGAACAAATATGAAAAGGACAAATCACATTGCAGAACAGGAGGGGGATGCGGTGGGGGGGAGGGGGAAGGAAGGTAAGTGTCTGTGAATTGATGATATTAGAGGTAGGGAGAGTGGGATGTTTGTGAGTTAATGGTATTAGAGGTGATAATTGGGGAAACTATCTTGGTAATGGGTGAGATAACAAACATTTGAACTAAGTCCTTGTTGGAAAGTGTCGAATTTTAACATGAATGACAGTTCAGAGGATTCCCTTTCAAGTGCAGATGTAAGTAAAAGGTCTTTGTAGCAGAATGCAGGTGGTCAAGTCATTGAGAGAGTGTCCTTTCTGGTTAAAATGGCAAGAAACTGTTTTCTCTTTGTGATCTTGTCTGATATCTGTTTTGTGGGCATTAATCCTTTGGCGAAGTGTCTGAGATGTTTGTCCAATGTACATAGCAGACGGACACTTTCGGCACACGATAGCATAGATTATATTTCTGGATGCGCAGGAATATGTGTTCTTGATCTTATAACTCACTTGGTTGGGTCCAATAATGGTATCAGCAGAATGAATATGTGGACAAAGCTGGCAACGGGGTTTGTTGCAAGGGAAGGTACCAGGGTTGGTATTAGTGTGGTATGTCCTGTGGTGGTTGGTAAGAATGATCTTGAGGTTAGGTGGTTGTCTATAGGAGACTATGGGTCTGTCTCCCAGAGCCTCTTTGAGTATGGTATCCTGTTCCAATATAGGCTGTAGTTTATTGATAATGTGTTGGACAGGTTTAAGTTGGGGGTTGTAGGTGATGACAAGTGGTGTTCTATTGTTGGTTTTCTTGGGTCTGTCTTGAAGTAGATGGTTTCTAGGTATTCGTCTGGCTCTTTCAATTTGCTTTTTTATTTCTCTGGGTGGCCAGATTGGAGCAGACAAATTCTGCTAGCCTGCCCCGCCCCGCCCCCCGCCCCGCCCTCCTCACAAGGGAAGCCTTGTGTGCGAGGGGAATGTGGGAAGCCTCTTCCTCCTTCTCAGTTGGGGCATGTGTTAATGCGGATGGTGGGGTTTGGGATTTTTTTTTTCTTCACACTTGTGTGTAGGGTTGCCAGGTGTCTAGCACTGAGCCAGACAGCCCGGTAGTTGCACTTTTTGTCCGGTAAATAAATTTAGAAAATACCGGACATACAAAATGTCCAGTATTTTCTGCTTTTCCTCTGTGCCCAGCAGAAATAAGCCGGGGCGGGGAGATTGGCTGACTAATTAAAGGGGTCACAACTGGATTTTGCTCAACAAAAATGTTCCTGGTGGGGTTTTTTTTGTTTGGTTGGCTTCTTTCCCTCAACAAAAATTTTCCTGGCGCCTTTTTTTTTTTTTTTTTTTTTTTTTTTTTTTTTTTTTGCTGAAACCATCTGGCAACCCTACTAGTGTGTGCCTTCCGCCCCCCCAATAAGGTTCCCCACCCCGTCTGAAAGCGAGAGTTGGGAGAACAGGTTACCTTGCGTTCCTGTGTCCTTATAAGGAAGTTGAAGGCTACTATAAAATCCCCCCTCATGGTCTCCTCTTCAGACTAAAGAAACCTAAATCCCTCAGCCTCTTCATAGAGCAATTGCTCCAGCCCCCTAATCGTTTTGGTTGTCCTCTGCTGGACCCTCTCCAATGTGTCCACATCCCTTCTGTAGTGGGGGGCCCAGAACTGGACACAGTACTCCAGATGTGGCCCCACCAAAGCCGAATAAAGGGGAATAATGACATCTCTGGATCTACTGGCAATGCTCCTCTTAATGCAACCTAATATGCCATTAGCCTTCTTGGCTACAAGGGCACACTGTTGACTCATCTCCAGCTTCTCATCCACTGTAACCCCCAGGTCCTGTCTGCAGAACTACTACTTAACTGGTTGGTCCCCAGCTTGTAACTATGCTTGGGATTCTTCCATCCCAAGTGCAGGACTGTACACTTGTCCTTGTTGAACCTCATCAGATTTCTTGTGGCCCAATCCTCCAATTTGTCTAAGTCATTCTGGACCCTATCTCCGCCCTTAGGCATCTTTTAGCCTTTTTGTTCTATTATTGTTTTTCTATTTGGTACTAGAAAATCAAACTTTCCTCCTGCTTGGGCCTCAAGTTTCACTCCAGCAGCCCTTCCACAAGTAGAATCGTCTGCAAAATAAAATGTCAGGGCTACCGTCATTAAGGTGCTTGTCCCTGTAAGGACATGTGACTGAACTGGTTGTTCAGAAGGTTTCTGGTGAATTGGTTTATGCACAGGTATGCCTCCCGTTCTTCTTTAACCACCGCAGTCTCTTGTTTTTGTCCGGAAGCAAATTCTCTGCCAAGCCACCTTTTTTCCCTTTCATGTAATTGTCTGCTCTTTCGTTCGGTGTGGTAGACTTGTTCTAGTGTGGCATTAGACAACCGAGCCACAGAAAAGTCTGCCTTGGTACCACTGAGTACCGGCCCAGACCAAAGTAGCTTTCAGACACCTTAAGAGAGTCTTGATTTGCAATTCTCCCCTTTCTTCTCCTTGGATTTTCAACTAGGAAAGTGTGCTAATCATCTGCTTTTGCGGAAAAACTTGCCAGCTGTCTACACTGGCCGCTTGAATTTCCGCAAAAGCACTGACGATCTCATGTAAGATTGTCAGTGCTTCTGCGGGAATACTATGCTGCTCCCGTTCGGGCAAAAGTCTTTTTCCGAAAGACTTCTGCGCAAAAGGGCCAGTGTAGACAGCAGAGAGTTCTTTTCCGCAAAAAAAGCCCCGATGGCGAAAATGGCGATTGGGGCTTTTTTGCAGAAAAGCGCGTCTAGATTGGCCACGGACGCTTTTCCGTAAAAAGTTTACATACCCAGTATCTTGTGAAGAACTTGTCACCTCAGCACAGGGTCCCGGGGCGGGCTTTACCATAAGGGACCCGGAGAGATCATCTAGGCCAGCTGGAGGGGGCAGGGCAGTGGAGGGGAGGGGAGGGGAGAGGAGAGGAGAGGAGAGGAGGTTGGCCACTGAAAATGTTGCAGTATTAATTTTCCTTTTATTTGACTTCATATCAAACAAATATTTACAGTTTAAATGACCTTGTTAATTCTCCCTTGTGTTAGTACTCTTTCTTCCAGAACGTTTTAAAAACACAGACGAGACATGTCTTCGCCTGGGTGGCAGGCATCCGAAGAAGGGCACGTGACCTCGATCTTGGAGCACGAGACAAAACTCACTCCGCTCCTGGAGGGGAAATGTTAGAGGCAACACTGGGCTCCAGTGAGCAGCAGCCAGGTGACGCACGTGTCTGTCCTTTCCACACATCTAGGGTGGCCTAGCTCCTAACCGTTCTCTGTCTCTTTTTCGGTCCCTGTAGACTTGGAGGAGATGAGAGGCTGGCCATGTGGTGGCAGAGACCGAAAGGAGCCACCCTCCCGAGACCCTGCCGGCAGATGGAAACCAGACAGCGATCTATGGAAGAAGAGCAAATAGCAATTGGCTCAAGGTAAGTATCGAGGGAGGGCCGCACAGACGTTTGCGAGCGTGGTACGGGTCCCTGAGAAAAGGCCCTCTGGCTCGTGGTGGAAGAACTTGAAAATACGAAGTACAAAAGTCACAGTGTTGTACTTAAAAGAAGTACTCGGGATCTTTTTCAGAGGGATAAGGCAACACGCCACATTTATTGATCACACACACACACATTAATTTATATATATATATATATATATATATTTATTTACCACATGCATATGATAAGTATTGATTATTCTGTGTCACTCACGCACTCACTCTCACACACACACACACACACACACACACGTGCACAAGCACACTCCGTCTTGCTGTTGTTACCAACTTGTTGCTCCCCTTAACTTCACTGGCCAGGTGAGTTAGATGGGGGAGGGGTGGAGCCGGGCTTCTGCTGATCGGGATCGATGCTCCGATGGTGACAAGATGAGACCCGGAGTCCTCTGCAAGACAACTCACTTTTATAGCAGCTTCCCTCTTATGCAAATATATCCCAGATTCAAAATCTGGGTCTGTGTCCTTTGGTCCCTTTGTGGGTGCTGTCTGTTAAGAGAGGGTGTTTTCCAAAGAAGGTGCTTGCTTCTAATCCCCAAGGCCTTCAATATGTCTGCTCTTCTTTCTTGAGCCCTCTTGACACCTTGGGTCTGGCTTCTACCCCCTTTTCAACTGGTGTAGCTCTCTGGAGGTGCTTGGCTCCCAAGTGTTACTCATTCACACCTCGTTCATTCAACTGGGCAATTGATTACAGAGTGGGGGGAGAGAGTGGGGGAAAGATCTTATTCTACTCCTAGCAAATGACATTTTTACCTCTTTAACTATATACTCTGTATTAGAACCCTATGTAGAAAACTAAGTTACAAGGTTATATGGATTCAAGTTCTAATACAAAGTGACAAGGTCATATGGATTAATACAAAGTTACAAGGTTATATGGAGAGGCACAGTGTCAAGTCATATGAAGTACATAGGTTTATCTACAACAGAAACTGAACACCGATTTTTGTATTTTTAAAAATGTCATTAATCCCCCCCCCCGCCCGCCACCCTCCCCGAATCTCCTGGCTGGCGATACTTAACGTGTCTAGGATCATACGGAAAACTAAGTGAGTAGGCTGCCAATTGACCTAGCGACACGCATGCCGAGAGTTGGCAAAACTGGGATTGAAATAAAGACTTGGTCTCCCAGCAGCACCGAGGAGCCCCAGCCATGGATTAGGGCCTCGTGGGAATAGTTGTCTCCTAATTGATCTAATCTTTGGCTTTTGAGTTTGATATTATTGGTGAGTCCTTCTAGGCGACTGTTACTCGGCGTGCATGCGTGCGCACGTAAGTATGAGTGCAAGTGTGTGCGTCCGCAAATGTCCATTTGCGTGTGTGTGCACGTGCCTGCGTGCGGGCAGATTGAGCAGATGCGTGTGTGGGCATCTGAGCGAGGGCACGAGTGGGCGCCCAGGCGTGTTAATCTGTTAATTCGCGTTTGTGAGTGTGTACACGCATCCCTGCGTGTGAGCATTTGGCAGGGTGAGTGGCTGTTGCACGGGCGTGTGCGTCTGACGTGTGCCAGTCAGACGGTGCCCTGGCAGCAGTAGCTCCTGGAAAGCGACACCCCTCCCCTCCCATCTGGAGCATGCAACTGGGATGAGAGGGGCAGGGAAGAGTAGCACTGCTGCAGCGCGTTTCAGCACGAGGCCCTAACTGCCGCGCGGTAGCTGCTCCTTTTGTATCCGACGTGGGGCAACAAGGAGCGGCCTCGCATCATGCCGGCGCCACGTGCGTTCAGTCCCACGGACCGGAAGTGACGTTTGCTCGGTCCACAGCCTGACAGCAACCGACTGGGAACCGTGACCGGAAGGTGCCCAGGTACGAGCGCTCAGCTGGTGCCAGGTCAGCGGGTGGTAGGCAGGAGACACGGGGCCAGGCGGGACGGGTTCAGACACGGGGTGCCTGGCTGGGACAGCGACTGGGGTTGGAGGTTTCCTGCGGCGGTGCAGCCAGCGTAGGCCACCAGCTCCCGTGGTACGTGGGGCAGAGGAAGGACAGCAGAGCGGAGGCTGGAACCGCTCCGACAAGGCACCACTCTGCTTATGGTTGCCAGGTGTCCGGTTTTGAACTGGACGGTCCAGGCTTTCAGCTTTTTCTTCGGGGAAACAAATTGAGAAAATATAAATGTCCGCGAAAGCGGCAAGGAGTTCTGTGCCACAGGACTCCTCGCTGCTTTTGCAGATTCAGACTAACGCGGCTACTCCTCTGATAAATGTCTGGTATTTTCTAAATCAGATGGAATGCAGATTGTGATGTCATGTCAGGCGTGTCTGGTATTTTGGTGAAACCATCTGGCAACCCTAGCTCTGCTCCTTGCTTGGCCGGGGTGGCGCCCTGCCTCTGTGGCAGGCCCTGACGTCACAGGGAGCGTGTTCCCCAGGAAATCCGGGCAGTGCAGCGGCTTCCGGTCCGCGCCACCCGGCCCCAAGGGAGAGGCGGCGGGAGGCGGCAGCGAGGTCAGAGCGTGACGCTGCCCCGCCCGGATCTCAGCCCTTGGGCGCCCCAGTGTGCACCCCGCCCGGCCGGGCCGCTCCCCTGTAGCTCCGCCCCCAGCGCTGCGCCCGCTGCCTCGTGGCCCGGCTCGGTGCGAAGCTGCCACTGCCGGCTACGAACAGCAGCGCACTGCTAGTGACGTCATTGCCCTGGCGCGGTGCATGCAAATGATGGAACGCGGGGCACGTTCTATCGGCTCCCCGGCGAGTGACACGTGGGTTTGTGGGGCACACAGACGGGTCCCAGGCTCCGTCATTAATGGCAAGGGCGTGGCCTGGTCTGGGGGCGGGGCCACTGACCGGCAGGAACTCAGCTGGGACACAGAAGTGAGCGGCAGAAAACTCCTCGGGGTCTCCGGAAAATCCTCGCGCGGCCCCTCTGGGCTTGTGAACGGGACGCAGCAGAGGCAGCCGCCCCCCCTCCCCCCCCACCCGCCTCACGCTCCCCGCTGCACTTTCGAAGGCAACAGCAGCATCAGCCTGTCCCGCTGCCAGTCCCCACACAAGCCGGCTGGGAAATTTGGTGTTGGGGGGAGCAGACTGCATGGGGGGGAGAGGAGTTTGGTGGTGGTGGGGGATCAGACTGCATGGGGCGGGGAGGAGTTTGGGGGGTAGGGGATCAGACTGCACGGGGGGGAGGAGTTTGGGGGGGATCAGACTGCACGGGGGGAGTTTTGTGGGGGGTAGGAGATCAGACTGCACGGGGCGAGGAGTTTGGGGGGGATCAGACTGCACGGGGGGAGGAGTTTTGTGGGGGGTAGGAGATCAGACTGCACGGGGCGAGGAGTGTGGGGGGGATCAGACTGCACGGGGGGAGGAGTTTGGGGGGATCAGACTGCACGGGGGGAGGAGGAGTTTGGGGGGGGAGCAGACTACACGGGGCGGAGAGGAGTTTGGTGGTGAGGGGGAGCAGACTGCACGGGGCGGGGAGGAGTTGGGGGGAGCAGACTGCACGGGGCGGAGAGGAGTTTGGGGGGGAGCAGACTGCACGGGGCGGAGAGGAGTTTGGTGGGGGGGATCAGACTGCACGGGGCGGAGAGGAGTTTGGTGGGGATCAGACTGCACGGGGTGGGGAGGAGTTGGGGGGAGCAGACTGCACGGGGTGGGGAGCAGTTTGGGGGGGAGCAGACTGCACGGGGTGGGGAGCAGTTTGCGGGGGATCAGACTGCACGGGGCGGAGAGGAGTTTGGTGGTGAGGGGGAGCAGACTGCACGGGGCGGGGAGGAGTTTGGGGGGGAGCAGACTGCACGGGGCGGAGAGCAGTTTGGTGGGGGGGAGCGGACTGCACGGGGGGGAGGAGCTTGGGGGGGATCGGACTGCACGGGGCGGGGAGGACTTTGGGAGGGGATCGGACTGCACGGGGCGGAGAGGAGGTTGGGGGGGATCGGACTGCACACGGCGGAGAGAAAGTTTGGGGGTGATCAGTCTGCAGGGGGCGGAGAGGAATTTGGGGGGGGTTCAGACTGCACGGGGCGGGGAGGAGTTTGGAGGGAGCAGACTGCATTGGGCGGGGAGGAGTTTGGTGGGGGGGAGGAGACTGCACGGGGCGGAGAGGAGTTTGGTGGGGGGGATCAGACTGCACGGGGCGGAGAGGAGTTGGGGGGAGCAGACTGCACGGGGTGGGGAGCAGTTTGGGGGGGATCAGACTGCACGGGGGGGGAGGAGTTTGGAGGGGGATCAGACTGCACGGGGCGGAGAGGAGTTTGGTGGTGAGGGGGAGCAGACTGCACGGGGCGGGGAGGAGTTGGGGGGAGCAGACTGCACGGGGCGGGGAGGAGTTTGGGGGGGAGCAGACTGCACGGGGCAGAGAGCAGTTTGGTGGGGGGGAGCGGACTGCACGGGGGGGAGGAGCTTGGGGGGGATCGGACTGCACGGGGCGGAGAGGAGGTTGGGGGGGATCGGACTGCACGCGGCGGAGAGAAATTTTGGGGGTGATCAGTCTGCAGGGGGCGGGGAGGAGTTTGGGGAGGGGAGCAGACTGCACGGGGCGGGGAGGAGTTTGGAGGGGGTTCAGACTGCACGGGGCGGAGAGGAATTTGGGGGGGTTCACACTGCATTGGGCGGGGAGGAGTTTGGTGGGGGGGAGGAGACTGCATGGGGCGGGGAGGAGTTTGGTGGGGGGGAGCAGACTGCACGGGGCGGGGAGGAGTTTGGGGGGTTCAGACTGCACGGGGCGGGGAGGAGTTTGGGGGGGAGGGGTTGCCGCGGAGTCTCCTCTCCCGAGTGGGGGCGGGGCATCAGCTAAGGACGCTGCCGTCTCTGAGGCAGGAGCCCCGCCTAACAATGGGGAGGGGCGGGATGAGGGGGAGTAGGGAAAGTAGCCGCAGTGGCTTGTGGGAAACTGAGTGCCCCTGTCCGCAGCTCCCATCGGCCATTGCAGGGCCAGGGCAGGCCCGGCGCTGTTCGGTTGGGCGGGTGCAGCGGAAGTGACATCACAACGGGGCATTGACCAGGGAGCGACGCGGTTGGTCCCGCGCTCCTGTCACTCCAAGTGTTAGCGACGCATCCTGGGACTTGTAGTTCTCAGAGTGCGGCCTCCCGGGGCACGTCGCAGCGCGCCCCGCCCCTATCATAGCCCCGCCCCCCGGCATAGCCCCGTCCAGCGTGTTCTTAGTTCGGAATGGGGCATTTCTACCCTAAGAACAATCTTTTTTATTTGGAAATAACGGCCCTTAGCAGAGCAACAGTGCCGCTCGGTAGTCACCGGCGGTAATGCACGTGTAATTCCGTAGCGCCCCCACAGTGCCGCTCGGTGGTCATTGCGGGTAATGCACGTGTAATTCCGAAGCGCCTCCACAGTGCCGCTCGGTGGTCATTGCGGGTAATGCACGTGTAATTCCGTAGCGCCTCCACAGTGCCGCTCGGTGGTCATTGCGGGTAATGCACGTGTAATTCCGTAGCGCCTCCACAGTGCCGCTCGGTGGTCATTGCGGGTAATGCACGTGTAATTCCATCGCCCCCAGCTGCTGTCCCTGCTCCGCACGCCACGTGGCCCCAGTCTTGCCCTTTGACAGCAGGCAAAGTAAGAAGCTCGTTATTTCCAGGCTCCGCGGAGCCCTCTCCCCTCCTGCCCATGGCCCCCTCATCCCGCACTCCAGGCTCCGCACAGCCCTCTCCCCTCCTGCCCCCGGCCCCCTCATCCCGCACTGCAGGCTCCGCGCAGCCCTCTCCCCTCCTGCCCATGGCCCCCTCATCCCGCACTGCAGGCTCCGCACAGCCCTCTCCCCTCCTGCCCCCGGCCCCCTCATCCCGCACTGTAGGCTCTGCGGGGGAGGAGTTTGGGGGGGATCAGACTGCACGGGGGGGAGAGGAGTTTGGGGGGGATCAGACTGCACGCGGGGAGGATCAGACTGCACGGGGCGGGGAGGAGTTTGGGGGGGGGATCAGACTGCACGGGGGGGAGGATCAGACTCCACGGGGCGGCGAGGAGTTTGGGGAGGGGTTCAGACTGCACGGGGCGGAGAGGAGTTTGGGGAGGGGATCAGACTCCACGGGGCGGCGAGGAGTTTGGGGAGGGGTTCAGACTGCACGGGGCGGAGAGGAGTTTGGGGAGGGGATCAGACTACACGGGGCGGAGAGGAGTTTGGGGGGCATCGGACTGCACGGGGCGGGGAGGAGTTTGGGGGGATCAGACTGCACGGGGGGGAGAGGAGTTTGGGGGGATCAGACTGCACGGAGCGGGGAGGAGTTTGGGGGGATCAGACTGCACGGGGGGGAGGATCAGACTGCACGGAGCGGGGAGGAGTTTGGGGGGAGGATCAGACTGCACGGGGCAGGGAGGAGCTTTGGGGGGGATCAGACTGCACGGGGCGGACAGGAGTTTGGGGGGGGATCAGACTGCACGGGGCGGAGGGGAGTGTGGGGGGGATCAGACTGCACGGGGGGGAGAGGAGTTTGGGGGGGATCAGACTGCACGGAGCGGGGAGGAGTTTGGGGGGGGATCAGACTGCACGGGGGGGAGGATCAGTCTGCACGGGGCGGGGAGGAGTTTGGGGAGGGGTTCAGACTGCACGGGGCGGAGCGCAGTTTGGGGGGGATCAGACTGCACGGGGCGGGGAGGAGTTTTGGGGGAGATCAGACTGCACGGGGCGGGGAGGAGTTTGGGGGGATCGGACTGCACAGGGCGGGGAAGAGTTTGGGGGGGATCGGACTGCACGGGGCGGGGAGGAGTTTGGGGGGGAAGGGTTGCCGCGGAGTCTCCTCTCCCGAGTGGGGGCGGGGCATCAGCTAGGGACGCTGCCGTCTCTGAGGCAGGAGCCCCGCCCAGCAATGGGGAGGGGCCGGATGAGGGGGAGTAGGGAAAGTAGCCGCAGTGGCTTGTGGGAAACTGAGTGCCCCTGTCCGCAGCTCCCATCGGCCATTGCAGGGCCAGGGCAGGCCCGGCGCTGTTCGGTTGGGCGGGTGCAGCGGAAGTGACATCACAACGGGGCATTGACCAGGGAGCGACGCGGTTGGTCCCGCGCTCCTGTCACTCCAAGTGTTAGCGACGCATCCTGGGACTTGTAGTTCTCAGAGTGCGGCCTCCCGGGGCACGTCGCAGCGCGCCCCGCCCCTATCATAGCCCCGCCCCCCGGCATAGCCCCGCCCAGCGTGTTCTTAGTTCGGAATGGGGCATTTCTACCCTAAGAACAATCTTTTTTATTCGGAAATAACGGCCCTTAGCAGAGCAACAGTGCCGCTCGGTAGTCACTGGCGGTAATGCACGTGTAATTCCGTAGCGCCCCCACAGTGCCGCTCGGTGGTCATTGCGGGTAATGCACGTGTAATTCCGTAGCGCCCCCACAGTGCCGCTCGGTGGTCATTGCGGGTAATGCACGTGTAATTCCGTAGCGCCCCCACAGTG
Organism: Pelodiscus sinensis; assembly: GCF_049634645.1. Taxonomy (NCBI): domain Eukaryota; kingdom Metazoa; phylum Chordata; order Testudines; family Trionychidae; genus Pelodiscus; species Pelodiscus sinensis. The sequence goes on from NW_027466013.1 coordinate 194,664, forward strand.
CCGCTCGGTGGTCATTGCGGGTAATGCACGTGTAATTCCGAAGCGCCTCCACAGTGCCGCTCGGTGGTCATTGCGGGTAATGCACGTGTAATTCCATCGCCCCCAGCTGCTGTCCCTGCTCCGCACGCCACGTGGCCCCAGTCTTGCCCTTTGACAGCAGGCAAAGTAAGAAGCTCGTTATTTCCAGGCTCCGCGCAGCGCTCTCCCCTCCTGCCCGCGGCCCCCTCATCCCACACACCAGGCTCCGCGCAGCCCTCTCCCCTCCTGCCCGCGGCCCCCTCATCCCACACACCAGGCTCCGCGCAGCCCTCTCCCCTCCTGCCCCCGGCCCCCTCATCCCACACACCAGGCTCCGCGCCAGGATCCCACACACAAACTTCTCCTCCTTAGACTTTTAGTTGTGGGGAACAAATTCTGGGGAGTCACTTCCACTTGGGGAATCATGTTTCATACTTGACTATGTTATCCCTACACTAAGGCTGGCCGAGAGACTGTCCCGGACTGATCGTAACAGACTGTTCTGTCCGCGAATGGGCTGAGAGTAAAGGGCGTGTTCGGAATCTGTGGCGCCCAATCTGAGGCTGTCCGAGGTGACTCTTAACGGACTGCTCCGTGCGCCAATGGGCGGTGACTAAAGGCGTGTTCTGGGGCTGCTGGCGGCCAATAGGTTGTCCGGGGTGGATTATAACAGACTCTTCTGTCCGCGAATGGGCTGTGACTAAGGGGCGTGTTCTGAATCAGAGGCACCCAATAGGCTGACCCGGCTGCATCTTAACGGACAGCTCTGTCTGCGAATGCGGTGTGACTAGGGGGAATGACCTGCCACTGCTCTCGACCAATAGGCTGTCCGGGGTGGATCTTAATGGGCTGCTCTGTCCTCGAATTGTCTGTGACTTAGGGGTGGTTCCTGGCTGTGTGCCAGCCAATGGGCTTTCGGAAGACAGCCTTGGCGGAGGATAGTGTCGCCCAATGGGCTGTCAGCAAAGGGGATCCTGCCTCTGGTTCGGCCAATGGGCTGTCGCAGGGGGGCGTTGTCTGACTGGGCGGCCGGCGCCGCCATGACAGGAAGGTCCGAGGAGCGCGCGGGGGCGTGAGCGAATCCTGGGTCCGAATGCGAAGCTGCCCCGCCCCCAGCCCGCCCCTTGTTGGTGTCTGGCCCGGGGGAGGAGGGGGCGCGAGGGAAGGTGGGGGAGCGGGCTGGGGGTGGGGTGTCTGGCCTGGGGGAGAAGGGGGCGCGAGGGAAGGTGGGGGAGCGGGCTGGGGGTGGGGTGTCTGGACAGGGGTGAGGTGTAGGAGCAGGCTGGGTGTGAGGGGCCGGGGGGGGTGCTCGGCACTGGGGGGGCAGGAGGGGGTGAGGGGCCGGGGGGGTGCTCGGCACTGGGGGGGCAGGAGAGGGTGAGGGGCCGGGGGGTGCTCGGCACTGGGGGGGCAGGAGGGAGGGGGAGGGGGAGGGGCCGGGGGGGCCTTGGCACTGGGGGGGGCAGGAGGGGACAGGGCGCGGGAGAGCGCAGGCGCGGGCGGCGCTGGCTGGGCGGGAAACTCCCGGGAAGCTCGCGCCCACGAGGCGGGCGGGAAAACGCTGCGGGGGGCGCTGAGGGGCGGAGCCTGGGGGGCGGGGCGGGAGCTGGCAGTGACGTGGAGCCCCCCCCCCCCGCCTGCTTCTCTCCGGGCCCCAGGCTGGACATCGGCGGGGCGGCCCCTGGCGGAGGTGGGGGGGCGATTTCTGCCCCCCCCCCCGGCGCTGCTGCCTCCCCGGGGAGCAGCGCCCCTGTGACCCCCCCCCCCAGGTGGTGCCGGGCGCGGGAGCTGACCCGGGCTCCAGTCACGTGGGTGTCTCGGGGAGGGGGGGCTGCGGGCCACCGGGGCCCGGGAGTGTCACGTGCCCCTTCCCCCCGCCGGGGAGCCGCGCGCCCTCGAGGGGTGGTTCCCGCGGGCGGGGCACGCACAGAACGTGTCCCGCACGCGGGGGGGCGGGGCGGCCTGAGCCCTGCTCCCCGCGCTGCTCGCTGTCTGGGGGCGGGGCCGGGTGCCCGCTGAATCCCCCCTGTGCCCGGGGGGGGGGGCAGTTCGGCGGGGGGCGCTGTGGGGGGGGGATGCTCTGGCCCTGGCTGCCCGCAGTGCCGCCCAGTGCCCGGCTGTGCCTCCTGCAGAGGCCGAGAGCGTCCTGGGTGGGGGCGTGTGGGGAGAGGGGGGGAGTGGCTGAGAATTGGGGGGCAAACAGGTGACAGACAAACCAACCGACAGAAAAGCCTCCCTGCCTGGCCCCCAGCTGAGCGGAGAAACGTCCCCCTGGCGCCAGAGCATTGCAGGGCCCAGCCTAGTCGCTTTGTGCGCTCCAGCCCCACGGCGTGGGGAGGGGGCGACGGTGGAGGAGCCCCACGCACCCAGGCCTTAGGTTCCCCACCCGCCTTCTAAGCACTGAGCATTTTAGGCCTGGCTGGACTAGAGAAGGGGGCACCAGGGGAGTTGCCGCTGAAGGCGCGCGGCCGCGCACAAACACCCCTCTGCCGCCCACCTCCCTTGCGGAGCCTTGCAGCGGCACTCGCCTTCCTGCTGGCCGGGGAATGGCGCGGTTGTTTTCCTGATCTGGTGGAGGGCGGCTGCCCCGTTGTGTCCCTGCTGGGGCAGCCTCGCCCCACCTCCAGCTGCGATTGGGGCTTCTGTTTGTTTCTGTTCATACAGTTTGCTGCAGTTTTCCATCCCCGAGGACCTGCGTGAAGCTGGTCCGACCAGAGATACGGGGATCGATTTTTAAGAGTAAGAGGTTTTGTTTTTAAAGCAGGGGTGAGGAACCTAATACCCCAGCTCACGTGAGTGTGGCCCTCGAGACTCAAGGTTCCCACACTAACGCTCTAGCTCCCCTCCAGATTGGTGATAGAAATGTAGCCGTGTTAGCCTGGGGTAGTTGAAGCAAAATGCAGGACAATGTAGCACTTTAAAGACTAACAAGATGGTTTATTAGATGATGAGCTTTCGTGGGCCAGACCCACTTCCTCAGATCAAATAGTGGAAGAAAGTAGTCACAACCGTATATACCAAAGGATACAATTAAAAAAAAGAACAAATATGAAAAGGACAAATCACATTGCAGAACAGGAGGGGGATGCGGTGGGGGGGAGGGGGAAGGAAGGTAAGTGTCTGTGAATTGATGATATTAGAGGTAGGGAGAGTGGGATGTTTGTGAGTTAATGGTATTAGAGGTGATAATTGGGGAAACTATCTTGGTAATGGGTGAGATAACAAACATTTGAACTAAGTCCTTGTTGGAAAGTGTCGAATTTTAACATGAATGACAGTTCAGAGGATTCCCTTTCAAGTGCAGATGTAAGTAAAAGGTCTTTGTAGCAGAATGCAGGTGGTCAAGTCATTGAGAGAGTGTCCTTTCTGGTTAAAATGGCAAGAAACTGTTTTCTCTTTGTGATCTTGTCTGATATCTGTTTTGTGGGCATTAATCCTTTGGCGAAGTGTCTGAGATGTTTGTCCAATGTACATAGCAGACGGACACTTTCGGCACACGATAGCATAGATTATATTTCTGGATGCGCAGGAATATGTGTTCTTGATCTTATAACTCACTTGGTTGGGTCCAATAATGGTATCAGCAGAATGAATATGTGGACAAAGCTGGCAACGGGGTTTGTTGCAAGGGAAGGTACCAGGGTTGGTATTAGTGTGGTATGTCCTGTGGTGGTTGGTAAGAATGATCTTGAGGTTAGGTGGTTGTCTATAGGAGACTATGGGTCTGTCTCCCAGAGCCTCTTTGAGTATGGTATCCTGTTCCAATATAGGCTGTAGTTTATTGATAATGTGTTGGACAGGTTTAAGTTGGGGGTTGTAGGTGATGACAAGTGGTGTTCTATTGTTGGTTTTCTTGGGTCTGTCTTGAAGTAGATGGTTTCTAGGTATTCGTCTGGCTCTTTCAATTTGCTTTTTTATTTCTCTGGGTGGCCAGATTGGAGCAGACAAATTCTGCTAGCCTGCCCCGCCCCGCCCCCCGCCCCGCCCTCCTCACAAGGGAAGCCTTGTGTGCGAGGGGAATGTGGGAAGCCTCTTCCTCCTTCTCAGTTGGGGCATGTGTTAATGCGGATGGTGGGGTTTGGGATTTTTTTTTTCTTCACACTTGTGTGTAGGGTTGCCAGGTGTCTAGCACTGAGCCAGACAGCCCGGTAGTTGCACTTTTTGTCCGGTAAATAAATTTAGAAAATACCGGACATACAAAATGTCCAGTATTTTCTGCTTTTCCTCTGTGCCCAGCAGAAATAAGCCGGGGCGGGGAGATTGGCTGACTAATTAAAGGGGTCACAACTGGATTTTGCTCAACAAAAATGTTCCTGGTGGGGTTTTTTTTGTTTGGTTGGCTTCTTTCCCTCAACAAAAATTTTCCTGGCGCCTTTTTTTTTTTTTTTTTTTTTTTTTTTTTTTTTTTTTTTGCTGAAACCATCTGGCAACCCTACTAGTGTGTGCCTTCCGCCCCCCCAATAAGGTTCCCCACCCCGTCTGAAAGCGAGAGTTGGGAGAACAGGTTACCTTGCGTTCCTGTGTCCTTATAAGGAAGTTGAAGGCTACTATAAAATCCCCCCTCATGGTCTCCTCTTCAGACTAAAGAAACCTAAATCCCTCAGCCTCTTCATAGAGCAATTGCTCCAGCCCCCTAATCGTTTTGGTTGTCCTCTGCTGGACCCTCTCCAATGTGTCCACATCCCTTCTGTAGTGGGGGGCCCAGAACTGGACACAGTACTCCAGATGTGGCCCCACCAAAGCCGAATAAAGGGGAATAATGACATCTCTGGATCTACTGGCAATGCTCCTCTTAATGCAACCTAATATGCCATTAGCCTTCTTGGCTACAAGGGCACACTGTTGACTCATCTCCAGCTTCTCATCCACTGTAACCCCCAGGTCCTGTCTGCAGAACTACTACTTAACTGGTTGGTCCCCAGCTTGTAACTATGCTTGGGATTCTTCCATCCCAAGTGCAGGACTGTACACTTGTCCTTGTTGAACCTCATCAGATTTCTTGTGGCCCAATCCTCCAATTTGTCTAAGTCATTCTGGACCCTATCTCCGCCCTTAGGCATCTTTTAGCCTTTTTGTTCTATTATTGTTTTTCTATTTGGTACTAGAAAATCAAACTTTCCTCCTGCTTGGGCCTCAAGTTTCACTCCAGCAGCCCTTCCACAAGTAGAATCGTCTGCAAAATAAAATGTCAGGGCTACCGTCATTAAGGTGCTTGTCCCTGTAAGGACATGTGACTGAACTGGTTGTTCAGAAGGTTTCTGGTGAATTGGTTTATGCACAGGTATGCCTCCCGTTCTTCTTTAACCACCGCAGTCTCTTGTTTTTGTCCGGAAGCAAATTCTCTGCCAAGCCACCTTTTTTCCCTTTCATGTAATTGTCTGCTCTTTCGTTCGGTGTGGTAGACTTGTTCTAGTGTGGCATTAGACAACCGAGCCACAGAAAAGTCTGCCTTGGTACCACTGAGTACCGGCCCAGACCAAAGTAGCTTTCAGACACCTTAAGAGAGTCTTGATTTGCAATTCTCCCCTTTCTTCTCCTTGGATTTTCAACTAGGAAAGTGTGCTAATCATCTGCTTTTGCGGAAAAACTTGCCAGCTGTCTACACTGGCCGCTTGAATTTCCGCAAAAGCACTGACGATCTCATGTAAGATTGTCAGTGCTTCTGCGGGAATACTATGCTGCTCCCGTTCGGGCAAAAGTCTTTTTCCGAAAGACTTCTGCGCAAAAGGGCCAGTGTAGACAGCAGAGAGTTCTTTTCCGCAAAAAAAGCCCCGATGGCGAAAATGGCGATTGGGGCTTTTTTGCAGAAAAGCGCGTCTAGATTGGCCACGGACGCTTTTCCGTAAAAAGTTTACATACCCAGTATCTTGTGAAGAACTTGTCACCTCAGCACAGGGTCCCGGGGCGGGCTTTACCATAAGGGACCCGGAGAGATCATCTAGGCCAGCTGGAGGGGGCAGGGCAGTGGAGGGGAGGGGAGGGGAGAGGAGAGGAGAGGAGAGGAGGTTGGCCACTGAAAATGTTGCAGTATTAATTTTCCTTTTATTTGACTTCATATCAAACAAATATTTACAGTTTAAATGACCTTGTTAATTCTCCCTTGTGTTAGTACTCTTTCTTCCAGAACGTTTTAAAAACACAGACGAGACATGTCTTCGCCTGGGTGGCAGGCATCCGAAGAAGGGCACGTGACCTCGATCTTGGAGCACGAGACAAAACTCACTCCGCTCCTGGAGGGGAAATGTTAGAGGCAACACTGGGCTCCAGTGAGCAGCAGCCAGGTGACGCACGTGTCTGTCCTTTCCACACATCTAGGGTGGCCTAGCTCCTAACCGTTCTCTGTCTCTTTTTCGGTCCCTGTAGACTTGGAGGAGATGAGAGGCTGGCCATGTGGTGGCAGAGACCGAAAGGAGCCACCCTCCCGAGACCCTGCCGGCAGATGGAAACCAGACAGCGATCTATGGAAGAAGAGCAAATAGCAATTGGCTCAAGGTAAGTATCGAGGGAGGGCCGCACAGACGTTTGCGAGCGTGGTACGGGTCCCTGAGAAAAGGCCCTCTGGCTCGTGGTGGAAGAACTTGAAAATACGAAGTACAAAAGTCACAGTGTTGTACTTAAAAGAAGTACTCGGGATCTTTTTCAGAGGGATAAGGCAACACGCCACATTTATTGATCACACACACACACATTAATTTATATATATATATATATATATATATTTATTTACCACATGCATATGATAAGTATTGATTATTCTGTGTCACTCACGCACTCACTCTCACACACACACACACACACACACACGTGCACAAGCACACTCCGTCTTGCTGTTGTTACCAACTTGTTGCTCCCCTTAACTTCACTGGCCAGGTGAGTTAGATGGGGGAGGGGTGGAGCCGGGCTTCTGCTGATCGGGATCGATGCTCCGATGGTGACAAGATGAGACCCGGAGTCCTCTGCAAGACAACTCACTTTTATAGCAGCTTCCCTCTTATGCAAATATATCCCAGATTCAAAATCTGGGTCTGTGTCCTTTGGTCCCTTTGTGGGTGCTGTCTGTTAAGAGAGGGTGTTTTCCAAAGAAGGTGCTTGCTTCTAATCCCCAAGGCCTTCAATATGTCTGCTCTTCTTTCTTGAGCCCTCTTGACACCTTGGGTCTGGCTTCTACCCCCTTTTCAACTGGTGTAGCTCTCTGGAGGTGCTTGGCTCCCAAGTGTTACTCATTCACACCTCGTTCATTCAACTGGGCAATTGATTACAGAGTGGGGGGAGAGAGTGGGGGAAAGATCTTATTCTACTCCTAGCAAATGACATTTTTACCTCTTTAACTATATACTCTGTATTAGAACCCTATGTAGAAAACTAAGTTACAAGGTTATATGGATTCAAGTTCTAATACAAAGTGACAAGGTCATATGGATTAATACAAAGTTACAAGGTTATATGGAGAGGCACAGTGTCAAGTCATATGAAGTACATAGGTTTATCTACAACAGAAACTGAACACCGATTTTTGTATTTTTAAAAATGTCATTAATCCCCCCCCCCGCCCGCCACCCTCCCCGAATCTCCTGGCTGGCGATACTTAACGTGTCTAGGATCATACGGAAAACTAAGTGAGTAGGCTGCCAATTGACCTAGCGACACGCATGCCGAGAGTTGGCAAAACTGGGATTGAAATAAAGACTTGGTCTCCCAGCAGCACCGAGGAGCCCCAGCCATGGATTAGGGCCTCGTGGGAATAGTTGTCTCCTAATTGATCTAATCTTTGGCTTTTGAGTTTGATATTATTGGTGAGTCCTTCTAGGCGACTGTTACTCGGCGTGCATGCGTGCGCACGTAAGTATGAGTGCAAGTGTGTGCGTCCGCAAATGTCCATTTGCGTGTGTGTGCACGTGCCTGCGTGCGGGCAGATTGAGCAGATGCGTGTGTGGGCATCTGAGCGAGGGCACGAGTGGGCGCCCAGGCGTGTTAATCTGTTAATTCGCGTTTGTGAGTGTGTACACGCATCCCTGCGTGTGAGCATTTGGCAGGGTGAGTGGCTGTTGCACGGGCGTGTGCGTCTGACGTGTGCCAGTCAGACGGTGCCCTGGCAGCAGTAGCTCCTGGAAAGCGACACCCCTCCCCTCCCATCTGGAGCATGCAACTGGGATGAGAGGGGCAGGGAAGAGTAGCACTGCTGCAGCGCGTTTCAGCACGAGGCCCTAACTGCCGCGCGGTAGCTGCTCCTTTTGTATCCGACGTGGGGCAACAAGGAGCGGCCTCGCATCATGCCGGCGCCACGTGCGTTCAGTCCCACGGACCGGAAGTGACGTTTGCTCGGTCCACAGCCTGACAGCAACCGACTGGGAACCGTGACCGGAAGGTGCCCAGGTACGAGCGCTCAGCTGGTGCCAGGTCAGCGGGTGGTAGGCAGGAGACACGGGGCCAGGCGGGACGGGTTCAGACACGGGGTGCCTGGCTGGGACAGCGACTGGGGTTGGAGGTTTCCTGCGGCGGTGCAGCCAGCGTAGGCCACCAGCTCCCGTGGTACGTGGGGCAGAGGAAGGACAGCAGAGCGGAGGCTGGAACCGCTCCGACAAGGCACCACTCTGCTTATGGTTGCCAGGTGTCCGGTTTTGAACTGGACGGTCCAGGCTTTCAGCTTTTTCTTCGGGGAAACAAATTGAGAAAATATAAATGTCCGCGAAAGCGGCAAGGAGTTCTGTGCCACAGGACTCCTCGCTGCTTTTGCAGATTCAGACTAACGCGGCTACTCCTCTGATAAATGTCTGGTATTTTCTAAATCAGATGGAATGCAGATTGTGATGTCATGTCAGGCGTGTCTGGTATTTTGGTGAAACCATCTGGCAACCCTAGCTCTGCTCCTTGCTTGGCCGGGGTGGCGCCCTGCCTCTGTGGCAGGCCCTGACGTCACAGGGAGCGTGTTCCCCAGGAAATCCGGGCAGTGCAGCGGCTTCCGGTCCGCGCCACCCGGCCCCAAGGGAGAGGCGGCGGGAGGCGGCAGCGAGGTCAGAGCGTGACGCTGCCCCGCCCGGATCTCAGCCCTTGGGCGCCCCAGTGTGCACCCCGCCCGGCCGGGCCGCTCCCCTGTAGCTCCGCCCCCAGCGCTGCGCCCGCTGCCTCGTGGCCCGGCTCGGTGCGAAGCTGCCACTGCCGGCTACGAACAGCAGCGCACTGCTAGTGACGTCATTGCCCTGGCGCGGTGCATGCAAATGATGGAACGCGGGGCACGTTCTATCGGCTCCCCGGCGAGTGACACGTGGGTTTGTGGGGCACACAGACGGGTCCCAGGCTCCGTCATTAATGGCAAGGGCGTGGCCTGGTCTGGGGGCGGGGCCACTGACCGGCAGGAACTCAGCTGGGACACAGAAGTGAGCGGCAGAAAACTCCTCGGGGTCTCCGGAAAATCCTCGCGCGGCCCCTCTGGGCTTGTGAACGGGACGCAGCAGAGGCAGCCGCCCCCCCTCCCCCCCCACCCGCCTCACGCTCCCCGCTGCACTTTCGAAGGCAACAGCAGCATCAGCCTGTCCCGCTGCCAGTCCCCACACAAGCCGGCTGGGAAATTTGGTGTTGGGGGGAGCAGACTGCATGGGGGGGAGAGGAGTTTGGTGGTGGTGGGGGATCAGACTGCATGGGGCGGGGAGGAGTTTGGGGGGTAGGGGATCAGACTGCACGGGGGGGAGGAGTTTGGGGGGGATCAGACTGCACGGGGGGAGTTTTGTGGGGGGTAGGAGATCAGACTGCACGGGGCGAGGAGTTTGGGGGGGATCAGACTGCACGGGGGGAGGAGTTTTGTGGGGGGTAGGAGATCAGACTGCACGGGGCGAGGAGTGTGGGGGGGATCAGACTGCACGGGGGGAGGAGTTTGGGGGGATCAGACTGCACGGGGGGAGGAGGAGTTTGGGGGGGGAGCAGACTACACGGGGCGGAGAGGAGTTTGGTGGTGAGGGGGAGCAGACTGCACGGGGCGGGGAGGAGTTGGGGGGAGCAGACTGCACGGGGCGGAGAGGAGTTTGGGGGGGAGCAGACTGCACGGGGCGGAGAGGAGTTTGGTGGGGGGGATCAGACTGCACGGGGCGGAGAGGAGTTTGGTGGGGATCAGACTGCACGGGGTGGGGAGGAGTTGGGGGGAGCAGACTGCACGGGGTGGGGAGCAGTTTGGGGGGGAGCAGACTGCACGGGGTGGGGAGCAGTTTGCGGGGGATCAGACTGCACGGGGCGGAGAGGAGTTTGGTGGTGAGGGGGAGCAGACTGCACGGGGCGGGGAGGAGTTTGGGGGGGAGCAGACTGCACGGGGCGGAGAGCAGTTTGGTGGGGGGGAGCGGACTGCACGGGGGGGAGGAGCTTGGGGGGGATCGGACTGCACGGGGCGGGGAGGACTTTGGGAGGGGATCGGACTGCACGGGGCGGAGAGGAGGTTGGGGGGGATCGGACTGCACACGGCGGAGAGAAAGTTTGGGGGTGATCAGTCTGCAGGGGGCGGAGAGGAATTTGGGGGGGGTTCAGACTGCACGGGGCGGGGAGGAGTTTGGAGGGAGCAGACTGCATTGGGCGGGGAGGAGTTTGGTGGGGGGGAGGAGACTGCACGGGGCGGGGAGGAGTTTGGTGGGGGGGAGCAGACTGCACGGGGCGGAGAGGAATTTGGGGGGGTTCAGACTGCACGGGGCGGAGAGGAATTTGGGGGGGGTTCACACTGCATTGGGCGGGGAGGAGTTTGGTGGGGGGGAGGAGACTGCACGAGGCGGGGAGGAGTTTGGTGGGGGGGAGCAGACTGCATGGGGCGGGGAGGAGTTTGGTGGGGGGGAGCAGACGGCACGGGGCGGGGAGGAGTTTGGGGGGTTCAGACTGCACGGGGCGGGGAGGAGTTTGGGGGGGAGGGGTTGCCGCGGAGTCTCCTCTCCCGAGTGGGGGCGGGGCATCAGCTAAGGACGCTGCCGTCTCTGAGGCAGGAGCCCCGCCTAACAATGGGGAGGGGCGGGATGAGGGGGAGTAGGGAAAGTAGCCGCAGTGGCTTGTGGGAAACTGAGTGCCCCTGTCCGCAGCTCCCATCGGCCATTGCAGGGCCAGGGCAGGCCCGGCGCTGTTCGGTTGGGCGGGTGCAGCGGAAGTGACATCACAACGGGGCATTGACCAGGGAGCGACGCGGTTGGTCCCGCGCGCCTGTCACTCCAAGTGTTAGCGACGCATCCTGGGACTTGTAGTTCTCAGAGTGCGGCCTCCCGGGGCACGTCGCAGCGCGCCCCGCCCCTATCATAGCCCCGCCCCCCGGCATAGCCCCGTCCAGCGTGTTCTTAGTTCGGAATGGGGCATTTCTACCCTAAGAACAATCTTTTTTATTTGGAAATAACGGCCCTTAGCAGAGCAACAGTGCCGCTCGGTAGTCACCGGCGGTAATGCACGTGTAATTCCGTAGCGCCCCCACAGTGCCGCTCGGTGGTCATTGCGGGTAATGCACGTGTAATTCCGTAGCGCCCCCACAGTGCCGCTCGGTGGTCATTGCGGGTAATGCACGTGTAATTCCGTAGCGCCTCCACAGTGCCGCTCGGTGGTCATTGCGGGTAATGCACGTGTAATTCCGTAGCGCCTCCACAGTGCCGCTCGGTGGTCACTGCGGGTAATGCACGTGTAATTCCGTAGCGCCTCCACAGTGCCGCTCGGTGGTCATTGCGGGTAATGCACGTGTAATTCCGTAGCGCCTCCACAGTGCCGCTCGGTGGTCATTGCGGGTAATGCACGTGTAATTCCGTAGCGCCTCCACAGTGCCGCTCGGTGGTCATTGCGGGTAATGCACGTGTAATTCCGTAGCGCCTCCACATGCCGCTCGGTGGTCATTGCCGGTAATGCACGTGTAATTCCGTAGCGCCTCCACAGTGCCGCTCGGTGGTCATTGCGGGTAATGCACGTGTAATTCCATCGCCCCCAGCTGCTGTCCCTGCTCCGCACGCCACGTGGCCCCAGTCTTGCCCTTTGACAGCAGGCAAAGTAAGAAGCTCGTTATTTCCAGGCTCCGCGGAGCCCTCTCCCCTCCTGCCCATGGCCCCCTCATCCCGCACTCCATGCTCCGCACAGCCCTCTCCCCTCCTGCCCCCGGCCCCCTCATCCCGCACTGCAGGCTCCGCGCAGCCCTCTCCCCTCCTGCCCATGGCCCCCTCATCCCGCACTGCAGGCTCCGCACAGCCCTCTCCCGTCCTGCCCCCGGCCCCCTCATCCCGCACTGTAGGCTCTGCGGGGGAGGAGTTTGGGGGGGATCAGACTGCACGGGGGGGAGAGGAGTTTGGGGGGGATCAGACTGCACGTGGGGAGGATCAGACTGCACGGGGCGGGGAGGAGTTTGGGGGGGGGATCAGACTGCACGGGGGGGAGGATCAGACTCCACGGGGCGGCGAGGAGTTTGGGGAGGGGTTCAGACTGCACGGGGCGGAGAGGAGTTTGGGGAGGGGATCAGACTCCACGGGGCGGCGAGGAGTTTGGGGAGGGGTTCAGACTGCACGGGGCGGAGAGGTGTTTGGGGAGGGGATCAGACTACACGGGGCGGAGAGGAGTTTGGGGGGCATCGGACTGCACGGGGCGGGGAGGAGTTTGGGGGGATCAGACTGCACGGGGGGGAGAGGAGTTTGGGGGGATCAGACTGCACGGAGCGGGGAGGAGTTTGGGGGGATCAGACTGCACGGGGGGGAGGATCAGACTGCACGGAGCGGGGAGGAGTTTGGGGGGAGGATCAGACTGCACGGGGCAGGGAGGAGCTTTGGGGGGGATCAGACTGCACGGGGCGGACAGGAGTTTGGGGGGGGATCCGACTGCACGGGGCGGAGGGGAGTGTGGGGGGGATCAGACTGCACGGGGGGGAGAGGAGTTTGGGGGGGATCAGACTGCACGGAGCGGGGAGGAGTTTGGGGGGGGATCAGACTGCACGGGGGGAGGATCAGTCTGCACGGGGCGGGGAGGAGTTTGGGGAGGGGTTCAGACTGCACGGGGCGGAGCGCAGTTTGGGGGGGATCAGACTGCACGGGGCGGGGAGGAGTTTTGGGGGAGATCAGACTGCACGGGGCGGGGAGGAGTTTGGGGGGATCGGACTGCACGGGGCGGGGAGGAGTTTGGGGGGGATCAGACTGCACGGGGGGGAGGATCAGACTGCACGGGGGGGAGGAGTTTGGGGGGGATCGGACTGCACGGGGCGGGGAGGAGTTTTGGGGGATCATACTGCACGGGGGGAGAGGAATTTGGGGGGATCGCACTGCACGGGGCGGGGAAGAGTTTGGGGGGATCGGACTGCACGGGGCGGGGAGGAGTTTGGGGGGGATCAGACTGCACGGGGGGGAGGATCAGACTGCACGGGGCGGGGGGAAGTTTGGGGGGATCAGACTGCACGGGGGGGAGTAGTTTGAGGGGGGATCAGACTGCACGGGGCGGGGAGGAGTTTGGGGGGATCAGACTGCACGGGGCGGGGAGGAGTTTGGGGGGGAAGGGTTGCCGCGGAGTCTCCTCTCCCGAGTGGGGGCGGGGCATCAGCTAAGGACGCTGCCGTCTCTGAGGCAGGAGCCCCGCCCAGCAATGGGGAGGGGCCGGATGAGGGGGAGTAGGGAAAGTAGCCGCAGTGGCTTGTGGGAAACTGAGTGCCCCTGTCCGCAGCTCCCATCGGCCATTGCAGGGCCAGGGCAGGCCCGGCGCTGTTCGGTTGGGCGGGTGCAGCGGAAGTGACATCACAACGGGGCATTGACCAGGGAGCGACGCGGTTGGTCCCGCGCTCCTGTCACTCCAAGTGTTAGCGACGCATCCTGGGACTTGTAGTTCTCAGAGTGCGGCCTCCCGGGGCACGTCGCAGCGCGCCCCGCCCCTATCATAGCCCCGCCCCCCGGCATAGCCCCGCCCAGCGTGTTCTTAGTTCGGAATGGGGCATTTCTACCCTAAGAACAATCTTTTTTATTCGGAAATAACGGCCCTTAGCAGAGCAACAGTGCCGCTCGGTAGTCACCGGCGGGAATGCACGTGTAATTCCGTAGCGCCCCCACAGTGCCGCTCGGTGGTCATTGCGGGTAATGCACGTGTAATTCCGAAGCGCCTCCACAGTGCCGCTCGGTGGTCATTGCGGGTAATGCACGTGTAATTCCATCGCCCCCAGCTGCTGTCCCTGCTCCGCACGCCACGTGGCCCCAGTCTTGCCCTTTGACAGCAGGCAAAGTAAGAAGCTCGTTATTTCCAGGCTCCGCGCAGCGCTCTCCCCTCCTGCCCGCGGCCCCCTCATCCCACACACCAGGCTCCGCGCAGCCCTCTCCCCTCCTGCCCCCGGCCCCCTCATCCCACACACCAGGCTCCGCGCCAGGATCCCACACACAAACTTCTCCTCCTTAGACTTTTAGTTGTGGGGAACAAATTCTGGGGAGTCACTTCCACTTGGGGAATCATGTTTCATACTTGACTATGTTATCCCTACACTAAGGCTGGCCGAGAGACTGTCCCGGACTGATCGTAACAGACTGTTCTGTCCGCGAATGGGCTGAGAGTAAAGGGCGTGTTCGGAATCTGTGGCGCCCAATCTGAGGCTGTCCGAGGTGACTCTTAACGGACTGCTCCGTGCGCCAATGGGCGGTGACTAAAGGCGTGTTCTGGGGCTGCTGGCGGCCAATAGGTTGTCCGGGGTGGATTATAACAGACTCTTCTGTCCGCGAATGGGCTGTGACTAAGGGGCGTGTTCTGAATCAGAGGCACCCAATAGGCTGACCCGGCTGCATCTTAACGGACAGCTCTGTCTGCGAATGCGGTGTGACTAGGGGGAATGACCTGCCACTGCTCTCGACCAATAGGCTGTCCGGGGTGGATCTTAATGGGCTGCTCTGTCCTCGAATTGTCTGTGACTTAGGGGTGGTTCCTGGCTGTGTGCCAGCCAATGGGCTTTCGGAAGACAGCCTTGGCGGAGGATAGTGTCGCCCAATGGGCTGTCAGCAAAGGGGATCCTGCCTCTGGTTCGGCCAATGGGCTGTCGCAGGGGGGCGTTGTCTGACTGGGCGGCCGGCGCCGCCATGACAGGAAGGTCCGAGGAGCGCGCGGGGGCGTGAGCGAATCCTGGGTCCGAATGCGAAGCTGCCCCGCCCCCAGCCCGCCCCTTGTTGGTGTCTGGCCCGGGGGAGGAGGGGGCGCGAGGGAAGGTGGGGGAGCGGGCTGGGGGTGGGGTGTCTGGCCTGGGGGAGAAGGGGGCGCGAGGGAAGGTGGGGGAGCGGGCTGGGGGTGGGGTGTCTGGACAGGGGTGAGGTGTAGGAGCAGGCTGGGTGTGAGGGGCCGGGGGGGGGGTGCTCGGCACTGGGGGGGCAGGAGGGGGTGAGGGGCCGGGGGGGTGCTCGGCACTGGGGGGGCAGGAGAGGGTGAGGGGCCGGGGGGTGCTCGGCACTGGGGGGGCAGGAGGGAGGGGGAGGGGGAGGGGCCGGGGGGGGCCTTGGCACTGGGGGGGGCAGGAGGGGACAGGGCGCGGGAGAGCGCAGGCGCGGGCGGCGCTGGCTGGGCGGGAAACTCCCGGGAAGCTCGCGCCCACGAGGCGGGCGGGAAAACGCTGCGGGGGGCGCTGAGGGGCGGAGCCTGGGGGGCGGGGCGGGAGCTGGCAGTGACGTGGAGCCCCCCCCCCGCCTGCTTCTCTCCGGGCCCCAGGCTGGACATCGGCGGGGCGGCCCCTGGCGGAGGTGGGGGGGCGATTTCTGCCCCCCCCCCCGGCGCTGCTGCCTCCCCGGGGAGCAGCGCCCCTGTGACCCCCCCCCAGGTGGTGCCGGGCGCGGGAGCTGACCCGGGCTCCAGTCACGTGGGTGTCTCGGGGAGGGGGGGCTGCGGGCCACCGGGGCCCGGGAGTGTCACGTGCCCCTTCCCCCCGCCGGGGAGCCGCGCGCCCTCGAGGGGTGGTTCCCGCGGGCGGGGCACGCACAGAACGTGTCCCGCACGCGGGGGGGGCGGGGCGGCCTGAGCCCTGCTCCCCGCGCTGCTCGCTGTCTGGGGGCGGGGCCGGGTGCCCGCTGAATCCCCCCTGTGCCCGGGGGGGGGGGCAGTTCGGCGGGGGGCGCTGTGGGGGGGGATGCTCTGGCCCTGGCTGCCCGCAGTGCCGCCCAGTGCCCGGCTGTGCCTCCTGCAGAGGCCGAGAGCGTCCTGGGTGGGGGCGTGTGGGGAGAGGGGGGGAGTGGCTGAGAATTGGGGGGCAAACAGGTGACAGACAAACCAACCGACAGAAAAGCCTCCCTGCCTGGCCCCCAGCTGAGCGGAGAAACGTCCCCCTGGCGCCAGAGCACTGCAGGGCCCAGCCTAGTCGCTTTGTGCGCTCCAGCCCCACGGTGTGGGGAGGGGGCGACGGTGGAGGAGCCCCACGCACCCAGGCCTTAGGTTCCCCACCCGCCTTCTAAGCACTGAGCATTTTAGGCCTGGCTGGACTAGAGAAGGGGGCACCAGGGGAGTTGCCGCTGAAGGCGCGCGGCCGCGCACAAACACCCCTCTGCCGCCCACCTCCCTTGCGGAGCCTTGCAGCGGCACTCGCCTTCCTGCTGGCCGGGGAATGGCGCGGTTGTTTTCCTGATCTGGTGGAGGGCGGCTGCCCCGTTGTGTCCCTGCTGGGGCAGCCTCGCCCCACCTCCAGCTGCGATTGGGGCTTCTGTTTGTTTCTGTTCATACAGTTTGCTGCAGTTTTCCATCCCCGAGGACCTGCGTGAAGCTGGTCCGACCAGAGATACGGGGATCGATTTTTAAGAGTAAGAGGTTTTGTTTTTAAAGCAGGGGTGAGGAACCTAATACCCCAGCTCACGTGAGTGTGGCCCTCGAGACTCAAGGTTCCCACACTAACGCTCTAGCTCCCCTCCAGATTGGTGATAGAAATGTAGCCGTGTTAGCCTGGGGTAGTTGAAGCAAAATGCAGGACAATGTAGCACTTTAAAGACTAACAAGATGGTTTATTAGATGATGAGCTTTCGTGGGCCAGACCCACTTCCTCAGATCAAATAGTGGAAGAAAGTAGTCACAACCGTATATACCAAAGGATACAATTAAAAAAAAGAACAAATATGAAAAGGACAAATCACATTGCAGAACAGGAGGGGGATGCGGTGGGGGGGAGGGGGAAGGAAGGTAAGTGTCTGTGAATTGATGATATTAGAGGTAGGGAGAGTGGGATGTTTGTGAGTTAATGGTATTAGAGGTGATAATTGGGGAAACTATCTTGGTAATGGGTGAGATAACAAACATTTGAACTAAGTCCTTGTTGGAAAGTGTCGAATTTTAACATGAATGACAGTTCAGAGGATTCCCTTTCAAGTGCAGATGTAAGTAAAAGGTCTTTGTAGCAGAATGCAGGTGGTCAAGTCATTGAGAGAGTGTCCTTTCTGGTTAAAATGGCAAGAAACTGTTTTCTCTTTGTGATCTTGTCTGATATCTGTTTTGTGGGCATTAATCCTTTGGCGAAGTGTCTGAGATGTTTGTCCAATGTACATAGCAGACGGACACTTTCGGCACACGATAGCATAGATTATATTTCTGGATGCGCAGGAATATGTGTTCTTGATCTTATAACTCACTTGGTTGGGTCCAATAATGGTATCAGCAGAATGAATATGTGGACAAAGCTGGCAACGGGGTTTGTTGCAAGGGAAGGTACCAGGGTTGGTATTAGTGTGGTATGTCCTGTGGTGGTTGGTAAGAATGATCTTGAGGTTAGGTGGTTGTCTATAGGAGACTATGGGTCTGTCTCCCAGAGCCTCTTTGAGTATGGTATCCTGTTCCAATATAGGCTGTAGTTTATTGATAATGTGTTGGACAGGTTTAAGTTGGGGGTTGTAGGTGATGACAAGTGGTGTTCTATTGTTGGTTTTCTTGGGTCTGTCTTGAAGTAGATGGTTTCTAGGTATTCGTCTGGCTCTTTCAATTTGCTTTTTTATTTCTCTGGGTGGCCAGATTGGAGCAGACAAATTCTGCTAGCCTGCCCCGCCCCGCCCCGCCCTCCTCACAAGGGAAGCCTTGTGTGCGAGGGGAATGTGGGAAGCCTCTTCCTCCTTCTCAGTTGGGGCATGTGTTAATGCGGATGGTGGGGTTTGGGATTTTTTTTTCTTCACACTTGTGTGTAGGGTTGCCAGGTGTCTAGCACTGAGCCAGACAGCCCGGTAGTTGCACTTTTTGTCCGGTAAATAAATTTAGAAAATACCGGACATACAAAATGTCCAGTATTTTCTGCTTTTCCTCTGTGCCCAGCAGAAATAAGCCGGGGCGGGGAGATTGGCTGACTAATTAAAGGGGTCACAACTGGATTTTGCTCAACAAAAATGTTCCTGGTGGGGTTTTTTTTGTTTGGTTGGCTTCTTTCCCTCAACAAAAATTTTCCTGGCGCCTTTTTTTTTTTTTTTTTTTTTTTTTTTTTTGCTGAAACCATCTGGCAACCCTACTAGTGTGTGCCTTCCGCCCCCCCAATAAGGTTCCCCACCCCGTCTGAAAGCGAGAGTTGGGAGAACAGGTTACCTTGCGTTCCTGTGTCCTTATAAGGAAGTTGAAGGCTACTATAAAATCCCCCCTCATGGTCTCCTCTTCAGACTAAAGAAACCTAAATCCCTCAGCCTCTTCATAGAGCAATTGCTCCAGCCCCCTAATCGTTTTGGTTGTCCTCTGCTGGACCCTCTCCAATGTGTCCACATCCCTTCTGTAGTGGGGGGCCCAGAACTGGACACAGTACTCCAGATGTGGCCCCACCAAAGCCGAATAAAGGGGAATAATGACATCTCTGGATCTACTGGCAATGCTCCTCTTAATGCAACCTAATATGCCATTAGCCTTCTTGGCTACAAGGGCACACTGTTGACTCATCTCCAGCTTCTCATCCACTGTAACCCCCAGGTCCTGTCTGCAGAACTACTACTTAACTGGTTGGTCCCCAGCTTGTAACTATGCTTGGGATTCTTCCATCCCAAGTGCAGGACTGTACACTTGTCCTTGTTGAACCTCATCAGATTTCTTGTGGCCCAATCCTCCAATTTGTCTAAGTCATTCTGGACCCTATCTCCGCCCTTAGGCATCTTTTAGCCTTTTTGTTCTATTATTGTTTTTCTATTTGGTACTAGAAAATCAAACTTTCCTCCTGCTTGGGCCTCAAGTTTCACTCCAGCAGCCCTTCCACAAGTAGAATCGTCTGCAAAATAAAATGTCAGGGCTACCGTCATTAAGGTGCTTGTCCCTGTAAGGACATGTGACTGAACTGGTTGTTCAGAAGGTTTCTGGTGAATTGGTTTATGCACAGGTATGCCTCCCGTTCTTCTTTAACCACCGCAGTCTCTTGTTTTTGTCCGGAAGCAAATTCTCTGCCAAGCCACCTTTTTTCCCTTTCATGTAATTGTCTGCTCTTTCGTTCGGTGTGGTAGACTTGTTCTAGTGTGGCATTAGACAACCGAGCCACAGAAAAGTCTGCCTTGGTACCACCGAGTACCGGCCCAGACCAAAGTAGCTTTCAGACACCTTAAGAGAGTCTTGATTTGCAATTCTCCCCTTTCTTCTCCTTGGATTTTCAACTAGGAAAGTGTGCTAATCATCTGCTTTTGCGGAAAAACTTGCCAGCTGTCTACACTGGCCGCTTGAATTTCCGCAAAAGCACTGACGATCTCATGTAAGATTGTCAGTGCTTCTGCGGGAATACTATGCTGCTCCCGTTCGGGCAAAAGTCTTTTTCCGAAAGACTTCTGCGCAAAAGGGCCAGTGTAGACAGCAGAGAGTTCTTTTCCGCAAAAAAGCCCCGATGGCGAAAATGGCGATTGGGGCTTTTTTGCAGAAAAGCGCGTCTAGATTGGCCACGGACGCTTTTCCGTAAAAAGTTTACATACCCAGTATCTTGTGAAGAACTTGTCACCTCAGCACAGGGTCCCGGGGCGGGCTTTACCATAAGGGACCCGGAGAGATCATCTAGGCCAGCTGGAGGGGGCAGGGCAGTGGAGGGGAGGGGAGGGGAGAGGAGAGGAGAGGAGAGGAGGTTGGCCACTGAAAATGTTGCAGTATTAATTTTCCTTTTATTTGACTTCATATCAAACAAATATTTACAGTTTAAATGACCTTGTTAATTCTCCCTTGTGTTAGTACTCTTTCTTCCAGAACGTTTTAAAAACACAGACGAGACATGTCTTCGCCTGGGTGGCAGGCATCCGAAGAAGGGCACGTGACCTCGATCTTGGAGCACGAGACAAAACTCACTCCGCTCCTGGAGGGGAAATGTTAGAGGCAACACTGGGCTCCAGTGAGCAGCAGCCAGGTGACGCACGTGTCTGTCCTTTCCACACATCTAGGGTGGCCTAGCTCCTAACCGTTCTCTGTCTCTTTTTCGGTCCCTGTAGACTTGGAGGAGATGAGAGGCTGGCCATGTGGTGGCAGAGACCGAAAGGAGCCACCCTCCCGAGACCCTGCCGGCAGATGGAAACCAGACAGCGATCTATGGAAGAAGAGCAAATAGCAATTGGCTCAAGGTAAGTATCGAGGGAGGGCCGCACAGACGTTTGCGAGCGTGGTACGGGTCCCTGAGAAAAGGCCCTCTGGCTCGTGGTGGAAGAACTTGAAAATACGAAGTACAAAAGTCACAGTGTTGTACTTAAAAGAAGTACTCGGGATCTTTTTCAGAGGGATAAGGCAACACGCCACATTTATTGATCACACACACACACATTAATTTATATATATATATATATATATATATATATATATATATATATTTATTTATTTACCACATGCATATGATAAGTATTGATTATTCTGTGTCACTCACGCACTCACTCTCACACACACACACACACACACGTGCACAAGCACACTCCGTCTTGCTGTTGTTACCAACTTGTTGCTCCCCTTCACTTCACTGGCCAGGTGAGTTAGATGGGGGAGGGGTGGAGCCGGGCTTCTGCTGATCGGGATCGATGCTCCGATGGTGACAAGATGAGACCCGGAGTCCTCTGCAAGACAACTCACTTTTATAGCAGCTTCCCTCTTATGCAAATATATCCCAGATTCAAAATCTGGGTCTGTGTCCTTTGGTCCCTTTGTGGGTGCTGTCTGTTAAGAGAGGGTGTTTTCCAAAGAAGGTGCTTGCTTCTAATCCCCAAGGCCTTCAATATGTCTGCTCTTCTTTCTTGAGCCCTCTTGACACCTTGGGTCTGGCTTCTACCCCCTTTTCAACTGGTGTAGCTCTCTGGAGGTGCTTGGCTCCCAAGTGTTACTCATTCACACCTCGTTCATTCAACTGGGCAATTGATTACAGAGTGGGGGGAGAGAGTGGGGGAAAGATCTTATTCTACTCCTAGCAAATGACATTTTTACCTCTTTAACTATATACTCTGTATTAGAACCCTATGTAGAAAACTAAGTTACAAGGTTATATGGATTCAAGTTCTAATACAAAGTGACAAGGTCATATGGATTAATACAAAGTTACAAGGTTATATGGAGAGGCACAGTGTCAAGTCATATGAAGTACATAGGTTTATCTACAACAGAAACTGAACACCGATTTTTGTATTTTTAAAAATGTCATTAATCCCCCCCCCCCCCCGCCACCCTCCCCGAATCTCCTGGCTGGCGATACTTAACGTGTCTAGGATCATACGGAAAACTAAGTGAGTAGGCTGCCAATTGACCTAGCGTCACGCATGCCGAGAGTTGGCAAAACTGGGATTGAAATAAAGACTTGGTCTCCCAGCAGCACCGAGGAGCCCCAGCCATGGATTAGGGCCTCGTGGGAATAGTTGTCTCCTAATTGATCTAATCTTTGGCTTTTGAGTTTGATATTATTGGTGAGTCCTTCTAGGCGACTGTTACTCGGCGTGCATGCGTGCGCACGTAAGTATGAGTGCAAGTGTGTGCGTCCGCAAGTGTCCATTTGCGTGTGTGTGCACGTGCCTGCGTGCGGGCAGATTGAGCAGATGCGTGTGTGGGCATCTGAGCGAGGGCACGAGTGGGCGCCCAGGCGTGTTAATCTGTTAATTCGCGTTTGTGAGTGTGTACACGCATCCCTGCGTGTGAGCATTTGGCAGGGTGAGTGGCTGTTGCACGGGCGTGTGCGTCTGACGTGTGCCAGTCAGACGGTGCCCTGGCAGCAGTAGCTCCTGGAAAGCGACACCCCTCCCCTCCCATCTGGAGCATGCAACTGGGATGAGAGGGGCAGGGAAGAGTAGCACTGCTGCAGCGCGTTTCAGCACGAGGCCCTAACTGCCGCGCGGTAGCTGCTCCTTTTGTATCCGACGTGGGGCAACAAGGAGCGGCCTCGCATCATGCCGGCGCCACGTGCGTTCAGTCCCACGGACCGGAAGTGACGTTTGCTCGGTCCACAGCCTGACAGCAACCGACTGGGAACCGTGACCGGAAGGTGCCCAGGTACGAGCACTCAGCTGGCGCCAGGTCAGCGGGTGGTAGGCAGGAGACACGGGGCCAGGCGGGACGGGTTCAGACACGGGGTGCCTGGCTGGGACAGCGACTGGGGTTGGAGGTTTCCTGCGGCGGTGCAGCCAGCGTAGGCCACCAGCTCCCGTGGTACGTGGGGCAGAGGAAGGACAGCAGAGCGGAGGCTGGAACCGCTCCGACAAGGCACCACTCTGCTTATGGTTGCCAGGTGTCCGGTTTTGAACTGGACGGTCCAGGCTTTCAGCTTTTTCTTCGGGGAAACAAATTGAGAAAATATAAATGTCCGCGAAAGCGGCAAGGAGTTCTGTGCCACAGGACTCCTCGCTGCTTTTGCAGATTCAGACTAACGCGGCTACTCCTCTGATAAATGTCTGGTATTTTCTAAATCAGATGGAATGCAGATTGTGATGTCATGTCAGGCGTGTCTGGTATTTTGGTGAAACCATCTGGCAACCCTAGCTCTGCTCCTTGCTTGGCCGGGGTGGCGCCCTGCCTCTGTGGCAGGCCCTGACGTCACAGGGAGCGTGTTCCCCAGGAAATCCGGGCAGTGCAGCGGCTTCCGGTCCGCGCCACCCGGCCCCAAGGGAGAGGCGGCGGGAGGCGGCAGCGAGGTCAGAGCGTGACGCTGCCCCGCCCGGATCTCAGCCCTTGGGCGCCCCAGTGTGCACCCCGCCCGGCCGGGCCGCTCCCCTGTAGCTCCACCCCCAGCGCTGCGCCCGCTGCCTCGTGGCCCGGCTCGGTGCGAAGCTGCCACTGCCGGCTACGAACAGCAGCGCACTGCTAGTGACGTCATTGCCCTGGCGCGGTGCATGCAAATGATGGAACGCGGGGCACGTTCTATCGGCTCCCCGGCGAGTGACACGTGGGTTTGTGGGGCACACAGACGGGTCCCAGGCTCCGTCATTAATGGCAAGGGCGTGGCCTGGTCTGGGGGCGGGGCCACTGACCGGCAGGAACTCAGCTGGGACACAGAAGTGAGCGGCAGAAAACTCCTCGGGGTCTCCGGAAAATCCTCGCGCGGCCCCTCTGGGCTTGTGAACGGGACGCAGCAGAGGCAGCCGCCCCCCCCTCCCCCCCCCCCACCCGCCTCACGCTCCCCGCTGCACTTTCGAAGGCAACAGCAGCATCAGCCTGTCCCGCTGCCAGTCCCCACACAAGCCGGCTGGGAAATTTGGTGTTGGGGGGAGCAGACTGCATGGGGGGGAGAGGAGTTTGGTGGTGGTGGGGGATCAGACTGCATGGGGCGGGGAGGAGTTTGGGGGGTAGGGGATCAGACTGCACGGGGGGGAGGAGTTTGGGGGGGATCAGACTGCACGGGGGGAGTTTTGTGGGGGGTAGGAGATCAGACTGCACGGGGCGAGGAGTTTGGGGGGGATCAGACTGCACGGGGGGAGGAGTTTTGTGGGGGGTAGGAGATCAGACTGCACGGGGCGAGGAGTTTGGGGGGGATCAGACTGCACGGGGCGAGGAGTTTGGGGGGGATCAGACTGCACGGGGGGAGGAGTTTGGGGGGATCAGACTGCACGGGGGGAGGAGGAGTTTGGGGGGGAGCAGACTACACGGGGCGGAGAGGAGTTTGGTGGTGAGGGGGAGCAGACTGCACGGGGCGGGGAGGAGTTGGGGGGAGCAGACTGCACGGGGCGGAGAGGAGTTTGGGGGGGAGCAGACTGCACGGGGCGGAGAGGAGTTTGGTGGGGATCAGACTGCACGGGGTGGGGAGGAGTTGGGGGGAGCAGACTGCACGGGGTGGGGAGCAGTTTGGGGGGGAGCAGACTGCACGGGGGGGAGGAGTTTGGAGGGGGATCAGACTGCACGGGGTGGAGAGGAGTTTGGTGGTGAGGGGGAGCAGACTGCACGGGGGCGGGGAGGAGTTGGGGGGAGCAGACTGCACGGGGCGGGGAGGAGTTTGGGGGGGAGCAGACTGCACGGGGCGGAGAGCAGTTTGGTGGGGGGGAGCGGACTGCACGGGGGGGAGGAGCTTGGGGGGGATCGGACTGCACGGGACGGAGAGGAGGTTGGGGGGGATCGGACTGCACGCGGCGGAGAGAAATTTTGGGGGTGATCAGTCTGCAGGGGGCGGGGAGGAGTTTGGGGAGGGGAGCAGACTGCACGGGGCGGGGAGGAGTTTGGAGGGGGTTCAGACTGCACGGGGCGGAGAGGAATTTGGGGGGTTCACACTGCATTGGGCGGGGAGGAGTTTGGTGGGGGGGAGGAGACTTCATGGGGCGGGGAGTAGTTTGAGGGGGGAGCAGACTGCACGGGGCGGGGAGGAGTTTGGGGGGTTCAGACTGCACGGGGCGGGGAGGAGTTTGGGGGGGAGGGGTTGCCGCGGAGTCTCCTCTCCCGAGTGGGGGCGGGGCATCAGCTAAGGACGCTGCCGTCTCTGTGGCAGGAGCCCCGCCTAACAATGGGGAGGGGCGGGATGAGGGGGAGTAGGGAAAGTAGCCGCAGTGGCTTGTGGGAAACTGAGTGCCCCTGTCCGCAGCTCCCATCGGCCATTGCAGGGCCAGGGCAGGCCCGGCGCTGTTCGGTTGGTCGGGTGCAGCGGAAGTGACATCACAACGGGGCATTGACCAGGGAGCGACGCGGTTGGTCCCGCGCTCCTGTCACTCCAAGTGTTAGCGACGCATCCTGGGACTTGTAGTTCTCAGAGTGCGGCCTCCCGGGGCACGTCGCAGCGCGCCCCGCCCCTATCATAGCCCCGCCCCCCGGCATAGCCCCGTCCAGCGTGTTCTTAGTTCGGAATGGGGCATTTCTACCCTAAGAACAATCTTTTTTATTTGGAAATAACGGCCCTTAGCAGAGCAACAGTGCCGCTCGGTAGTCACCGGCGGTAATGCACGTGTAATTCCGTAGCGCCCCCACAGTGCCGCTCGGTGGTCATTGCGGGTAATGCACGTGTAATTCCGAAGCGCCTCCACAGTGCCGCTCGGTGGTCATTGCGGGTAATGCACGTGTAATTCCGTAGCGCCTCCACAGTGCCGCTCGGTGGTCATTGCGGGTAATGCACGTGTAATTCCGTAGCGCCTCCACAGTGCCGCTCGGTGGTCATTGCGGGTAATGCACGTGTAATTCCGTAGCGCCTCCACAGTGCCGCTCGGTGGTCATTGCGGGTAATGCACGTGTAATTCCGTAGCGCCTCCACAGTGCCGCTCGGTGGTCATTGCGGGTAATGCACGTGTAATTCCATCGCCCCCAGCTGCTGTCCCTGCTCCGCACGCCACGTGGCCCCAGTCTTGCCCTTTGACAGCAGGCAAAGTAAGAAGCTCGTTATTTCCAGGCTCCGCGGAGCCCTCTCCCCTCCTGCCCATGGCCCCCTCATCCCGCACTCCAGGCTCCGCACAGCCCTCTCCCCTCCTGCCCCCGGCCCCCTCATCCCGCACTGCAGGCTCCGCGCAGCCCTCTCCCCTCCTGCCCATGGCCCCCTCATCCCGCACTGCAGGCTCCGCACAGCCCTCTCCCCTCCTGCCCCCGGCCCCCTCATCCCGCACTGTAGGCTCTGCGGGGGAGGAGTTTGGGGGGGATCAGACTGCACGGGGGGGAGAGGAGTTTGGGGGGGATCAGACTGCACGTGGGGAGGATCAGACTGCACGGGGCGGGGAGGAGTTTGGGGGGGGGATCAGACTGCACGGGGGGGAGGATCAGACTCCACGGGGCGGCGAGGAGTTTGGGGAGGGGTTCAGACTGCACGGGGCGGAGAGGAGTTTGGGGAGGGGAGCAGACTCCACGGGGCGGCGAGGAGTTTGGGGAGGGGTTCAGACTGCACGGGGCGGAGAGGAGTTTGGGGAGGGGATCAGACTACACGGGGCGGAGAGGAGTTTGGGGGGCATCGGACTGCACGGGGCGGGGAGGAGTTTGGGGGGATCAGACTGCACGGGGGGGAGAGGAGTTTGGGGGGATCAGACTGCACGGAGCGGGGAGGAGTTTGGGGGGATCAGACTGCACGGGGGGGAGGATCAGACTGCACGGAGCGGGGAGGAGTTTGGGGGGAGGATCAGACTGCACGGGGCAGGGAGGAGCTTTGGGGGGGATCAGACTGCACGGGGCGGACAGGAGTTTGGGGGGGGATCAGACTGCACGGGGCGGAGGGGAGTGTGGGGGGGATCAGACTGCACGGGGGGGAGAGGAGTTTGGGGGGGATCAGACTGCACGGAGCGGGGAGGAGTTTGGGGGGGGATCAGACTGCACGGGGGGGAGGATCAGTCTGCACGGGGCGGGGAGGAGTTTGGGGAGGGGTTCAGACTGCACGGGGCGGAGCGCAGTTTGGGGGGGATCAGACTGCACGGGGCGGGGAGGAGTTTGGGGGGATCGGACTGCACAGGGCGGGGAAGAGTTTGGGGGGGATCGGACTGCACGGGGCGGGGAGGAGTTTGGGGGGGATCAGACTGCACGGGGGGGAGGATCAGACTGCACGGGGGGGAGGAGTTTGGGGGGGATCGGACTGCACGGGGCGGGGAGGAGTTTGGGGGGATCATACTGCACGGGGGGAGAGGAATTTGGGGGGATCGCACTGCACGGGGCGGGGAAGAGTTTGGGGGGATCGGACTGCACGGGGCGGGGAGGAGTTTGGGGGGGATCATACTGCACGGGGGGGAGGATCAGACTGCACGGGGCGGGGGGAAGTTTGGGGGGATCAGACTGCACGGGGGGGAGTAGTTTGAGGGGGGATCAGACTGCACGGGGCGGGGAGGAGTTTGGGGGGATCAGACTGCACGGGGCGGGGAGGAGTTTGGGGGGGAAGGGTTGCCGCGGAGTCTCCTCTCCCGAGTGGGGGCGGGGCATCAGCTAAGGACGCTGCCGTCTCTGAGGCAGGAGCCCCGCCCAGCAATGGGGAGGGGCCGGATGAGGGGGAGTAGGGAAAGTAGCCGCAGTGGCTTGTGGGAAACTGAGTGCCCCTGTCCGCAGCTCCCATCGGCCATTGCAGGGCCAGGGCAGGCCCGGCGCTGTTCGGTTGGGCGGGTGCAGCGGAAGTGACATCACAACGGGGCATTGACCAGGGAGCGACGCGGTTGGTCCCGCGCTCCTGTCACTCCAAGTGTTAGCGACGCATCCTGGGACTTGTAGTTCTCAGAGTGCGGCCTCCCGGGGCACGTCGCAGCGCGCCCCGCCCCTATCATAGCCCCGCCCCCCGGCATAGCCCCGCCCAGCGTGTTCTTAGTTCGGAATGGGGCATTTCTACCCTAAGAACAATCTTTTTTATTCGGAAATAACGGCCCTTAGCAGAGCAACAGTGCCGCTCGGTAGTCACCGGCGGTAATGCACGTGTAATTCCGTAGCGCCCCCACAGTGCCGCTCGGTGGTCATTGCGGGTAATGCACGTGTAATTCCATCGCCCCCAGCTGCTGTCCCTGCTCCGCACGCCACGTGGCCCCAGTCTTGCCCTTTGACAGCAGGCAAAGTAAGAAGCTCGTTATTTCCAGGCTCCGCGCAGCCCTCTCCCCTCCTGCCCGCGGCCCCCTCATCCCACACACCAGGCTCCGCGCAGCCCTCTCCCCTCCTGCCCCCGGCCCCCTCATCCCACACACCAGGCTCCGCGCCAGGATCCCACACACAAACTTCTCCTCCTTAGACTTTTAGTTGTGGGGAACAAATTCTGGGGAGTCACTTCCACTTGGGGAATCATGTTTCATACTTGACTATGTTATCCCTACACTAAGGCTGGCCGAGAGACTGTCCCGGACTGATCGTAACAGACTGTTCTGTCCGCGAATGGGCTGAGAGTAAAGGGCGTGTTCGGAATCTGTGGCGCCCAATCTGAGGCTGTCCGAGGTGACTCTTAACGGACTGCTCCGTGCGCCAATGGGCGGTGACTAAAGGCGTGTTCTGGGGCTGCTGGCGGCCAATAGGTTGTCCGGGGTGGATTATAACAGACTCTTCTGTCCGCGAATGGGCTGTGACTAAGGGGCGTGTTCTGAATCAGAGGCACCCAATAGGCTGACCCGGCTGCATCTTAACGGACAGCTCTGTCTGCGAATGCGGTGTGACTAGGGGGAATGACCTGCCACTGCTCTCGACCAATAGGCTGTCCGGGGTGGATCTTAATGGGCTGCTCTGTCCTCGAATTGTCTGTGACTTAGGGGTGGTTCCTGGCTGTGTGCCAGCCAATGGGCTTTCGGAAGACAGCCTTGGCGGAGGATAGTGTCGCCCAATGGGCTGTCAGCAAAGGGGATCCTGCCTCTGGTTCGGCCAATGGGCTGTCGCAGGGGGGCGTTGTCTGACTGGGCGGCCGGCGCCGCCATGACAGGAAGGTCCGAGGAGCGCGCGGGGGCGCGAGCGAATCCTGGGTCCGAGTGCGAAGCTGCCCCGCCCCCAGCCCGCCCCTTGTTGGTGTCTGGCCCGGGGGAGGAGGGGGCGCGAGGGAAGGTGGGGGAGCGGGCTGGGGGTGCGGTGTCTGGCCTGGGGGAGAAGGGGGCGCGAGGGAAGGTGGGGGAGCGGGCTGGGGGTGGGGTGTCTGGACAGGGGTGAGGTGTAGGAGCAGGCTGGGTGTGAGGGGCCGGGGGGGGGTGCTCGGCACTGGGGGGAGCAGGAGGGGGTGAGGGGCCGGGGGGGTGCTCGGCACTGGGGGGGCAGGAGGGGGTGAGGGGCCGGGGGGTGCTCGGCACTGGGGGGGCAGGAGGGGGTGAGGAGCCGGGGGGGTGCTCGGCACTGGGGGGGCAGGAGGGAGGGGGAGGGGCCGGGGGGGGCCTTGGCACTGGGGGGGGGCAGGAGGGGACAGGGCGCGGGAGAGCGCAGGCGCGGGCGGCGCTGGCTGGGCGGGAAACTCCCGGGACGCTCGCGCCCACAAGGCGGGCGGGAAAACGCTGCGGGGGGCGCTGAGGGGCGGAGCCTGGGGGGCGGGGCGGGAGCTGGCAGTGACGTGGAGCCCCCCCCCGCCTGCTTCTCTCCGGGCCCCAGGCTGGACATCGGCGGGGCGGCCCCTGGCGGAGGTGGGGGGGCGATTTCTGCCCCCCCCCCCGGCGCTGCTGCGTCCCCGGGGAGCAGCGCCCCTGTGACCCCCCCCACGTGGTGGCGGGCGCGGGAGCTGACCCGGGCTCCAGTCACGTGGGTGTCTCGGGGAGGGGGGGCTGCGGGCCACCGGGGCCCGGGAGTGTCACGTGCCCCTTCCCCCCGCCGGGGAGCCGCGCGCCCTCGAGGGGTGGTTCCCGCGGGCGGGGCACGCACAGAACGTGTCCCGCACGCGGGGGGGCGGGGCGGCCTGAGCCCTGCTCCCCGCGGTGCTCGCTGTCTGGGGGCGGGGCCGGGTGCCCGCTGAATCCCCCCTGTGCCCGGGGGGGGGGGGCAGTTCGGCGGGGGGCGCTGTGGGGGGGGATGCTCTGGCCCTGGCTGCCCGCAGTGCCGCCCAGTGCCCGGCTGTGCCTCCTGCAGAGGCCGAGAGCGTCCTGGGTGGGGGCGTGTGGGGAGAGGGGGGGAGTGGCTGAGAATTGGGGGGCAAACAGGTGACAGACAAACCAACCGACAGAAAAGCCTCCCTGCCTGGCCCCCAGCTGAGCGGAGAAACGTCCCCCTGGCGCCAGAGCACTGCAGGGCCCAGCCTAGTCGCTTTGTGCGCTCCAGCCCCACGGCGTGGGGAGGGGGCGACGGTGGAGGAGCCCCACGCACCCAGGCCTTAGGTTCCCCACCCGCCTTCTAAGCACTGAGCATTTTAGGCCTGGCTGGACTAGAGAAGGGGGCACCAGGGGAGTTGCCGCTGAAGGCGCGCGGCCGCGCACAAACACCCCTCTGCCGCCCACCTCCCTTGCGGAGCCTTGCAGCGGCACTCGCCTTCCTGCTGGCCGGGGAATGGCGCGGTTGTTTTCCTGATCTGGTGGAGGGCGGCTGCCCCGTTGTGTCCCTGCTGGGGCAGCCTCGCCCCACCTCCAGCTGCGATTGGGGCTTCTGTTTGTTTCTGTTCATACAGTTTGCTGCAGTTTTCCATCCCGGAGGACCTGCGTGAAGGTGGTCCGACCAGAGATACGGGGATCGATTTTTAAGAGTAAGAGGTTTTGTTTTTAAAGCAGGGGTGAGGAACCTAATACCCCAGCTCACGTGAGTGTGGCCCTCGAGACTCAAGGTTCCCACACTAACGCTCTAGCTCCCCTCCAGATTGGTGATAGAAATGTAGCCGTGTTAGCCTGGGGTAGTTGAAGCAAAATGCAGGACAATGTAGCACTTTAAAGACTAACAAGATGGTTTATTAGATGATGAGCTTTCGTGGGCCAGACCCACTTCCTCAGATCAAATAGTGGAAGAAAGTAGTCACAACCGTATATACCAAAGGATACAATTAAAAAAAAGAACAAATATGAAAAGGACAAATCACATTGCAGAACAGGAGGGGGATGCGGTGGGGGGGAGGGGGAAGGAAGGTAAGTGTCTGTGAATTGATGATATTAGAGGTAGGGAGAGTGGGATGTTTGTGAGTTAATGGTATTAGAGGTGATAATTGGGGAAACTATCTTGGTAATGGGTGAGATAACAAACATTTGAACTAAGTCCTTGTTGGAAAGTGTCGAATTTTAACATGAATGACAGTTCAGAGGATTCCCTTTCAAGTGCAGATGTAAAAGGTCTTTGTAGCAGAATGCAGGTGGTCAAGTCATTGAGAGAGTGTCCTTTCTGGTTAAAATGGCAAGAAACTGTTTTCTCTTTGTGATCTTGTCTGATATCTGTTTTGTGGGCATTAATCCTTTGGCGAAGTGTCTGAGATGTTTGTCCAATGTACATAGCAGACGGACACTTTCGGCACACGATAGCATAGATTATATTTCTGGATGCGCAGGAATATGTGTTCTTGATCTTATAACTCACTTGGTTGGGTCCAATAATGGTATCAGCAGAATGAATATGTGGACAAAGCTGGCAACGGGGTTTGTTGCAAGGGAAGGTACCAGGGTTGGTATTAGTGTGGTATGTCCTGTGGTGGTTGGTAAGAATGATCTTGAGGTTAGGTGGTTGTCTATAGGAGACTATGGGTCTGTCTCCCAGAGCCTCTTTGAGTATGGTATCCTGTTCCAATATAGGCTGTAGTTTATTGATAATGTGTTGGACAGGTTTAAGTTGGGGGTTGTAGGTGATGACAAGTGGTGTTCTATTGTTGGTTTTCTTGGGTCTGTCTTGAAGTAGATGGTTTCTAGGTATTCGTCTGGCTCTTTCAATTTGCTTTTTTATTTCTCTGGGTGGCCAGATTGGAGCAGACAAATTCTGCTAGCCTGCCCCGCCCCGCCCCCCGCCCCCCCCCCTCCTCACAAGGGAAGCCTTGTGTGCGAGGGGAATGTGGGAAGCCTCTTCCTCCTTCTCAGTTGGGGCATGTGTTAATGCGGATGGTGGGGTTTGGGATTTTTTTTTCTTCACACTTGTGTGTAGGGTTGCCAGGTGTCTAGCACTGAGCCAGACAGCCCGGTAGTTGCACTTTTTGTCCGGTAAATAAATTTAGAAAATACCGGACATACAAAATGTCCAGTATTTTCTGCTTTTCCTCTGTGCCCAGCAGAAATAAGCCGGGGCGGGGAGATTGGCTGACTAATTAAAGGGGTCACAACTGGATTTTGCTCAACAAAAATGTTCCTGGTGGGGTTTTTTTGTTTGGTTGGCTTCTTTCCCTCAACAAAAATTTTCCTGGCGCCTTTTTTTTTTTTTTTTTTTTTTTGCTGAAACCATCTGGCAACCCTACTAGTGTGTGCCTTCCGCCCCCCCAATAAGGTTCCCCACCCCGTCTGAAAGCGAGAGTTGGGAGAACAGGTTACCTTGCGTTCCTGTGTCCTTATAAGGAAGTTGAAGGCTACTATAAAATCCCCCCTCATGGTCTCCTCTTCAGACTAAAGAAACCTAAATCCCTCAGCCTCTTCATAGAGCAATTGCTCCAGCCCCCTAATCGTTTTGGTTGTCCTCTGCTGGACCCTCTCCAATGTGTCCACATCCCTTCTGTAGTGGGGGGCCCAGAACTGGACACAGTACTCCAGATGTGGCCCCACCAAAGCCGAATAAAGGGGAATAATGACATCTCTGGATCTACTGGCAATGCTCCTCTTAATGCAACCTAATATGCCATTAGCCTTCTTGGCTACAAGGGCACACTGTTGACTCATCTCCAGCTTCTCATCCACTGTAACCCCCAGGTCCTGTCTGCAGAACTACTACTTAACTGGTTGGTCCCCAGCTTGTAACTATGCTTGGGATTCTTCCATCCCAAGTGCAGGACTGTACACTTGTCCTTGTTGAACCTCATCAGATTTCTTGTGGCCCAATCCTCCAATTTGTCTAAGTCATTCTGGACCCTATCTCCGCCCTTAGGCATCTTTTAGCCTTTTTGTTCTATTATTGTTTTTCTATTTGGTACTAGAAAATCAAACTTTCCTCCTGCTTGGGCCTCAAGTTTCACTCCAGCAGCCCTTCCACGAGTAGAATCGTCTGCAAAATAAAATGTCAGGGCTACCGTCATTAAGGTGCTTGTCCCTGTAAGGACATGTGACTGAACTGGTTGTTCAGAAGGTTTCTGGTGAATTGGTTTATGCACAGGTATGCCTCCCGTTCTTCTTTAACCACCGCAGTCTCTTGTTTTTGTCCGGAAGCAAATTCTCTGCCAAGCCACCTTTTTTCCCTTTCATGTAATTGTCTGCTCTTTCGTTCGGTGTGGTAGACTTGTTCTAGTGTGGCATTAGACAACCGAGCCACAGAAAAGTCTGCCTTGGTACCACCGAGTACCGGCCCAGACCAAAGTAGCTTTCAGACACCTTAAGAGAGTCTTGATTTGCAATTCTCCCCTTTCTTCTCCTTGGATTTTCAACTAGGAAAGTGTGCTAATCATCGGCTTTTGCGGAAAAACTTGCCAGCTGTCTACACTGGCCGCTTGAATTTCCGCAAAAGCACTGACGAGCTCATGTAAGATTGTCAGTGCTTCTGCGGGAATACTATGCTGCTCCCGTTCGGGCAAAAGTCTTTTTCCGAAAGACTTCTGCGCAAAAGGGCCAGTGTAGACAGCAGATAGTTCTTTTCCACAAAAAAGCCCCGATGGCGAAAATGGCGATTGGGGCTTTTTTGCAGAAAAGCGCGTCTAGATTGGCCACGGACGCTTTTCCGTAAAACGTTTACATACCCAGTATCTTGTGAAGAACTTGTCACCTCAGCACAGGGTCCCGGGGCGGGCTTTACCATAAGGGACCCGGAGAGATCATCTAGGCCAGCTGGAGGGGGCAGGGCAGGGAGGGGAGGGGAGGGGAGGGGAGAGGAGAGGAGAGGAGGTTGGCCACTGAAAATGTTGCAGTATTAATTTTCCTTTTATTTGACTTCATATCAAACAAATATTTACAGTTTAAATGACCTTGTTAATTCTCCCTTGTGTTAGTACTCTTTCTTCCAGAACGTTTTAAAAACACAGACGAGACATGTCTTCGCCTGGGTGGCAGGCATCCGAAGAAGGGCACGTGACCTCGATCTTGGAGCACGAGACAAAACTCACTCCGCTCCTGGAGGGGAAATGTTAGAGGCAACACTGGGCTCCAGTGAGCAGCAGCCAGGTGACGCACGTGTCTGTCCTTTCCACACATCTAGGGTGGCCTAGCTCCTAACCGTTCTCTGTCTCTTTTTCGGTCCCTGTAGACTTGGAGGAGATGAGAGGCTGGCCATGTGGTGGCAGAGACCGAAAGGAGCCACCCTCCCGAGACCCTGCCGGCAGATGGAAACCAGACAGCGATCTATGGAAGAAGAGCAAATAGCAATTGGCTCAAGGTAAGTATCGAGGGAGGGCCGCACAGACGTTTGCGAGCGTGGTACGGGTCCCTGAGAAAAGGCCCTCTGGCTCGTGGTGGAAGAACTTGAAAATACAAAGTACAAAAGTCACAGTGTTGTACTTAAAAGAAGTACTCGGGATCTTTTTCAGAGGGATAAGGCAACACGCCACATTTATTGATCACACACACACACATTAATTTATATATATTTATTTACCACATGCATATGATAAGTATTGATTATTCTGTGTCACTCACGCACTCACTCTCACACACACACACACACACGTGCACAAGCACACTCCGTCTTGCTGTTGTTACCAACTTGTTGCTCCCCTTAACTTCACTGGCCAGGTGAGTTAGATGGGGGAGGGGTGGAGCCGGGCTTCTGCTGATCCGGATCGATGCTCCGATGGTGACAAGATGAGACCCGGAGTCCTCTGCAAGACAACTCACTTTTATAGCAGCTTCCCTCTTATGCAAATATATCCCAGATTCAAAATCTGGGTCTGTGTCCTTTGGTCCCTTTGTGGGTGCTGTCTGTTAAGAGAGGGTGTTTTCCAAAGAAGGTGCTTGCTTCTAATCCCCAAGGCCTTCAATATGTCTGCTCTTCTTTCTTGAGCCCTCTTGACACCTTGGGTCTGGCTTCTACCCCCTTTTCAACTGGTGTAGCTCTCTGGAGGTGCTTGGCTCCCAAGTGTTACTCATTCACACCTCGTTCATTCAACTGGGCAATTGATTACAGAGTGGGGGGGAGAGAGTGGGGGAAAGATCTTATTCTACTCCTAGCAAATGACATTTTTACCTCTTTAACTATATACTCTGTATTAGAACCCTATGTAGAAAACTAAGTTACAAGGTTATATGGATTCAAGTTCTAATACAAAGTGACAAGGTCATATGGATTAATACAAAGTTACAAGGTTATATGGAGAGGCACAGTGTCAAGTCATATGAAGTACATAGGTTTATCTACAACAGAAACTGAACACCGATTTTTGTATTTTTAAAAATGTCATTAATCCCCCCCCCTCCCCCGCCACCCTCCCCGAATCTCCTGGCTGGCGATACTTAACGTGTCTAGGATCATACGGAAAACTAAGTGAGTAGGCTGCCAATTGACCTAGCGTCACGCATGCCGAGAGTTGGCAAAACTGGGATTGAAATAAAGACTTGGTCTCCCAGCAGCACCGAGGAGCCCCAGCCATGGATTAGGGCCTCGTGGGAATAGTTGTCTCCTAATTGATCTAATCTTTGGCTTTTGAGTTTGATATTATTGGTGAGTCCTTCTAGGCGACTGTTACTCGGCGTGCATGCGTGCGCACGTAAGTATGAGTGCAAGTGTGTGCGTCCGCAAGTGTCCATTTGCGTGTGTGTGCACGTGCCTGCGTGCGGGCAGATTGAGCAGATGCGTGTGTGGGCATCTGAGCGAGGGCACGAGTGGGCGCCCAGGCGTGTTAATCTGTTAATTCGCGTTTGTGAGTGTGTACACGCATCCCTGCGTGTGAGCATTTGGCAGGGTGAGTGGCTGTTGCACGGGCGTGTGCGTCTGACGTGTGCCAGTCAGACGGTGCCCTGGCAGCAGTAGCTCCTGGAAAGCGACACCCCTCCCCTCCCATCTGGAGCATGCAACTGGGATGAGAGGGGCAGGGAAGAGTAGCACTGATGCAGCGCGTTTCAGCACGAGGCCCTAACTGCCGCGCGGTAGCTGCTCCTTTTGTATCCGACGTGGGGCAACAAGGAGCGGCCTCGCATCATGCCGGCGCCACGTGCGTTCAGTCCCACGGACCGGAAGTGACGTTTGCTCGGTCCACAGCCTGACAGCAACCGACTGGGAACCGTGACCGGAAGGTGCCCAGGTACGAGCGCTCAGCTGGTGCCAGGTCAGCGGGTGGTAGGCAGGAGACACGGGGCCAGGCGGGACGGGTTCAGACACGGGGTGCCTGGCTGGGACAGCGACTGGGGTTGGAGGTTTCCTGCGGCGGTGCAGCCAGCGTAGGCCACCAGCTCCCGTGGTACGTGGGGCAGAGGAAGGACAGCAGAGCGGAGGCTGGAACCGCTCCGACAAGGCACCACTCTGCTTATGGTTGCCAGGTGTCCGGTTTTGAACTGGACGGTCCAGGCTTTCAGCTTTTTCTTCGGGGAAACAAATTGAGAAAATATAAATGTCCGCGAAAGCGGCAAGGAGTTCTGTGCCACAGGACTCCTCGCTGCTTTTGCAGATTCAGACTAACGCGGCTACTCCTCTGATAAATGTCTGGTATTTTCTAAATCAGATGGAATGCAGATTGTGATGTCATGTCAGGCGTGTCTGGTATTTTGGTGAAACCATCTGGCAACCCTAGCTCTGCTCCTTGCTTGGCCGGGGTGGCGCCCTGCCTCTGTGGCAGGCCCTGACGTCACAGGGAGCGTGTTCCCCAGGAAATCCGGGCAGTGCAGCGGCTTCCGGTCCGCGCCACCCGGCCCCAAGGGAGAGGCGGCGGGAGGCGGCAGCGAGGTCAGAGCGTGACGCTGCCCCGCCCGGATCTCAGCCCTTGGGCGCCCCAGTGTGCACCCCGCCCGGCCGGGCCGCTCCCCTGTAGCTCCGCCCCCCAGCGCTGCGCCCGCTGCCTCGTGGCCCGGCTCGGTGCGAAGCTGCCACTGCCGGCTACGAACAGCAGCGCACTGCTAGTGACGTCATTGCCCTGGCGCGGTGCATGCAAATGATGGAACGCGGGGCACGTTCTATCGGCTCCCCGGCGAGTGACACGTGGGTTTGTGGGGCACACAGACGGGTCCCAGGCTCCGTCATTAATGGCAGGGGCGTGGCCTGGTCTGGGGGCGGGGCCACTGACCGGCAGGAACTCAGCTGGGACACAGAAGTGAGCGGCAGAAAACTCCTCGGGGTCTCCGGAAAATCCTCGCGCGGCCCCTCTGGGCTTGTGAACGGGACGCAGCAGAGGCAGCCGCCCCCCCTCCCCCCCCACCCGCCTCACGCTCCCCGCTGCACTTTCGAAGGCAACAGCAGCATCAGCCTGTCCCGCTGCCAGTCCCCGCACAAGCCGGCTGGGAAATTTGGTGTTGGGGGGAGCAGACTGCATGGGGGGGAGAGGAGTTTGGTGGTGGTGGGGGATCAGACTGCATGGGGCGGGGAGGAGTTTGGGGGGTAGGGGATCAGACTGCACGGGGGGGAGGAGTTTGGGGGGGATCAGACTGCACGGGGGGAGTTTTGTGGGGGGTAGGAGATCAGACTGCACGGGGCGAGGAGTTTGGGGGGGATCAGACTGCACGGGGGGAGGAGTTTTGTGGGGGGTAGGAGATCAGACTGCACGGGGCGAGGAGTTTGGGGGGGATCAGACTGCACGGGGCGAGGAGTTTGGGGGGGATCAGACTGCACGGGGGGAGGAGGAGTTTGGGGGGGGGAGCAGACTGCACGGGGCGGAGAGGAGTTTGGTGGTGAGGGGGAGCAGACTGCACGGGACGGGGAGGAGTTGGGGGGAGCAGACTGCACGGGGGGAGGAGTTTTGTGGGGGGTAGGAGATCAGACTGCACGGGGCGAGGAGTTTGGGGGGGATCAGACTGCACGGGGGGAGGAGTTTTGTGGGGGGTAGGAGATCAGACTGCACGGGGCGAGGAGTTTGGGGGGGATCAGACTG
This sequence comes from Pelodiscus sinensis, assembly GCF_049634645.1. Taxonomy (NCBI): domain Eukaryota; kingdom Metazoa; phylum Chordata; order Testudines; family Trionychidae; genus Pelodiscus; species Pelodiscus sinensis. Next base: position 232,399 of record NW_027466013.1, read on the forward strand.
CACGGGGGGAGGAGTTTGGGGGGATCAGACTGCACGGGGGGAGGAGGAGTTTGGGGGGGGAGCAGACTGCACGGGGCGGAGAGGAGTTTGGTGGTGAGGGGGAGCAGACTGCACGGAACGGGGAGGAGTTGGGGGGAGCAGACTGCACGGGGCGGAGAGGAGTTTGGGGGGGAGCAGACTGCACGGGGCGGAGAGGAGTTTGGGGGGGAGCAGACTGCACGGGGCAGGGACGAGTTTGGTGGTGAGGGGGAGAAGACTGCACTGGGGGAGAGGAGTTGGGGGGGAGGAGACTGCACGGGGCGGGGAGGAGTTTGGTGGGGGGGAGGAGACTGCACGGGGCGGGGAGGAGTTTGGGGGGGAGGGGTTGCCGCGGAGTCTCCTCTCCCGAGTGGGGGCGGGGCATCAGCTAAGGACGCTGCCGTCTCTGAGGCAGGAGCCCCGCCCAACAATGGGGAGGGGCGGGATGAGGGGGAGTAGGGAAAGTAGCCGCAGTGGCTTGTGGGAAACTGAGTGCCCCTGTCCGCAGCTCCCATCGGCCATTGCAGGGCCAGGGCAGGCCCGGCGCTGTTCGGTTGGGCGGGTGCAGCGGAAGTGACATCACAACGGGGCATTGACCAGGGAGCGACGCGGTTGGTCCCGCGCTCCTGTCACTCCAAGTGTTAGCGACGCATCCTGGGACTTGTAGTTCTCAGAGTGCGGCCTCCCGGGGCACGTCGCAGCGCGCCCCGCCCCTATCATAGCCCCGCCCCCCGGCATAGCCCCGTCCAGCGTGTTCTTAGTTCGGAATGGGGCATTTCTACCCTAAGAACAATCTTTTTTATTTGGAAATAACGGCCCTTAGCAGAGCAACAGTGCCGCTCGGTAGTCACCGGCGGTAATGCACGTGTAATTCCGTAGCGCCTCCACAGTGCCGCTCGGTGGTCATTGCCGGTAATGCACGTGTAATTCCGTAGCGCCTCCACAGTGCCGCTCGGTGGTCATTGCGGGTAATGCACGTGTAATTCCATCGCCCCCAGCTGCTGTCCCTGCTCCGCACGCCACGTGGCCCCAGTCTTGCCCTTTGACAGCAGGCAAAGTAAGAAGCTCGTTATTTCCAGGCTCCGCGGAGCCCTCTCCCCTCCTGCCCATGGCCCCCTCATCCCGCACTCCAGGCTCCGCACAGCCCTCTCCCCTCCTGCCCCCGGCCCCCTCATCCCGCACTGCAGGCTCCGCGCAGCCCTCTCCCCTCCTGCCCATGGCCCCCTCATCCCGCACTGCAGGCTCCGCACAGCCCTCTCCCCTCCTGCCCCCGGCCCCCTCATCCCGCACTGCAGGCTCCGCGGGGGAGGAGTTTGGGGGGGATCAGACTGCACGGGGGGGAGAGGAGTTTGGGGGGGATCAGACTGCACGTGGGGAGGATCAGACTGCACGGGGCGGGGAGGAGTTTGGGGGGGGATCAGACTGCACGGGGGGGAGGATCAGACTCCACGGGGCGGCGAGGAGTTTGGGGAGGGGTTCAGACTGCACGGGGCGGAGAGGAGTTTGGGGAGGGGATCAGACTACACGGGGCGGAGAGGAGTTTGGGGGGCATCGGACTGCACGGGGCGGGGAGGAGTTTGGGGGGATCAGACTGCACGGGGGGGAGAGGAGTTTGGGGGGATCAGACTGCACGGAGCGGGGAGGAGTTTGGGGGGATCAGACTGCACGGGGGGGAGGATCAGACTGCACGGAGCGGGGAGGAGTTTGGGGGGAGGATCAGACTGCACGGGGCAGGGAGGAGCTTTGGGGGGGATCAGACTACACGGGGCGGAGAGGAGTTTGGGGGGCATCGGACTGCACGGGGCGGAGGGGAGTGTGGGGGGGATCAGACTGCACGGGGGGGAGAGGAGTTTGGGGGGGATCAGACTGCACGGAGCGGGGAGGAGTTTGGGGGGGGATCAGACTGCACGGGGGGGAGGATCAGACTGCACGGGGCGGGGAGGAGTTTGGGGAGGGGTTCAGACTGCACGGGGCGGAGCGCAGTTTGGGGGGGATCAGACTGCACGGGGCGGGGAGGAGTTTTGGGGGAGATCAGACTGCACGGGGCGGGGAGGAGTTTGGGGGGATCGGACTGCACAGGGCGGGGAAGAGTTTGGGGGGGATCGGACTGCACGGGGCGGGGAGGAGTTTGGGGGGGATCAGACTGCACGGGGCGGGGAGGAGTTTGGGGGGGATCAGACTGCACGGGGGGGAGGATCAGCCTGCACGGGGGGGAGGAGTTTGGGGGGGATCGGACTGCACGGGGCGGGGAGGAGTTTGGGGGGATCATACTGCACGGGGGGAGAGGAATTTGGGGGGATCGCACTGCACGGGGCGGGGAAGAGTTTGGGGGGATCGGACTGCACGGGGCGGGGAGGAGTTTGGGGGGGATCAGACTGCACGGGGGGGAGGATCAGACTGCACGGGGCGGGGGGAAGTTTGGGGGGATCAGACTGCACGGGGGGGAGTAGTTTGAGGGGGGATCAGACTGCACGGGGCGGGGAGTAGTTTGAGGGGGGATCAGACTGCACGGGACGGGGAGGAGTTTGGGGGGGAAGGGTTGCCGCGGAGTCTCCTCTCCCGAGTGGGGGCGGGGCATCAGCTGCGGACGCTGCCGTCTCTGAGGCAGGAGCCCCGCCCAGCAATGGGGAGGGGCCGGATGAGGGGGAGTAGGGAAAGTAGCCGCAGTGGCTTGTGGGAAACTGAGTGCCCCTGTCCGCAGCTCCCATCGGCCATTGCAGGGCCAGGGCAGGCCCGGCGCTGTTCGGTTGGGCGGGTGCAGCGGAAGTGACATCACAACGGGGCATTGACCAGGGAGCGACGCGGTTGGTCCCGCGCTCGTGTCACTCCAAGTGTTAGCGACGCATCCTGGGACTTGTAGTTCTCATAGTGCGGCCTCCCGGGGCACGTCGCAGCGCGCCCCGCCCCTATCATAGCCCCGCCCCCCGGCATAGCCCCGCCCAGCGTGTTCTTAGTTCGGAATGGGGCATTTCTACCCTAAGAACAATCTTTTTTATTCGGAAATAACGGCCCTTAGCAGAGCAACAGTGCCGCTCGGTAGTCACCGGCGGTAATGCACGTGTAATTCCGTAGCGCCCCCACAGTGCCGCTCGGTGGTCATTGCGGGTAATGCACGTGTAATTCCGAAGCGCCTCCACAGTGCCGCTCGGTGGTCATTGCGGGTAATGCACGTGTAATTCCATCGCCCCCAGCTGCTGTCCCTGCTCCGCACGCCACGTGGCCCCAGTCTTGCCCTTTGACAGCAGGCAAAGTAAGAAGCTCGTTATTTCCAGGCTCCGCGCAGCCCTCTCCCCTCCTGCCCGCGGCCCCCTCATCCCACACACCAGGCTCCGCGCAGCCCTCTCCCCTCCTGCCCCCGGCCCCCTCATCCCACACACCAGGCTCCGCGCCAGGATCCCACACACAAACTTCTCCTCCTTAGACTTTTAGTTGTGGGGAACAAATTCTGGGGAGTCACTTCCACTTGGGGAATCATGTTTCATACTTGACTATGTTATCCCTACACTAAGGCTGGCCGAGAGACTGTCCCGGACTGATCGTAACAGACTGTTCTGTCCGCGAATGGGCTGAGAGTAAAGGGCGTGTTCGGAATCTGTGGCGCCCAATCTGAGGCTGTCCGAGGTGACTCTTAACGGACTGCTCCGTGCGCCAATGGGCGGTGACTAAAGGCGTGTTCTGGGGCTGCTGGCGGCCAATAGGTTGTCCGGGGTGGATTATAACAGACTCTTCTGTCCGCGAATGGGCTGTGACTAAGGGGCGTGTTCTGAATCAGAGGCACCCAATAGGCTGACCCGGCTGCATCTTAACGGACAGCTCTGTCTGCGAATGCGGTGTGACTAGGGGGAATGACCTGCCACTGCTCTCGACCAATAGGCTGTCCGGGGTGGATCTTAATGGGCTGCTCTGTCCTCGAATTGTCTGTGACTTAGGGGTGGTTCCTGGCTGTGTGCCAGCCAATGGGCTTTCGGAAGACAGCCTTGGCGGAGGATAGTGTCGCCCAATGGGCTGTCAGCAAAGGGGATCCTGCCTCTGGTTCGGCCAATGGGCTGTCGCAGGGGGGCGTTGTCTGACTGGGCGGCCGGCGCCGCCATGACAGGAAGGTCCGAGGAGCGCGCGGGGGCGCGAGCGAATCCTGGGTCCGAGTGCGAAGCTGCCCCGCCCCCAGCCCGCCCCTTGTTGGTGTCTGGCCCGGGGGAGGAGGGGGCGCGAGGGAAGGTGGGGGAGCGGGCTGGGGGTGCGGTGTCTGGCCTGGGGGAGAAGGGGGCGCGAGGGAAGGTGGGGGAGCGGGCTGGGGGTGGGGTGTCTGGACAGGGGTGAGGTGTAGGAGCAGGCTGGGTGTGAGGGGCCGGGGGGGGGTGCTCGGCACTGGGGGGAGCAGGAGGGGGTGAGGGGCCGGGGGGGTGCTCGGCACTGGGGGGGCAGGAGGGGGTGAGGGGCCGGGGGGGTGCTCGGCACTGGGGGGGCAGGAGGGGGTGAGGAGCCGGGGGGTGCTCGGCACTGGGGGGGCAGGAGGGGGTGAGGGGCCGGGGGGGTGCTCGGCACTGGGGGGGCAGGAGGCAGGGGGAGGGGCCGGGGGGGGCCTTGGCACTGGGGGGGGCAGGAGGGGACAGGGCGCGGGAGAGCGCAGGCGCGGGCGGCGCTGGCTGGGCGGGAAACTCCCGGGACGCTCGCGCCCACGAGGCGGGCGGGAAAACGCTGCGGGGGGCGCTGAGGGGCGGAGCCTGGGGGGCGGGGCGGGAGCTGGCAGTGACGTGGAGCCCCCCCCCGCCTGCTTCTCTCCGGGCCCCAGGCTGGACATCGGCGGGGCGGCCCCTGGCGGAGGTGGGGGGGCGATTTCTGCCCCCCCCCCCCCCGGCGCTGCTGCGTCCCCGGGGAGCAGCGCCCCTGTGACCCCCCCCACGTGGTGGCGGGCGCGGGAGCTGACCCGGGCTCCAGTCACGTGGGTGTCTCGGGGAGGGGGGGCTGCGGGCCACCGGGGCCCGGGAGTGTCACGTGCCCCTTCCCCCCGCCGGGGAGCCGCGCGCCCTCGAGGGGTGGTTCCCGCGGGCGGGGCACGCACAGAACGTGTCCCGCACGCGGGGGGGCGGGGCGGCCTGAGCCCTGCTCCCCGCGCTGCTCGCTGTCTGGGGGCGGGGCCGGGTGCCCGCTGAATCCCCCCTGTGCCCGGGGGGGGGGGGGCAGTTCGGCGGGGGGCGCTGTGGGGGGGGATGCTCTGGCCCTGGCTGCCCGCAGTGCCGCCCAGTGCCCGGCTGTGCCTCCTGCAGAGGCCGAGAGCGTCCTGGGTGGGGGCGTGTGGGGAGAGGGGGGGAGTGGCTGAGAATTGGGGGGCAAACAGGTGACAGACAAACCAACCGACAGAAAAGCCTCCCTGCCTGGCCCCCAGCTGAGCGGAGAAACGTCCCCCTGGCGCCAGAGCACTGCAGGGCCTAGCCTAGTCGCTTTGTGCCTCCAGCCCCACGGCGTGGGGAGGGGGCGACGGTGGAGGAGCCCCACGCACCCAGGCCTTAGGTTCCCCACCCGCCTTCTAAGCACTGAGCATTTTAGGCCTGGCTGGACTAGAGAAGGGGGCACCAGGGGAGTTGCCGCTGAAGGCGCGCGGCCGCGCACAAACACCCCTCTGCCGCCCACCTCCCTTGCGGAGCCTTGCAGCGGCACTCGCCTTCCTGCTGGCCGGGGAATGGCGCGGTTGTTTTCCTGATCTGGTGGAGGGCGGCTGCCCCGTTGTGTCCCTGCTGGGGCAGCCTCGCCCCACCTCCAGCTGCGATTGGGGCTTCTGTTTGTTTCTGTTCATACAGTTTGCTGCAGTTTTCCATCCCGGAGGACCTGCGTGAAGGTGGTCCGACCAGAGATACGGGGATCGATTTTTAAGAGTAAGAGGTTTTGTTTTTAAAGCAGGGGTGAGGAACCTAATACCCCAGCTCACGTGAGTGTGGCCCTCGAGACTCAAGGTTCCCACACTAACGCTCTAGCTCCCCTCCAGATTGGTGATAGAAATGTAGCCGTGTTAGCCTGGGGTAGTTGAAGCAAAATGCAGGACAATGTAGCACTTTAAAGACTAACAAGATGGTTTATTAGATGATGAGCTTTCGTGGGCCAGACCCACTTCCTCAGATCAAATAGTGGAAGAAAGTAGTCACAACCGTATATACCAAAGGATACAATTAAAAAAAAGAACAAATATGAAAAGGACAAATCACATTGCAGAACAGGAGGGGGATGCGGTGGGGGGGAGGGGGAAGGAAGGTAAGTGTCTGTGAATTGATGATATTAGAGGTAGGGAGAGTGGGATGTTTGTGAGTTAATGGTATTAGAGGTGATAATTGGGGAAACTATCTTGGTAATGGGTGAGATAACAAACATTTGAACTAAGTCCTTGTTGGAAAGTGTCGAATTTTAACATGAATGACAGTTCAGAGGATTCCCTTTCAAGTGCAGATGTAAAAGGTCTTTGTAGCAGAATGCAGGTGGTCAAGTCATTGAGAGAGTGTCCTTTCTGGTTAAAATGGCAAGAAACTGTTTTCTCTTTGTGATCTTGTCTGATATCTGTTTTGTGGGCATTAATCCTTTGGCGAAGTGTCTGAGATGTTTGTCCAATGTACATAGCAGACGGACACTTTCGGCACACGATAGCATAGATTATATTTCTGGATGCGCAGGAATATGTGTTCTTGATCTTATAACTCACTTGGTTGGGTCCAATAATGGTATCAGCAGAATGAATATGTGGACAAAGCTGGCAACGGGGTTTGTTGCAAGGGAAGGTACCAGGGTTGGTATTAGTGTGGTATGTCCTGTGGTGGTTGGTAAGAATGATCTTGAGGTTAGGTGGTTGTCTATAGGAGACTATGGGTCTGTCTCCCAGAGCCTCTTTGAGTATGGTATCCTGTTCCAATATAGGCTGTAGTTTATTGATAATGTGTTGGACAGGTTTAAGTTGGGGGTTGTAGGTGATGACAAGTGGTGTTCTATTGTTGGTTTTCTTGGGTCTGTCTTGAAGTAGATGGTTTCTAGGTATTCGTCTGGCTCTTTCAATTTGCTTTTTTATTTCTCTGGGTGGCCAGATTGGAGCAGACAAATTCTGCTAGCCTGCCCCGCCCCGCCCCCCGCCCCCCCCCCTCCTCACAAGGGAAGCCTTGTGTGCGAGGGGAATGTGGGAAGCCTCTTCCTCCTTCTCAGTTGGGGCATGTGTTAATGCGGATGGTGGGGTTTGGGATTTTTTTTTCTTCACACTTGTGTGTAGGGTTGCCAGGTGTCTAGCACTGAGCCAGACAGCCCGGTAGTTGCACTTTTTGTCCGGTAAATAAATTTAGAAAATACCGGACATACAAAATGTCCAGTATTTTCTGCTTTTCCTCTGTGCCCAGCAGAAATAAGCCGGGGCGGGGAGATTGGCTGACTAATTAAAGGGGTCACAACTGGATTTTGCTCAACAAAAATGTTCCTGGTGGGGTTTTTTTGTTTGGTTGGCTTCTTTCCCTCAACAAAAATTTTCCTGGCGCCTTTTTTTTTTTTTTTTTTTTTTTTTTTGCTGAAACCATCTGGCAACCCTACTAGTGTGTGCCTTCCGCCCCCCCAATAAGGTTCCCCACCCCGTCTGAAAGCGAGAGTTGGGAGAACAGGTTACCTTGCGTTCCTGTGTCCTTATAAGGAAGTTGAAGGCTACTATAAAATCCCCCCTCATGGTCTCCTCTTCAGACTAAAGAAACCTAAATCCCTCAGCCTCTTCATAGAGCAATTGCTCCAGCCCCCTAATCGTTTTGGTTGTCCTCTGCTGGACCCTCTCCAATGTGTCCACATCCCTTCTGTAGTGGGGGGCCCAGAACTGGACACAGTACTCCAGATGTGGCCCCACCAAAGCCGAATAAAGGGGAATAATGACATCTCTGGATCTACTGGCAATGCTCCTCTTAATGCAACCTAATATGCCATTAGCCTTCTTGGCTACAAGGGCACACTGTTGACTCATCTCCAGCTTCTCATCCACTGTAACCCCCAGGTCCTGTCTGCAGAACTACTACTTAACTGGTTGGTCCCCAGCTTGTAACTATGCTTGGGATTCTTCCATCCCAAGTGCAGGACTGTACACTTGTCCTTGTTGAACCTCATCAGATTTCTTGTGGCCCAATCCTCCAATTTGTCTAAGTCATTCTGGACCCTATCTCCGCCCTTAGGCATCTTTTAGCCTTTTTGTTCTATTATTGTTTTTCTATTTGGTACTAGAAAATCAAACTTTCCTCCTGCTTGGGCCTCAAGTTTCACTCCAGCAGCCCTTCCACAAGTAGAATCGTCTGCAAAATAAAATGTCAGGGCTACCGTCATTAAGGTGCTTGTCCCTGTAAGGACATGTGACTGAACTGGTTGTTCAGAAGGTTTCTGGTGAATTGGTTTATGCACAGGTATGCCTCCCGTTCTTCTTTAACCACCGCAGTCTCTTGTTTTTGTCCGGAAGCAAATTCTCTGCCAAGCCACCTTTTTTCCCTTTCATGTAATTGTCTGCTCTTTCGTTCGGTGTGGTAGACTTGTTCTAGTGTGGCATTAGACAACCGAGCCACAGAAAAGTCTGCCTTGGTACCACTGAGTACCGGCCCAGACCAAAGTAGCTTTCAGACACCTTAAGAGAGTCTTGATTTGCAATTCTCCCCTTTCTTCTCCTTGGATTTTCAACTAGGAAAGTGTGCTAATCATCTGCTTTTGCGGAAAAACTTGCCAGCTGTCTACACTGGCCGCTTGAATTTCCGCAAAAGCACTGACGATCTCATGTAAGATTGTCAGTGCTTCTGCGGGAATACTATGCTGCTCCCGTTCGGGCAAAAGTCTTTTTCCGAAAGACTTCTGCGCAAAAGGGCCAGTGTAGACAGCAGAGAGTTCTTTTCCGCAAAAAAGCCCCGATGGCGAAAATGGCGATTGGGGCTTTTTTGCAGAAAAGCGCGTCTAGATTGGCCACGGACGCTTTTCCGTAAAACGTTTACATACCCAGTATCTTGTGAAGAACTTGTCACCTCAGCACAGGGTCCCGGGGCGGGCTTTACCATAAGGGACCCGGAGAGATCATCTAGGCCAGCTGGAGGGGGCAGGGCAGGGCAGTGGAGGGGAGGGGAGGGGAGAGGAGAGGAGAGGAGAGGAGGTTGGCCACTGAAAATGTTGCAGTATTAATTTTCCTTTTATTTGACTTCATATCAAACAAATATTTACAGTTTAAATGACCTTGTTAATTCTCCCTTGTGTTAGTACTCTTTCTTCCAGAACGTTTTAAAAACACAGACGAGACATGTCTTCGCCTGGGTGGCAGGCATCCGAAGAAGGGCACGTGACCTCGATCTTGGAGCACGAGACAAAACTCACTCCGCTCCTGGAGGGGAAATGTTAGAGGCAACACTGGGCTCCAGTGAGCAGCAGCCAGGTGACGCACGTGTCTGTCCTTTCCACACATCTAGGGTGGCCTAGCTCCTAACCGTTCTCTGTCTCTTTTTCGGTCCCTGTAGACTTGGAGGAGATGAGAGGCTGGCCATGTGGTGGCAGAGACCGAAAGGAGCCACCCTCCCGAGACCCTGCCGGCAGATGGAAACCAGACAGCGATCTATGGAAGAAGAGCAAATAGCAATTGGCTCAAGGTAAGTATCGAGGGAGGGCCGCACAGACGTTTGCGAGCGTGGTACGGGTCCCTGAGAAAAGGCCCTCTGGCTCGTGGTGGAAGAACTTGAAAATACGAAGTACAAAAGTCACAGTGTTGTACTTAAAAGAAGTACTCGGGATCTTTTTCAGAGGGATAAGGCAACACGCCACATTTATTGATCACACACACACACATTAATTTATATATATATATATATATATATATATATATATATATATTTATTTACCACATGCATATGATAAGTATTGATTATTCTGTGTCACTCACGCACTCACTCTCTCACACACACACACACACACACACACGTGCACAAGCACACTCCGTCTTGCTGTTGTTACCAACTTGTTGCTCCCCTTAACTTCACTGGCCAGGTGAGTTAGATGGGGGAGGGGTGGAGCCGGGCTTCTGCTGATCCGGATCGATGCTCCGATGGTGACAAGATGAGACCCGGAGTCCTCTGCAAGACAACTCACTTTTATAGCAGCTTCCCTCTTATGCAAATATATCCCAGATTCAAAATCTGGGTCTGTGTCCTTTGGTCCCTTTGTGGGTGCTGTCTGTTAAGAGAGGGTGTTTTCCAAAGAAGGTGCTTGCTTCTAATCCCCAAGGCCTTCAATATGTCTGCTCTTCTTTCTTGAGCCCTCTTGACACCTTGGGTCTGGCTTCTACCCCCTTTTCAACTGGTGTAGCTCTCTGGAGGTGCTTGGCTCCCAAGTGTTACTCATTCACACCTCGTTCATTCAACTGGGCAATTGATTACAGAGTGGGGGGGAGAGAGTGGGGGAAAGATCTTATTCTACTCCTAGCAAATGACATTTTTACCTCTTTAACTATATACTCTGTATTAGAACCCTATGTAGAAAACTAAGTTACAAGGTTATATGGATTCAAGTTCTAATACAAAGTGACAAGGTCATATGGATTAATACAAAGTTACAAGGTTATATGGAGAGGCACAGTGTCAAGTCATATGAAGTACATAGGTTTATCTACAACAGAAACTGAACACCGATTTTTGTATTTTTAAAAATGTCATTAATCCCCCCCCCCCGCCACCCTCCCCGAATCTCCTGGCTGGCGATACTTAACGTGTCTAGGATCATACGGAAAACTAAGTGAGTAGGCTGCCAATTGACCTAGCGTCACGCATGCCGAGAGTTGGCAAAACTGGGATTGAAATAAAGACTTGGTCTCCCAGCAGCACCGAGGAGCCCCAGCCATGGATTAGGGCCTCGTGGGAATAGTTGTCTCCTAATTGATCTAATCTTTGGCTTTTGAGTTTGATATTATTGGTGAGTCCTTCTAGGCGACTGTTACTCGGCGTGCATGCGTGCGCACGTAAGTATGAGTGCAAGTGTGTGCGTCCGCAAGTGTCCATTTGCGTGTGTGTGCACGTGCCTGCGTGCGGGCAGATTGAGCAGATGCGTGTGTGGGCATCTGAGCGAGGGCACGAGTGGGCGCCCAGGCGTGTTAATCTGTTAATTCGCGTTTGTGAGTGTGTACACGCATCCCTGCGTGTGAGCATTTGGCAGGGTGAGTGGCTGTTGCACGGGCGTGTGCGTCTGACGTGTGCCAGTCAGACGGTGCCCTGGCAGCAGTAGCTCCTGGAAAGCGACACCCCTCCCCTCCCATCTGGAGCATGCAACTGGGATGAGAGGGGCAGGGAAGAGTAGCACTGCTGCAGCGCGTTTCAGCACGAGGCCCTAACTGCCGCGCGGTAGCTGCTCCTTTTGTATCCGACGTGGGGCAACAAGGAGCGGCCTCGCATCATGCCGGCGCCACGTGCGTTCAGTCCCACGGACCGGAAGTGACGTTTGCTCGGTCCACAGCCTGACAGCAACCGACTGGGAACCGTGACCGGAAGGTGCCCAGGTACGAGCGCTCAGCTGGTGCCAGGTCAGCGGGTGGTAGGCAGGAGACACGGGGCCAGGCGGGACGGGTTCAGACACGGGGTGCCTGGCTGGGACAGCGACTGGGGTTGGAGGTTTCCTGCGGCGGTGCAGCCAGCGTAGGCCACCAGCTCCCGTGGTACGTGGGGCAGAGGAAGGACAGCAGAGCGGAGGCTGGAACCGCTCCGACAAGGCACCACTCTGCTTATGGTTGCCAGGTGTCCGGTTTTGAACTGGACGGTCCAGGCTTTCAGCTTTTTCTTCGGGGAAACAAATTGAGAAAATATAAATGTCCGCGAAAGCGGCAAGGAGTTCTGTGCCACAGGACTCCTCGCTGCTTTTGCAGATTCAGACTAACGCGGCTACTCCTCTGATAAATGTCTGGTATTTTCTAAATCAGATGGAATGCAGATTGTGATGTCATGTCAGGCGTGTCTGGTATTTTGGTGAAACCATCTGGCAACCCTAGCTCTGCTCCTTGCTTGGCCGGGGTGGCGCCCTGCCTCTGTGGCAGGCCCTGACGTCACAGGGAGCGTGTTCCCCAGGAAATCCGGGCAGTGCAGCGGCTTCCGGTCCGCGCCACCCGGCCCCAAGGGAGAGGCGGCGGGAGGCGGCAGCGAGGTCAGAGCGTGACGCTGCCCCGCCCGGATCTCAGCCCTTGGGCGCCCCAGTGTGCACCCCGCCCGGCCGGGCCGCTCCCCTGTAGCTCCGCCCCACAGCGCTGCGCCCGCTGCCTCGTGGCCCGGCTCGGTGCGAAGCTGCCACTGCCGGCTACGAACAGCAGCGCACTGCTAGTGACGTCATTGCCCTGGCGCGGTGCATGCAAATGATGGAACGCGGGGCACGTTCTATCGGCTCCCCGGCGAGTGACACGTGGGTTTGTGGGGCACACAGACGGGTCCCAGGCTCCATCATTAATGGCAGGGGCGTGGCCTGGTCTGGGGGCGGGGCCACTGACCGGCAGGAACTCAGCTGGGACACAGAAGTGAGCGGCAGAAAACTCCTCGGGGTCTCCGGAAAATCCTCGCGCGGCCCCTCTGGGCTTGTGAACGGGACGCAGCAGAGGCAGCCGCCCCCCCTCCCCCCCCACCCGCCTCACGCTCCCCGCTGCACTTTCGAAGGCAACAGCAGCATCAGCCTGTCCCGCTGCCAGTCCCCGCACAAGCCGGCTGGGAAATTTGGTGTTGGGGGGAGCAGACTGCATGGGGGGGAGAGGAGTTTGGTGGTGGTGGGGGATCAGACTGCATGGGGCGGGGAGGAGTTTGGGGGGTAGGGGATCAGACTGCACGGGGGGGAGGAGTTTGGGGGGGATCAGACTGCACGGGGGGAGTTTTGTGGGGGGTAGGAGATCAGACTGCACGGGGCGAGGAGTTTGGGGGGGATCAGACTGCACGGGGCGAGGAGTTTTGTGGGGGGTAGGAGATCAGACTGCACGGGGCGAGGAGTTTGGGGGGGATCAGACTGCACGGGGCGAGGAGTTTGGGGGGGATCAGACTGCACGGGGGGAGGAGGAGTTTGGGGGGGGAGCAGACTGCACGGGGCGGAGAGGAGTTTGGTGGTGAGGGGGAGCAGACTGCACGGGACGGGGAGGAGTTGGGGGGAGCAGACTGCACGGGGGGAGGAGTTTTGTGGGGGGTAGGAGATCAGACTGCACGGGGCGAGGAGTTTGGGGGGGATCAGACTGCACGGGGGGAGGAGTTTTGTGGGGGGTAGGAGATCAGACTGCACGGGGCGAGGAGTTTGGGGGGGATCAGACTGCACGGGGGGAGGAGGAGTTTGGGGGGGGAGCAGACTGCACGGGGCGGAGAGGAGTTTGGTGGTGAGGGGGAGCAGACTGCACGGGACGGGGAGGAGTTGGGGGGAGCAGACTGCACGGGGGGAGTTTTGTGGGGGGTAGGAGATCAGACTGCACGGGGCGAGGAGTTTGGGGGGGATCAGACTGCACGGGGGGAGGAGTTTTGTGGGGGGTAGGAGATCAGACTGCACGGGGCGAGGAGTTTGGGGGGGATCAGACTGCACGGGGGGAGGAGTTTGGGGGGATCAGACTGCACGGGGGGAGGAGGAGTTTGGGGGGGGAGCAGACTGCACGGGGCGGAGAGGAGTTTGGTGGTGAGGGGGAGCAGACTGCACGGGACGGGGAGGAGTTGGGGGGAGCAGACTGCACGGGGCGGAGAGGAGTTTGGGGGGGAGCAGACTGCACGGGGCGGAGAGGAGTTTGGGGGGGAGCAGACTGCACGGGGCAGGGACGAGTTTGGTGGTGAGGGGGAGAAGACTGCACTGGGGGAGAGGAGTTGGGGGGGAGGAGACTGCACGGGGCGGGGAGGAGTTTGGTGGGGGGGAGGAGACTGCACGGGGCGGGGAGGAGTTTGGGGGGGAGGGGTTGCCGCGGAGTCTCCTCTCCCGAGTGGGGGCGGGGCATCAGCTAAGGACGCTGCCGTCTCTGAGGCAGGAGCCCCGCCCAACAATGGGGAGGGGCGGGATGAGGGGGAGTAGGGAAAGTAGCCGCAGTGGCTTGTGGGAAACTGAGTGCCCCTGTCCGCAGCTCCCATCGGCCATTGCAGGGCCAGGGCAGGCCCGGCGCTGTTCGGTTGGGCGGGTGCAGCGGAAGTGACATCACAACGGGGCATTGACCAGGGAGCGACGCGGTTGGTCCCGCGCTCCTGTCACTCCAAGTGTTAGCGACGCATCCTGGGACTTGTAGTTCTCAGAGTGCGGCCTCCCGGGGCACGTCGCAGCGCGCCCCGCCCCTATCATAGCCCCGCCCCCCGGCATAGCCCCGTCCAGCGTGTTCTTAGTTCGGAATGGGGCATTTCTACCCTAAGAACAATCTTTTTTATTTGGAAATAACGGCCCTTAGCAGAGCAACAGTGCCGCTCGGTAGTCACCGGCGGTAATGCACGTGTAATTCCGTAGCGCCTCCACAGTGCCGCTCGGTGGTCATTCCGGGTAATGCACGTGTAATTCCGTAGCGCCTCCACAGTGCCGCTCGGTGGTCATTGCCGGTAATGCACGTGTAATTCCGTAGCGCCTCCACAGTGCCGCTCGGTGGTCATTGCGGGTAATGCACGTGTAATTCCATCGCCCCCAGCTGCTGTCCCTGCTCCGCACGCCACGTGGCCCCAGTCTTGCCCTTTGACAGCAGGCAAAGTAAGAAGCTCGTTATTTCCAGGCTCCGCGGAGCCCTCTCCCCTCCTGCCCATGGCCCCCTCATCCCGCACTCCAGGCTCCGCACAGCCCTCTCCCCTCCTGCCCCCGGCCCCCTCATCCCGCACTGCAGGCTCCGCGCAGCCCTCTCCCCTCCTGCCCATGGCCCCCTCATCCCGCACTGCAGGCTCCGCACAGCCCTCTCCCCTCCTGCCCCCGGCCCCCTCATCCCGCACTGCAGGCTCCGCGGGGGAGGAGTTTGGGGGGGATCAGACTGCACGGGGGGGAGAGGAGTTTGGGGGGGATCAGACTGCACGTGGGGAGGATCAGACTGCACGGGGCGGGGAGGAGTTTGGGGGGGGATCAGACTGCACGGGGGGGAGGATCAGACTCCACGGGGCGGCGAGGAGTTTGGGGAGGGGTTCAGACTGCACGGGGCGGAGAGGAGTTTGGGGAGGGGATCAGACTACACGGGGCGGAGAGGAGTTTGGGGGGCATCGGACTGCACGGGGCGGGGAGGAGTTTGGGGGGATCAGACTGCACGGGGGGGAGAGGAGTTTGGGGGGATCAGACTGCACGGAGCGGGGAGGAGTTTGGGGGGATCAGACTGCACGGGGGGGAGGATCAGACTGCACGGAGCGGGGAGGAGTTTGGGGGGAGGATCAGACTGCACGGGGCGGGGAGGAGTTTGGGGGGGATCAGACTGCACGGGGGGGAGGATCAGCCTGCACGGGGGGGAGGAGTTTGGGGGGGATCAGACTGCACGGGGCGAGGAGTTTTGTGGGGGGTAGGAGATCAGACTGCACGGGGCGAGGAGTTTGGGGGGGATCAGACTGCACGGGGCGAGGAGTTTGGGGGGGATCAGACTGCACGGGGGGAGGAGGAGTTTGGGGGGGGAGCAGACTGCACGGGGCGGAGAGGAGTTTGGTGGTGAGGGGGAGCAGACTGCACGGGACGGGGAGGAGTTGGGGGGAGCAGACTGCACGGGGGGAGGAGTTTTGTGGGGGGTAGGAGATCAGACTGCACGGGGCGAGGAGTTTGGGGGGGATCAGACTGCACGGGGGGAGGAGTTTTGTGGGTGGTAGGAGATCAGACTGCACGGGGCGAGGAGTTTGGGGGGGATCAGACTGCACGGGGGGAGGAGGAGTTTGGGGGGGGAGCAGACTGCACGGGGCGGAGAGGAGTTTGGTGGTGAGGGGGAGCAGACTGCACGGGACGGGGAGGAGTTGGGGGGAGCAGACTGCACGGGGGGAGTTTTGTGGGGGGTAGGAGATCAGACTGCACGGGGCGAGGAGTTTGGGGGGGATCAGACTGCACGGGGGGAGGAGTTTTGTGGGGGGTAGGAGATCAGACTGCACGGGGCGAGGAGTTTGGGGGGGATCAGACTGCACGGGGGGAGGAGTTTGGGGGGATCAGACTGCACGGGGGGAGGAGGAGTTTGGGGGGGGAGCAGACTGCACGGGGCGGAGAGGAGTTTGGTGGTGAGGGGGAGCAGACTGCACGGGACGGGGAGGAGTTGGGGGGAGCAGACTGCACGGGGCGGAGAGGAGTTTGGGGGGGAGCAGACTGCACGGGGCGGAGAGGAGTTTGGGGGGGAGCAGACTGCACGGGGCAGGGACGAGTTTGGTGGTGAGGGGGAGAAGACTGCACTGGGGGAGAGGAGTTGGGGGGGAGGAGACTGCACGGGGCGGGGAGGAGTTTGGTGGGGGGGAGGAGACTGCACGGGGCGGGGAGGAGTTTGGGGGGGAGGGGTTGCCGCGGAGTCTCCTCTCCCGAGTGGGGGCGGGGCATCAGCTAAGGACGCTGCCGTCTCTGAGGCAGGAGCCCCGCCCAACAATGGGGAGGGGCGGGATGAGGGGGAGTAGGGAAAGTAGCCGCAGTGGCTTGTGGGAAACTGAGTGCCCCTGTCCGCAGCTCCCATCGGCCATTGCAGGGCCAGGGCAGGCCCGGCGCTGTTCGGTTGGGCGGGTGCAGCGGAAGTGACATCACAACGGGGCATTGACCAGGGAGCGACGCGGTTGGTCCCGCGCTCCTGTCACTCCAAGTGTTAGCGACGCATCCTGGGACTTGTAGTTCTCAGAGTGCGGCCTCCCGGGGCACGTCGCAGCGCGCCCCGCCCCTATCATAGCCCCGCCCCCCGGCATAGCCCCGTCCAGCGTGTTCTTAGTTCGGAATGGGGCATTTCTACCCTAAGAACAATCTTTTTTATTTGGAAATAACGGCCCTTAGCAGAGCAACAGTGCCGCTCGGTAGTCACCGGCGGTAATGCACGTGTAATTCCGTAGCGCCTCCACAGTGCCGCTCGGTGGTCATTCCGGGTAATGCACGTGTAATTCCGTAGCGCCTCCACAGTGCCGCTCGGTGGTCATTGCCGGTAATGCACGTGTAATTCCGTAGCGCCTCCACAGTGCCGCTCGGTGGTCATTGCGGGTAATGCACGTGTAATTCCATCGCCCCCAGCTGCTGTCCCTGCTCCGCACGCCACGTGGCCCCAGTCTTGCCCTTTGACAGCAGGCAAAGTAAGAAGCTCGTTATTTCCAGGCTCCGCGGAGCCCTCTCCCCTCCTGCCCATGGCCCCCTCATCCCGCACTCCAGGCTCCGCACAGCCCTCTCCCCTCCTGCCCCCGGCCCCCTCATCCCGCACTGCAGGCTCCGCGCAGCCCTCTCCCCTCCTGCCCATGGCCCCCTCATCCCGCACTGCAGGCTCCGCACAGCCCTCTCCCCTCCTGCCCCCGGCCCCCTCATCCCGCACTGCAGGCTCCGCGGGGGAGGAGTTTGGGGGGGATCAGACTGCACGGGGGGGAGAGGAGTTTGGGGGGGATCAGACTGCACGTGGGGAGGATCAGACTGCACGGGGCGGGGAGGAGTTTGGGGGGGGATCAGACTGCACGGGGGGGAGGATCAGACTCCACGGGGCGGCGAGGAGTTTGGGGAGGGGTTCAGACTGCACGGGGCGGAGAGGAGTTTGGGGAGGGGATCAGACTACACGGGGCGGAGAGGAGTTTGGGGGGCATCGGACTGCACGGGGCGGGGAGGAGTTTGGGGGGATCAGACTGCACGGGGGGGAGAGGAGTTTGGGGGGATCAGACTGCACGGAGCGGGGAGGAGTTTGGGGGGATCAGACTGCACGGGGGGGAGGATCAGACTGCACGGAGCGGGGAGGAGTTTGGGGGGAGGATCAGACTGCACGGGGCAGGGAGGAGCTTTGGGGGGGATCAGACTACACGGGGCGGAGAGGAGTTTGGGGGGCATCGGACTGCACGGGGCGGAGGGGAGTGTGGGGGGGATCAGACTGCACGGGGGGGAGAGGAGTTTGGGGGGGATCAGACTGCACGGAGCGGGGAGGAGTTTGGGGGGGGATCAGACTGCACGGGGGGGAGGATCAGACTGCACGGGGCGGGGAGGAGTTTGGGGAGGGGTTCAGACTGCACGGGGCGGAGCGCAGTTTGGGGGGGATCAGACTGCACGGGGCGGGGAGGAGTTTTGGGGGAGATCAGACTGCACGGGGCGGGGAGGAGTTTGGGGGGATCGGACTGCACGGGGCGGGGAAGAGTTTGGGGGGGATCGGACTGCACGGGGCGGGGAGGAGTTTGGGGGGGATCAGACTGCACGGGGCGGGGAGGAGTTTGGGGGGGATCAGACTGCACGGGGGGGAGGATCAGCCTGCACGGGGGGGAGGAGTTTGGGGGGGATCGGACTGCACGGGGCGGGGAGGAGTTTGGGGGGATCATACTGCACGGGGGGAGAGGAATTTGGGGGGATCGCACTGCACGGGGCGGGGAAGAGTTTGGGGGGATCGGACTGCACGGGGCGGGGAGGAGTTTGGGGGGGATCAGACTGCACGGGGGGGAGGATCAGACTGCACGGGGCGGGGGGAAGTTTGGGGGGATCAGACTGCACGGGGGGGAGTAGTTTGAGGGGGGATCAGACTGCACGGGGCGGGGAGTAGTTTGAGGGGGGATCAGACTGCACGGGACGGGGAGGAGTTTGGGGGGGAAGGGTTGCCGCGGAGTCTCCTCTCCCGAGTGGGGGCGGGGCATCAGCTGCGGACGCTGCCGTCTCTGAGGCAGGAGCCCCGCCCAGCAATGGGGAGGGGCCGGATGAGGGGGAGTAGGGAAAGTAGCCGCAGTGGCTTGTGGGAAACTGAGTGCCCCTGTCCGCAGCTCCCATCGGCCATTGCAGGGCCAGGGCAGGCCCGGCGCTGTTCGGTTGGGCGGGTGCAGCGGAAGTGACATCACAACGGGGCATTGACCAGGGAGCGACGCGGTTGGTCCCGCGCTCGTGTCACTCCAAGTGTTAGCGACGCATCCTGGGACTTGTAGTTCTCATAGTGCGGCCTCCCGGGGCACGTCGCAGCGCGCCCCGCCCCTATCATAGCCCCGCCCCCCGGCATAGCCCCGCCCAGCGTGTTCTTAGTTCGGAATGGGGCATTTCTACCCTAAGAACAATCTTTTTTATTCGGAAATAACGGCCCTTAGCAGAGCAACAGTGCCGCTCGGTAGTCACCGGCGGTAATGCACGTGTAATTCCGTAGCGCCCCCACAGTGCCGCTCGGTGGTCATTGCGGGTAATGCACGTGTAATTCCGAAGCGCCTCCACAGTGCCGCTCGGTGGTCATTGCGGGTAATGCACGTGTAATTCCATCGCCCCCAGCTGCTGTCCCTGCTCCGCACGCCACGTGGCCCCAGTCTTGCCCTTTGACAGCAGGCAAAGTAAGAAGCTCGTTATTTCCAGGCTCCGCGCAGCCCTCTCCCCTCCTGCCCGCGGCCCCCTCATCCCACACACCAGGCTCCGCGCAGCCCTCTCCCCTCCTGCCCCCGGCCCCCTCATCCCACACACCAGGCTCCGCGCCAGGATCCCACACACAAACTTCTCCTCCTTAGACTTTTAGTTGTGGGGAACAAATTCTGGGGAGTCACTTCCACTTGGGGAATCATGTTTCATACTTGACTATGTTATCCCTACACTAAGGCTGGCCGAGAGACTGTCCCGGACTGATCGTAACAGACTGTTCTGTCCGCGAATGGGCTGAGAGTAAAGGGCGTGTTCGGAATCTGTGGCGCCCAATCTGAGGCTGTCCGAGGTGACTCTTAACGGACTGCTCCGTGCGCCAATGGGCGGTGACTAAAGGCGTGTTCTGGGGCTGCTGGCGGCCAATAGGTTGTCCGGGGTGGATTATAACAGACTCTTCTGTCCGCGAATGGGCTGTGACTAAGGGGCGTGTTCTGAATCAGAGGCACCCAATAGGCTGACCCGGCTGCATCTTAACGGACAGCTCTGTCTGCGAATGCGGTGTGACTAGGGGGAATGACCTGCCACTGCTCTCGACCAATAGGCTGTCCGGGGTGGATCTTAATGGGCTGCTCTGTCCTCGAATTGTCTGTGACTTAGGGGTGGTTCCTGGCTGTGTGCCAGCCAATGGGCTTTCGGAAGACAGCCTTGGCGGAGGATAGTGTCGCCCAATGGGCTGTCAGCAAAGGGGATCCTGCCTCTGGTTCGGCCAATGGGCTGTCGCAGGGGGGCGTTGTCTGACTGGGCGGCCGGCGCCGCCATGACAGGAAGGTCCGAGGAGCGCGCGGGGGCGCGAGCGAATCCTGGGTCCGAGTGCGAAGCTGCCCCGCCCCCAGCCCGCCCCTTGTTGGTGTCTGGCCCGGGGGAGGAGGGGGCGCGAGGGAAGGTGGGGGAGCGGGCTGGGGGTGCGGTGTCTGGCCTGGGGGAGAAGGGGGCGCGAGGGAAGGTGGGGGAGCGGGCTGGGGGTGGGGTGTCTGGACAGGGGTGAGGTGTAGGAGCAGGCTGGGTGTGAGGGGCCGGGGGGGGGTGCTCGGCACTGGGGGGAGCAGGAGGGGGTGAGGGGCCGGGGGGGTGCTCGGCACTGGGGGGGCAGGAGGGGGTGAGGGGCCGGGGGGGTGCTCGGCACTGGGGGGGCAGGAGGGGGTGAGGAGCCGGGGGGTGCTCGGCACTGGGGGGGCAGGAGGGGGTGAGGGGCCGGGGGGGTGCTCGGCACTGGGGGGGCAGGAGGCAGGGGGAGGGGCCGGGGGGGGCCTTGGCACTGGGGGGGGCAGGAGGGGACAGGGCGCGGGAGAGCGCAGGCGCGGGCGGCGCTGGCTGGGCGGGAAACTCCCGGGACGCTCGCGCCCACGAGGCGGGCGGGAAAACGCTGCGGGGGGCGCTGAGGGGCGGAGCCTGGGGGGCGGGGCGGGAGCTGGCAGTGACGTGGAGCCCCCCCCCGCCTGCTTCTCTCCGGGCCCCAGGCTGGACATCGGCGGGGCGGCCCCTGGCGGAGGTGGGGGGGCGATTTCTGCCCCCCCCCCCCCGGCGCTGCTGCGTCCCCGGGGAGCAGCGCCCCTGTGACCCCCCCCACGTGGTGGCGGGCGCGGGAGCTGACCCGGGCTCCAGTCACGTGGGTGTCTCGGGGAGGGGGGGCTGCGGGCCACCGGGGCCCGGGAGTGTCACGTGCCCCTTCCCCCCGCCGGGGAGCCGCGCGCCCTCGAGGGGTGGTTCCCGCGGGCGGGGCACGCACAGAACGTGTCCCGCACGCGGGGGGGCGGGGCGGCCTGAGCCCTGCTCCCCGCGCTGCTCGCTGTCTGGGGGCGGGGCCGGGTGCCCGCTGAATCCCCCCTGTGCCCGGGGGGGGGGGGGGCAGTTCGGCGGGGGGCGCTGTGGGGGGGGATGCTCTGGCCCTGGCTGCCCGCAGTGCCACCCAGTGCCCGGCTGTGCCTCCTGCAGAGGCCGAGAGCGTCCTGGGTGGGGGCGTGTGGGGAGAGGGGGGGAGTGGCTGAGAATTGGGGGGCAAACAGGTGACAGACAAACCAACCGACAGAAAAGCCTCCCTGCCTGGCCCCCAGCTGAGCGGAGAAACGTCCCCCTGGCGCCAGAGCACTGCAGGGCCTAGCCTAGTCGCTTTGTGCCTCCAGCCCCACGGCGTGGGGAGGGGGCGACGGTGGAGGAGCCCCACGCACCCAGGCCTTAGGTTCCCCACCCGCCTTCTAAGCACTGAGCATTTTAGGCCTGGCTGGACTAGAGAAGGGGGCACCAGGGGAGTTGCCGCTGAAGGCGCGCGGCCGCGCACAAACACCCCTCTGCCGCCCACCTCCCTTGCGGAGCCTTGCAGCGGCACTCGCCTTCCTGCTGGCCGGGGAATGGCGCAGTTGTTTTCCTGATCTGGTGGAGGGCGGCTGCCCCGTTGTGTCCCTGCTGGGGCAGCCTCGCCCCACCTCCAGCTGCGATTGGGGCTTCTGTTTGTTTCTGTTCATACAGTTTGCTGCAGTTTTCCATCCCGGAGGACCTGCGTGAAGGTGGTCCGACCAGAGATACGGGGATCGATTTTTAAGAGTAAGAGGTTTTGTTTTTAAAGCAGGGGTGAGGAACCTAATACCCCAGCTCACGTGAGTGTGGCCCTCGAGACTCAAGGTTCCCACACTAATGCTCTAGCTCCCCTCCAGATTGGTGATAGAAATGTAGCCGTGTTAGCCTGGGGTAGTTGAAGCAAAATGCAGGACAATGTAGCACTTTAAAGACTAACAAGATGGTTTATTAGATGATGAGCTTTCGTGGGCCAGACCCACTTCCTCAGATCAAATAGTGGAAGAAAGTAGTCACAACCGTATATACCAAAGGATACAATTAAAAAAAAGAACAAATATGAAAAGGACAAATCACATTGCAGAACAGGAGGGGGATGCGGTGGGGGGGAGGGGGAAGGAAGGTAAGTGTCTGTGAATTGATGATATTAGAGGTAGGGAGAGTGGGATGTTTGTGAGTTAATGGTATTAGAGGTGATAATTGGGGAAACTATCTTGGTAATGGGTGAGATAACAAACATTTGAACTAAGTCCTTGTTGGAAAGTGTCGAATTTTAACATGAATGACAGTTCAGAGGATTCCCTTTCAAGTGCAGATGTAAAAGGTCTTTGTAGCAGAATGCAGGTGGTCAAGTCATTGAGAGAGTGTCCTTTCTGGTTAAAATGGCAAGAAACTGTTTTCTCTTTGTGATCTTGTCTGATATCTGTTTTGTGGGCATTAATCCTTTGGCGAAGTGTCTGAGATGTTTGTCCAATGTACATAGCAGACGGACACTTTCGGCACACGATAGCATAGATTATATTTCTGGATGCGCAGGAATATGTGTTCTTGATCTTATAACTCACTTGGTTGGGTCCAATAATGGTATCAGCAGAATGAATATGTGGACAAAGCTGGCAACGGGGTTTGTTGCAAGGGAAGGTACCAGGGTTGGTATTAGTGTGGTATGTCCTGTGGTGGTTGGTAAGAATGATCTTGAGGTTAGGTGGTTGTCTATAGGAGACTATGGGTCTGTCTCCCAGAGCCTCTTTGAGTATGGTATCCTGTTCCAATATAGGCTGTAGTTTATTGATAATGTGTTGGACAGGTTTAAGTTGGGGGTTGTAGGTGATGACAAGTGGTGTTCTATTGTTGGTTTTCTTGGGTCTGTCTTGAAGTAGATGGTTTCTAGGTATTCGTCTGGCTCTTTCAATTTGCTTTTTTATTTCTCTGGGTGGCCAGATTGGAGCAGACAAATTCTGCTAGCCTGCCCCGCCCCGCCCCCCGCCCCCCCCCTCCTCACAAGGGAAGCCTTGTGTGCGAGGGGAATGTGGGAAGCCTCTTCCTCCTTCTCAGTTGGGGCATGTGTTAATGCGGATGGTGGGGTTTGGGATTTTTTTTTCTTCACACTTGTGTGTAGGGTTGCCAGGTGTCTAGCACTGAGCCAGACAGCCCGGTAGTTGCACTTTTTGTCCGGTAAATAAATTTAGAAAATACCGGACATACAAAATGTCCAGTATTTTCTGCTTTTCCTCTGTGCCCAGCAGAAATAAGCCGGGGCGGGGAGATTGGCTGACTAATTAAAGGGGTCACAACTGGATTTTGCTCAACAAAAATGTTCCTGGTGGGGTTTTTTTTGTTTGGTTGGCTTCTTTCCCTCAACAAAAATTTTCCTGGCGCCTTTTTTTTTTTTTTTTTTTTTTTTTGCTGAAACCATCTGGCAACCCTACTAGTGTGTGCCTTCCGCCCCCCCAATAAGGTTCCCCACCCCGTCTGAAAGCGAGAGTTGGGAGAACAGGTTACCTTGCGTTCCTGTGTCCTTATAAGGAAGTTGAAGGCTACTATAAAATCCCCCCTCATGGTCTCCTCTTCAGACTAAAGAAACCTAAATCCCTCAGCCTCTTCATAGAGCAATTGCTCCAGCCCCCTAATCGTTTTGGTTGTCCTCTGCTGGACCCTCTCCAATGTGTCCACATCCCTTCTGTAGTGGGGGGCCCAGAACTGGACACAGTACTCCAGATGTGGCCCCACCAAAGCCGAATAAAGGGGAATAATGACATCTCTGGATCTACTGGCAATGCTCCTCTTAATGCAACCTAATATGCCATTAGCCTTCTTGGCTACAAGGGCACACTGTTGACTCATCTCCAGCTTCTCATCCACTGTAACCCCCAGGTCCTGTCTGCAGAACTACTACTTAACTGGTTGGTCCCCTGCTTGTAACTATGCTTGGGATTCTTCCATCCCAAGTGCAGGACTGTACACTTGTCCTTGTTGAACCTCATCAGATTTCTTGTGGCCCAATCCTCCAATTTGTCTAAGTCATTCTGGACCCTATCTCCGCCCTTAGGCATCTTTTAGCCTTTTTGTTCTATTATTGTTTTTCTATTTGGTACTAGAAAATCAAACTTTCCTCCTGCTTGGGCCTCAAGTTTCACTCCAGCAGCCCTTCCACAAGTAGAATCGTCTGCAAAATAAAATGTCAGGGCTACCGTCATTAAGGTGCTTGTCCCTGTAAGGACATGTGACTGAACTGGTTGTTCAGAAGGTTTCTGGTGAATTGGTTTATGCACAGGTATGCCTCCCGTTCTTCTTTAACCACCGCAGTCTCTTGTTTTTGTCCGGAAGCAAATTCTCTGCCAAGCCACCTTTTTTCCCTTTCATGTAATTGTCTGCTCTTTCGTTCGGTGTGGTAGACTTGTTCTAGTGTGGCATTAGACAACCGAGCCACAGAAAAGTCTGCCTTGGTACCACTGAGTACCGGCCCAGACCAAAGTAGCTTTCAGACACCTTAAGAGAGTCTTGATTTGCAATTCTCCCCTTTCTTCTCCTTGGATTTTCAACTAGGAAAGTGTGCTAATCATCTGCTTTTGCGGAAAAACTTGCCAGCTGTCTACACTGGCCGCTTGAATTTCCGCAAAAGCACTGACGATCTCATGTAAGATTGTCAGTGCTTCTGCGGGAATACTATGCTGCTCCCGTTCGGGCAAAAGTCTTTTTCCGAAAGACTTCTGCGCAAAAGGGCCAGTGTAGACAGCAGAGAGTTCTTTTCCGCAAAAAAGCCCCGATGGCGAAAATGGCGATTGGGGCTTTTTTGCAGAAAAGCGCGTCTAGATTGGCCACGGACGCTTTTCCGTAAAACGTTTACATACCCAGTATCTTGTGAAGAACTTGTCACCTCAGCACAGGGTCCCGGGGCGGGCTTTACCATAAGGGACCCGGAGAGATCATCTAGGCCAGCTGGAGGGGGCAGGGCAGGGCAGTGGAGGGGAGGGGAGGGGAGAGGAGAGGAGAGGAGAGGAGGTTGGCCACTGAAAATGTTGCAGTATTAATTTTCCTTTTATTTGACTTCATATCAAACAAATATTTACAGTTTAAATGACCTTGTTAATTCTCCCTTGTGTTAGTACTCTTTCTTCCAGAACGTTTTAAAAACACAGACGAGACATGTCTTCGCCTGGGTGGCAGGCATCCGAAGAAGGGCACGTGACCTCGATCTTGGAGCACGAGACAAAACTCACTCCGCTCCTGGAGGGGAAATGTTAGAGGCAACACTGGGCTCCAGTGAGCAGCAGCCAGGTGACGCACGTGTCTGTCCTTTCCACACATCTAGGGTGGCCTAGCTCCTAACCGTTCTCTGTCTCTTTTTCGGTCCCTGTAGACTTGGAGGAGATGAGAGGCTGGCCATGTGGTGGCAGAGACCGAAAGGAGCCACCCTCCCGAGACCCTGCCGGCAGATGGAAACCAGACAGCGATCTATGGAAGAAGAGCAAATAGCAATTGGCTCAAGGTAAGTATCGAGGGAGGGCCGCACAGACGTTTGCGAGCGTGGTACGGGTCCCTGAGAAAAGGCCCTCTGGCTCGTGGTGGAAGAACTTGAAAATACGAAGTACAAAAGTCACAGTGTTGTACTTAAAAGAAGTACTCGGGATCTTTTTCAGAGGGATAAGGCAACACGCCACATTTATTGATCACACACACACACATTAATTTATATATATATATATATATATATATATATATATATATATATATATATATATATATTTATTTACCACATGCATATGATAAGTATTGATTATTCTGTGTCACTCACGCACTCACTCTCTCACACACACACACACACACACACACGTGCACAAGCACACTCCGTCTTGCTGTTGTTACCAACTTGTTGCTCCCCTTAACTTCACTGGCCAGGTGAGTTAGATGGGGGAGGGGTGGAGCCGGGCTTCTGCTGATCCGGATCGATGCTCCGATGGTGACAAGATGAGACCCGGAGTCCTCTGCAAGACAACTCACTTTTATAGCAGCTTCCCTCTTATGCAAATATATCCCAGATTCAAAATCTGGGTCTGTGTCCTTTGGTCCCTTTGTGGGTGCTGTCTGTTAAGAGAGGGTGTTTTCCAAAGAAGGTGCTTGCTTCTAATCCCCAAGGCCTTCAATATGTCTGCTCTTCTTTCTTGAGCCCTCTTGACACCTTGGGTCTGGCTTCTACCCCCTTTTCAACTGGTGTAGCTCTCTGGAGGTGCTTGGCTCCCAAGTGTTACTCATTCACACCTCGTTCATTCAACTGGGCAATTGATTACAGAGTGGGGGGGAGAGAGTGGGGGAAAGATCTTATTCTACTCCTAGCAAATGACATTTTTACCTCTTTAACTATATACTCTGTATTAGAACCCTATGTAGAAAACTAAGTTACAAGGTTATATGGATTCAAGTTCTAATACAAAGTGACAAGGTCATATGGATTAATACAAAGTTACAAGGTTATATGGAGAGGCACAGTGTCAAGTCATATGAAGTACATAGGTTTATCTACAACAGAAACTGAACACCGATTTTTGTATTTTTAAAAATGTCATTAATCCCCCCCCCCCCCCCCCCCCGCCACCCTCCCCGAATCTCCTGGCTGGCGATACTTAACGTGTCTAGGATCATACGGAAAACTAAGTGAGTAGGCTGCCAATTGACCTAGCGTCACGCATGCCGAGAGTTGGCAAAACTGGGATTGAAATAAAGACTTGGTCTCCCAGCAGCACCGAGGAGCCCCAGCCATGGATTAGGGCCTCGTGGGAATAGTTGTCTCCTAATTGATCTAATCTTTGGCTTTTGAGTTTGATATTATTGGTGAGTCCTTCTAGGCGACTGTTACTCGGCGTGCATGCGTGCGCACGTAAGTATGAGTGCAAGTGTGTGCGTCCGCAAGTGTCCATTTGCGTGTGTGTGCACGTGCCTGCGTGCGGGCAGATTGAGCAGATGCGTGTGTGGGCATCTGAGCGAGGGCACGAGTGGGCGCCCAGGCGTGTTAATCTGTTAATTCGCGTTTGTGAGTGTGTACACGCATCCCTGTGTGTGAGCCTTTGGCAGGGTGAGTGGCTGTTGCACGGGCGTGTGCGTCTGACGTGTGCCAGTCAGACGGTGCCCTGGCAGCAGTAGCTCCTGGAAAGCGACACCCCTCCCCTCCCATCTGGAGCATGCAACTGGGATGAGAGGGGCAGGGAAGAGTAGCACTGCTGCAGCGCGTTTCAGCACGAGGCCCTAACTGCCGCGCGGTAGCTGCTCCTTTTGTATCCGACGTGGGGCAACAAGGAGCGGCCTCGCATCATGCCGGCGCCACGTGCGTTCAGTCCCACGGACCGGAAGTGACGTTTGCTCGGTCCACAGCCTGACAGCAACCGACTGGGAACCGTGACCGGAAGGTGCCCAGGTACGAGCGCTCAGCTGGTGCCAGGTCAGCGGGTGGTAGGCAGGAGACACGGGGCCAGGCGGGACGGGTTCAGACACGGGGTGCCTGGCTGGGACAGCGACTGGGGTTGGAGGTTTCCTGCGGCGGTGCAGCCAGCGTAGGCCACCAGCTCCCGTGGTACGTGGGGCAGAGGAAGGACAGCAGAGCGGAGGCTGGAACCGCTCCGACAAGGCACCACTCTGCTTATGGTTGCCAGGTGTCCGGTTTTGAACTGGACGGTCCAGGCTTTCAGCTTTTTCTTCGGGGAAACAAATTGAGAAAATATAAATGTCCGCGAAAGCGGCAAGGAGTTCTGTGCCACAGGACTCCTCGCTGCTTTTGCAGATTCAGACTAACGCGGCTACTCCTCTGATAAATGTCTGGTATTTTCTAAATCAGATGGAATGCAGATTGTGATGTCATGTCAGGCGTGTCTGGTATTTTGGTGAAACCATCTGGCAACCCTAGCTCTGCTCCTTGCTTGGCCGGGGTGGCGCCCTGCCTCTGTGGCAGGCCCTGACGTCACAGGGAGCGTGTTCCCCAGGAAATCCGGGCAGTGCAGCGGCTTCCGGTCCGCGCCACCCGGCCCCAAGGGAGAGGCGGCGGGAGGCGGCAGCGAGGTCAGAGCGTGACGCTGCCCCGCCCGGATCTCAGCCCTTGGGCGCCCCAGTGTGCACCCCGCCCGGCCGGGCCGCTCCCCTGTAGCTCCGCCCCCCAGCGCTGCGCCCGCTGCCTCGTGGCCCGGCTCGGTGCGAAGCTGCCACTGCCGGCTACGAACAGCAGCGCACTGCTAGTGACGTCATTGCCCTGGCGCGGTGCATGCAAATGATGGAACGCGGGGCACGTTCTATCGGCTCCCCGGCGAGTGACACGTGGGTTTGTGGGGCACACAGACGGGTCCCAGGCTCCGTCATTAATGGCAGGGGCGTGGCCTGGTCTGGGGGCGGGGCCACTGACCGGCAGGAACTCAGCTGGGACACAGAAGTGAGCGGCAGAAAACTCCTCGGGGTCTCCGGAAAATCCTCGCGCGGCCCCTCTGGGCTTGTGAACGGGACGCAGCAGAGGCAGCCGCCCCCCCTCCCCCCCCACCCGCCTCACGCTCCCCGCTGCACTTTCGAAGGCAACAGCAGCATCAGCCTGTCCCGCTGCCAGTCCCCGCACAAGCCGGCTGGGAAATTTGGTGTTGGGGGGAGCAGACTGCATGGGGGGGAGAGGAGTTTGGTGGTGGTGGGGGATCAGACTGCATGGGGCGGGGAGGAGTTTGGGGGGTAGGGGATCAGACTGCACGGGGGGGAGGAGTTTGGGGGGGATCAGACTGCACGGGGGGAGTTTTGTGGGGGGTAGGAGATCAGACTGCACGGGGCGAGGAGTTTGGGGGGGATCAGACTGCACGGGGGGAGGAGTTTTGTGGGGGGTAGGAGATCAGACTGCACGGGGCGAGGAGTTTGGGGGGGATCAGACTGCACGGGGGGAGGAGTTTGGGGGGATCAGACTGCACGGGGGGAGGAGGAGTTTGGGGGGGGAGCAGACTGCACGGGGCGGAGAGGAGTTTGGTGGTGAGGGGGAGCAGACTGCACGGGACGGGGAGGAGTTGGGGGGAGCAGACTGCACGGGGCGGAGAGGAGTTTGGGGGGGAGCAGACTGCACGGGGCGGAGAGGAGTTTGGGGGGGAGCAGACTGCACGGGGCAGGGACGAGTTTGGTGGTGAGGGGGAGAAGACTGCACTGGGGGAGAGGAGTTGGGGGGGAGGAGACTGCACGGGGCGGGGAGGAGTTTGGTGGGGGGGAGGAGACTGCACGGGGCGGGGAGGAGTTTGGGGGGGAGGGGTTGCCGCGGAGTCTCCTCTCCCGAGTGGGGGCGGGGCATCAGCTAAGGACGCTGCCGTCTCTGAGGCAGGAGCCCCGCCCAACAATGGGGAGGGGCGGGATGAGGGGGAGTAGGGAAAGTAGCCGCAGTGGCTTGTGGGAAACTGAGTGCCCCTGTCCGCAGCTCCCATCGGCCATTGCAGGGCCAGGGCAGGCCCGGCGCTGTTCGGTTGGGCGGGTGCAGCGGAAGTGACATCACAACGGGGCATTGACCAGGGAGCGACGCGGTTGGTCCCGCGCTCCTGTCACTCCAAGTGTTAGCGACGCATCCTGGGACTTGTAGTTCTCAGAGTGCGGCCTCCCGGGGCACGTCGCAGCGCGCCCCGCCCCTATCATAGCCCCGCCCCCCGGCATAGCCCCGTCCAGCGTGTTCTTAGTTCGGAATGGGGCATTTCTACCCTAAGAACAATCTTTTTTATTTGGAAATAACGGCCCTTAGCAGAGCAACAGTGCCGCTCGGTAGTCACCGGCGGTAATGCACGTGTAATTCCGTAGCGCCTCCACAGTGCCGCTCGGTGGTCATTCCGGGTAATGCACGTGTAATTCCGTAGCGCCTCCACAGTGCCGCTCGGTGGTCATTGCCGGTAATGCACGTGTAATTCCGTAGCGCCTCCACAGTGCCGCTCGGTGGTCATTGCGGGTAATGCACGTGTAATTCCATCGCCCCCAGCTGCTGTCCCTGCTCCGCACGCCACGTGGCCCCAGTCTTGCCCTTTGACAGCAGGCAAAGTAAGAAGCTCGTTATTTCCAGGCTCCGCGGAGCCCTCTCCCCTCCTGCCCATGGCCCCCTCATCCCGCACTCCAGGCTCCGCACAGCCCTCTCCCCTCCTGCCCCCAGCCCCCTCATCCCGCACTGCAGGCTCCGCGCAGCCCTCTCCCCTCCTGCCCATGGCCCCCTCATCCCGCACTGCAGGCTCCGCACAGCCCTCTCCCCTCCTGCCCCCGGCCCCCTCATCCCGCACTGCAGGCTCCGCGGGGGAGGAGTTTGGGGGGGATCAGACTGCACGGGGGGGAGAGGAGTTTGGGGGGGATCAGACTGCACGTGGGGAGGATCAGACTGCACGGGGCGGGGAGGAGTTTGGGGGGGGATCAGACTGCACGGGGGGGAGGATCAGACTCCACGGGGCGGCGAGGAGTTTGGGGAGGGGTTCAGACTGCACGGGGCGGAGAGGAGTTTGGGGAGGGGATCAGACTACACGGGGCGGAGAGGAGTTTGGGGGGCATCGGACTGCACGGGGCGGGGAGGAGTTTGGGGGGATCAGACTGCACGGGGGGGAGAGGAGTTTGGGGGGATCAGACTGCACGGAGCGGGGAGGAGTTTGGGGGGATCAGACTGCACGGGGGGGAGGATCATGCACGGAGCGGGGAGGAGTTTGGGGGGAGGATCAGACTGCACGGGGCAGGGAGGAGCTTTGGGGGGGATCAGACTGCACGGGGCGGACAGGAGTTTGGGGGGGGGATCAGACTGCACGGGGCGGAGGGGAGTGTGGGGGGGATCAGACTGCACGGAGCGGGGAGGAGTTTGGGGGGGGATCAGACTGCACGGGGGGGAGAGGAGTTTGGGGGGATCAGACTGCACGGAGCGGGGAGGAGTTTGGGGGGATCAGACTGCACGGGGGGGAGGATCAGACTGCACGGAGCGGGGAGGAGTTTGGGGGGAGGATCAGACTGCACGGGGCAGGGAGGAGCTTTGGGGGGGATCAGACTGCACGGGGCGGACAGGAGTTGGGGGGGGGATCAGACTGCACGGGGCGGAGGGGAGTGTGGGGGGGATCAGACTGCACGGAGCGGGGAGGAGTTTGGGGGGGGATCAGACTGCACGGGGGGGAGGATCAGACTGCACGGGGCGGGGAGGAGTTTGGGGAGGGGTTCAGACTGCACGGGGCGGAGCGCAGTTTGGGGGGGATCAGACTGCACGGGGCGGGGAGGAGTTTTGGGGAAGATCAGACTGCACGGGGCGGGGAGGAGTTTGGGGGGATCGGACTGCACGGGGCGGGGAAGAGTTTGGGGGGGATCGGACTGCACGGGGCGGGGAGGAGTTTGGGGGGGATCAGACTGCACGGGGCGGGGAGGAGTTTGGGGGGGATCAGACTGCACGGGGGGGAGGATCAGACTGCACGGGGGGGAGGAGTTTGGGGGGATCGGACTGCACGGGGCGGGGAGGAGTTTGGGGGGATCATACTGCACGGGGGGGAGAGGAATTTGGGGGGATCGCACTGCACGGGGCGGGGAGGAGTTTGGGGGGGATCAGACTGCACGGGGGGGAGGATCAGACTGCACGGGGCGGGGGGAAGTTTGGGGGGATCAGACTGCACGGGGGGGAGTAGTTTGAGGGGGGATCAGACTGCACGGGGCGGGGAGGAGTTTGGGGGGATCAGACTGCACGGGGCGGGGAGGAGTTTGGGGGGGAAGGGTTGCCGCGGAGTCTCCTTTCCCGAGTGGGGGCGGGGCATCAGCTGCGGACGCTGCCGTCTCTGAGGCAGGAGCCCCGCCCAGCAATGGGGAGGGGCCGGATGAGGGGGAGTAGGGAAAGTAGCCGTAGTGGCTTGTGGGAAACTGAGTGCCCCTGTCCGCAGCTCCCATCGGCCATTGCAGGGCCAGGGCAGGCCCGGCGCTGTTCGGTTGGGCGGGTGCAGCGGAAGTGACCTCACAATGGGGCATTGACCAGGGAGCGACGCGGTTGGTCCCGCGCTCCTGTCACTCCAAGTGTTAGCGACGCATCCTGGGACTTGTAGTTCTCATAGTGCGGCCTCCCGGGGCACGTCGCAGCGCGCCCCGCCCCTATCATAGCCCCGCCCCCCGGCATAGCCCCGCCCAGCGTGTTCTTAGTTCGGAATGGGGCATTTCTACCCTAAGAACAATCTTTTTTATTCGGAAATAACGGCCCTTAGCAGAGCAACAGTGCCGCTCGGTAGTCACCGGCGGTAATGCACGTGTAATTCCGTAGCGCCCCCACAGTGCCGCTCGGTGGTCATTGCGGGTAATGCACGTGTAATTCCGAAGCGCCTCCACAGTGCCGCTCGGTGGTCATTGCGGGTAATGCACGTGTAATTCCATCGCCCCCAGCTGCTGTCCCTGCTCCGCACGCCACGTGGCCCCAGTCTTGCCCTTTGACAGCAGGCAAAGTAAGAAGCTCGTTATTTCCAGGCTCCGCGCAGCCCTCTCCCCTCCTGCCCGCGGCCCCCTCATCCCACACACCAGGCTCCGCGCAGCCCTCTCCCCTCCTGCCCCCGGCCTCCTCATCCCACACACCAGGCTCCGCGCCAGGATCCCACACACAAACTTCTCCTCCTTAGACTTTTAGTTGTGGGGAACAAATTCTGGGGAGTCACTTCCACTTGGGGAATCATGTTTCATACTTGACTATGTTATCCCTACACTAAGGCTGGCCGAGAGACTGTCCCGGACTGATCGTAACAGACTGTTCTGTCCGCGAATGGGCTGAGAGTAAAGGGCGTGTTCGGAATCTGTGGCGCCCAATCTGAGGCTGTCCGAGGTGACTCTTAACGGACTGCTCCGTGCGCCAATGGGCGGTGACTAAAGGCGTGTTCTGGGGCTGCTGGCGGCCAATAGGTTGTCCGGGGTGGATTATAACAGACTCTTCTGTCCGCGAATGGGCTGTGACTAAGGGGCGTGTTCTGAATCAGAGGCACCCAATAGGCTGACCCGGCTGCATCTTAACGGACAGCTCTGTCTGCGAATGCGGTGTGACTAGGGGGAATGACCTGCCACTGCTCTCGACCAATAGGCTGTCCGGGGTGGATCTTAATGGGCTGCTCTGTCCTCGAATTGTCTGTGACTTAGGGGTGGTTCCTGGCTGTGTGCCAGCCAATGGGCTTTCGGAAGACAGCCTTGGCGGAGGATAGTGTCGCCCAATGGGCTGTCAGCAAAGGGGATCCTGCCTCTGGTTCGGCCAATGGGCTGTCGCAGGGGGGCGTTGTCTGACTGGGCGGCCGGCGCCGCCATGACAGGAAGGTCCGAGGAGCGCGCGGGGGCGCGAGCGAATCCTGGGTCCGAGTGCGAAGCTGCCCCGCCCCCAGCCCGCCCCTTGTTGGTATCTGGCCCGGGGGGGGAGGAGGGGGCGCGAGGGAAGGTGGGGGAGCGGGCTGGGGGTGCGGTGTCTGGCCTGGGGGAGAAGGGGGCGCGAGGGAAGGTGGGGGAGCGGGCTGGGGGTGGGGTGTCTGGCCTGGGGGAGAAGGGGGCGCGAGGGAAGGTGGGGGAGCGGGCTGGGGGTGGGGTGTCTGGACAGGGGTGAGGTGTAGGAGCAGGCTGGGTGTGAGGGGCCGGGGGGGGTGCTCGGCACTGGGGGGGGCAGGAGGGGGTGAGGGGCCGGGGGGGTGCTCGGCACTGGGGGGGCAGGAGGGGGTGAGGAGCCGGGGGGTGCTCGGCACTGGGGGGGCAGGGGGGGGTGAGGGGCCGGGGGGGTGCTCGGCACTGGGGGGGCAGGAGGGAGGGGGAGGGGCCGGGGGGGGCCTTGGCACTGGGGGGGGCAGGAGGGGACAGGGCGCGGGAGAGCGCAGGCGCGGGCGGCGCTGGCTGGGCGGGAAACTCCCGGGACGCTCGCGCCCACGAGGCGGGCGGGAAAACGCTGCGGGGGGCGCTGAGGGGCGGAGCCTGGGGGGCGGGGCGGGAGCTGGCAGTGACGTGGAGCCCCCCCCCGCCCCCCCGCCTGCTTCTCTCCGGGCCCCAGGCTGGACATCGGCGGGGCGGCCCCTGGCGGAGGTGGGGGGCGATTTCTGCCCCCCCCCCCGGCGCTGCTGCCTCCCCGGGGAGCAGCGCCCCTGTGACCCCCCCCCCACGTGGTGCCGGGCGCGGGAGCTGACCCGGGCTCCAGTCACGTGGGTGTCTCGGGGAGGGGGGGCTGCGGGCCACCGGGGCCCGGGAGTGTCACGTGCCCCTTCCCCCCGCCGGGGAGCCGCGCGCCCTCGAGGGGTGGTTCCCGCGGGCGGGGCACGCACAGAACGTGTCCCGCACGCGGGGGGGCGGGGCGGCCTGAGCCCTGCTCCCCGCGCTGCTCGCTGTCTGGGGGCGGGGCCGGGTGCCCGCTGAATCCCCCCTGTGCCCGGGGGGGGGGGGCAGTTCGGCGGGGGGCGCTGTGGGGGGGGATGCTCTGGCCCTGGCTGCCCGCAGTGCCGCCCAGTGCCCGGCTGTGCCTCCTGCAGAGGCCGAGAGCGTCCTGGGTGGGGGCGTGTGGGGAGAGGGGGGGAGTGGCTGAGAATTGGGGAGCAAACAGGTGACAGACAAACCAACCGACAGAAAAGCCTCCCTGCCTGGCCCCCAGCTGAGCGGAGAAACGTCCCCCTGGCGCCAGAGCACTGCAGGGCCCAGCCTAGTCGCTTTGTGCGCTCCAGCCCCACGGCGTGGGGAGGGGGCGACGGTGGAGGAGCCCCACGCACCCAGGCCTTAGGTTCCCCACCCGCCTTCTAAGCACTGAGCATTTTAGGCCTGGCTGGACTAGAGAAGGGGGCACCAGGGGAGTTGCCGCTGAAGGCGCGCGGCCGCGCACAAACACCCCTCTGCCGCCCACCTCCCTTGCGGAGCCTTGCAGCGGCACTCGCCTTCCTGCTGGCCGGGGAATGGCGCGGTTGTTTTCCTGATCTGGTGGAGGGCGGCTGCCCCGTTGTGTCCCTGCTGGGGCAGCCTCGCCCCACCTCCAGCTGCGATTGGGGCTTCTGTTTGTTTCTGTTCATACAGTTTGCTGCAGTTTTCCATCCCGGAGGACCTGCGTGAAGGTGGTCCGACCAGAGATACGGGGATCGATTTTTAAGAGTAAGAGGTTTTGTTTTTAAAGCAGGGGTGAGGAACCTAATACCCCAGCTCACGTGAGTGTGGCCCTCGAGACTCAAGGTTCCCACACTAACGCTCTAGCTCCCCTCCAGATTGGTGATAGAAATGTAGCCGTGTTAGCCTGGGGTAGTTGAAGCAAAATGCAGGACAATGTAGCACTTTAAAGACTAACAAGATGGTTTATTAGATGATGAGCTTTCGTGGGCCAGACCCACTTCCTCAGATCAAATAGTGGAAGAAAGTAGTCACAACCGTATATACCAAAGGATACAATTAAAAAAAAGAACAAATATGAAAAGGACAAATCACATTGCAGAACAGGAGGGGGATGCGGTGGGGGGGAGGGGGAAGGAAGGTAAGTGTCTGTGAATTGATGATATTAGAGGTAGGGAGAGTGGGATGTTTGTGAGTTAATGGTATTAGAGGTGATAATTGGGGAAACTATCTTGGTAATGGGTGAGATAACAAACATTTGAACTAAGTCCTTGTTGGAAAGTGTCGAATTTTAACATGAATGACAGTTCAGAGGATTCCCTTTCAAGTGCAGATGTAAAAGGTCTTTGTAGCAGAATGCAGGTGGTCAAGTCATTGAGAGAGTGTCCTTTCTGGTTAAAATGGCAAGAAACTGTTTTCTCTTTGTGATCTTGTCTGATATCTGTTTTGTGGGCATTAATCCTTTGGCGAAGTGTCTGAGATGTTTGTCCAATGTACATAGCAGACGGACACTTTCGGCACACGATAGCATAGATTATATTTCTGGATGCGCAGGAATATGTGTTCTTGATCTTATAACTCACTTGGTTGGGTCCAATAATGGTATCAGCAGAATGAATATGTGGACAAAGCTGGCAACGGGGTTTGTTGCAAGGGAAGGTACCAGGGTTGGTATTAGTGTGGTATGTCCTGTGGTGGTTGGTAAGAATGATCTTGAGGTTAGGTGGTTGTCTATAGGAGACTATGGGTCTGTCTCCCAGAGCCTCTTTGAGTATGGTATCCTGTTCCAATATAGGCTGTAGTTTATTGATAATGTGTTGGACAGGTTTAAGTTGGGGGTTGTAGGTGATGACAAGTGGTGTTCTATTGTTGGTTTTCTTGGGTCTGTCTTGAAGTAGATGGTTTCTAGGTATTCGTCTGGCTCTTTCAATTTGCTTTTTTATTTCTCTGGGTGGCCAGATTGGAGCAGACAAATTCTGCTAGCCTGCCCCGCCCCGCCCCCCCCTCCTCACAAGGGAAGCCTTGTGTGCGAGGGGAATGTGGGAAGCCTCTTCCTCCTTCTCAGTTGGGGCATGTGTTAATGCGGATGGTGGGGTTTGGGATTTTTTTTTCTTCACACTTGTGTGTAGGGTTGCCAGGTGTCTAGCACTGAGCCAGACAGCCCGGTAGTTGCACTTTTTGTCCGGTAAATAAATTTAGAAAATACCGGACATACAAAATGTCCAGTATTTTCTGCTTTTCCTCTGTGCCCAGCAGAAATAAGCCGGGGCGGGGAGATTGGCTGACTAATTAAAGGGGTCACAACTGGATTTTGCTCAACAAAAATGTTCCTGGTGGGGTTTTTTTGTTTGGTTGGCTTCTTTCCCTCAACAAAAATTTTCCTGGCGCCTTTTTTTTTTTTTTTTTTGCTGAAACCATCTGGCAACCCTACTAGTGTGTGCCTTCCGCCCCCCCAATAAGGTTCCCCACCCCGTCTGAAAGCGAGAGTTGGGAGAACAGGTTACCTTGCGTTCCTGTGTCCTTATAAGGAAGTTGAAGGCTACTATAAAATCCCCCCTCATGGTCTCCTCTTCAGACTAAAGAAACCTAAATCCCTCAGCCTCTTCATAGAGCAATTGCTCCAGCCCCCTAATCGTTTTGGTTGTCCTCTGCTGGACCCTCTCCAATGTGTCCACATCCCTTCTGTAGTGGGGGGCCCAGAACTGGACACAGTACTCCAGATGTGGCCCCACCAAAGCCGAATAAAGGGGAATAATGACATCTCTGGATCTACTGGCAATGCTCCTCTTAATGCAACCTAATATGCCATTAGCCTTCTTGGCTACAAGGGCACACTGTTGACTCATCTCCAGCTTCTCATCCACTGTAACCCCCAGGTCCTGTCTGCAGAACTACTACTTAACTGGTTGGTCCCCAGCTTGTAACTATGCTTGGGATTCTTCCATCCCAAGTGCAGGACTGTACACTTGTCCTTGTTGAACCTCATCAGATTTCTTGTGGCCCAATCCTCCAATTTGTCTAAGTCATTCTGGACCCTATCTCCGCCCTTAGGCATCTTTTAGCCTTTTTGTTCTATTATTGTTTTTCTATTTGGTACTAGAAAATCAAACTTTCCTCCTGCTTGGGCCTCAAGTTTCACTCCAGCAGCCCTTCCACGAGTAGAATCCTCTGCAAAATAAAATGTCAGGGCTACCGTCATTAAGGTGCTTGTCCCTGTAAGGACATGTGACTGAACTGCTTGTTCAGAAGGTTTCTGGTGAATTGGTTTATGCACAGGTATGCCTCCCGTTCTTCTTTAACCACCGCAGTCTCTTGTTTTTGTCCGGAAGCAAATTCTCTGCCAAGCCACCTTTTTTCCCTTTCATGTAATTGTCTGCTCTTTCGTTCGGTGTGGTAGACTTGTTCTAGTGTGGCATTAGACAACCGAG
This sequence comes from Pelodiscus sinensis, assembly GCF_049634645.1. Classification (NCBI taxonomy): domain Eukaryota; kingdom Metazoa; phylum Chordata; order Testudines; family Trionychidae; genus Pelodiscus; species Pelodiscus sinensis. The sequence continues at coordinate 270,387 of NW_027466013.1, forward strand.
CCACAGAAAAGTCTGCCTTGGTACCACTGAGTACCGGCCCAGACCAAAGTAGCTTTCAGACACCTTAAGAGAGTCTTGATTTGCAATTCTCCCCTTTCTTCTCCTTGGATTTTCAACTAGGAAAGTGTGCTAATCATCTGCTTTTGCGGAAAAACTTGCCAGCTGTCTACACTGGCCGCTTGAATTTCCGCAAAAGCACTGACGATCTCATGTAAGATTGTCAGTGCTTCTGCGGGAATACTATGCTGCTCCCGTTCGGGCAAAAGTCTTTTTCCGAAAGACTTCTGCGCAAAAGGGCCAGTGTAGACAGCAGAGAGTTCTTTTCCGCAAAAAAGCCCCGATGGCGAAAATGGCGATTGGGGCTTTTTTGCAGAAAAGCGCGTCTAGATTGGCCACGGACGCTTTTCCGTAAAACGTTTACATACCCAGTATCTTGTGAAGAACTTGTCACCTCAGCACAGGGTCCCGGGGCGGGCTTTACCATAAGGGACCCGGAGAGATCATCTAGGCCAGCTGGAGGGGGCAGGGGAGGGGAGGGGAGGGGAGAGGAGAGGAGAGGAGAGGAGAGGAGAGGAGGTTGGCCACTGAAAATGTTGCAGTATTAATTTTCCTTTTATTTGACTTCATATCAAACAAATATTTACAGTTTAAATGACCTTGTTAATTCTCCCTTGTGTTAGTACTCTTTCTTCCAGAACGTTTTAAAAACACAGACGAGACATGTCTTCGCCTGGGTGGCAGGCATCCGAAGAAGGGCACGTGACCTCGATCTTGGAGCACGAGACAAAACTCACTCCGCTCCTGGAGGGGAAATGTTAGAGGCAACACTGGGCTCCAGTGAGCAGCAGCCAGGTGACGCACGTGTCTGTCCTTTCCACACATCTAGGGTGGCCTAGCTCCTAACCGTTCTCTGTCTCTTTTTCGGTCCCTGTAGACTTGGAGGAGATGAGAGGCTGGCCATGTGGTGGCAGAGACCGAAAGGAGCCACCCTCCCGAGACCCTGCCGGCAGATGGAAACCAGACAGCGATCTATGGAAGAAGAGCAAATAGCAATTGGCTCAAGGTAAGTATCGAGGGAGGGCCGCACAGACGTTTGCGAGCGTGGTACGGGTCCCTGAGAAAAGGCCCTCTGGCTCGTGGTGGAAGAACTTGAAAATACGAAGTACAAAAGTCACAGTGTTGTACTTAAAAGAAGTACTCGGGATCTTTTTCAGAGGGATAAGGCAACACGCCACATTTATTGATCACACACACACACATTAATTTATATATATATATATATATATATATATATATATTTATTTACCACATGCATATGATAAGTATTGATTATTCTGTGTCACTCACGCACTCACTCTCTCACACACACACACACACACACGTGCACAAGCACACTCCGTCTTGCTGTTGTTACCAACTTGTTGCTCCCCTTAACTTCACTGGCCAGGTGAGTTAGATGGGGGAGGGGTGGAGCCGGGCTTCTGCTGATCCGGATCGATGCTCCGATGGTGACAAGATGAGACCCGGAGTCCTCTGCAAGACAACTCACTTTTATAGCAGCTTCCCTCTTATGCAAATATATCCCAGATTCAAAATCTGGGTCTGTGTCCTTTGGTCCCTTTGTGGGTGCTGTCTGTTAAGAGAGGGTGTTTTCCAAAGAAGGTGCTTGCTTCTAATCCCCAAGGCCTTCAATATGTCTGCTCTTCTTTCTTGAGCCCTCTTGACACCTTGGGTCTGGCTTCTACCCCCTTTTCAACTGGTGTAGCTCTCTGGAGGTGCTTGGCTCCCAAGTGTTACTCATTCACACCTCGTTCATTCAACTGGGCAATTGATTACAGAGTGGGGGGGAGAGAGTGGGGGAAAGATCTTATTCTACTCCTAGCAAATGACATTTTTACCTCTTTAACTATATACTCTGTATTAGAACCCTATGTAGAAAACTAAGTTACAAGGTTATATGGATTCAAGTTCTAATACAAAGTGACAAGGTCATATGGATTAATACAAAGTTACAAGGTTATATGGAGAGGCACAGTGTCAAGTCATATGAAGTACATAGGTTTATCTACAACAGAAACTGAACACCGATTTTTGTATTTTTAAAAATGTCATTAATCCCCCCCCCCCCCGCCACCCTCCCCGAATCTCCTGGCTGGCGATACTTAACGTGTCTAAGTGAGTAGGCTGCCAATTGACCTAGCGTCACGCATGCCGAGAGTTGGCAAAACTGGGATTGAAATAAAGACTTGGTCTCCCAGCAGCACCGAGGAGCCCCAGCCATGGATTAGGGCCTCGTGGGAATAGTTGTCTCCTAATTGATCTAATCTTTGGCTTTTGAGTTTGATATTATTGGTGAGTCCTTCTAGGCGACTGTTACTCGGCGTGCATGCGTGCGCACGTAAGTATGAGTGCAAGTGTGTGCGTCCGCAAGTGTCCATTTGCGTGTGTGTGCACGTGCCTGCGTGCGGGCAGATTGAGCAGATGCGTGTGTGGGCATCTGAGCGAGGGCACGAGTGGGCGCCCAGGCATGTTAATCTGTTAATTCGCGTTTGTGAGTGTGTACACGCATCCCTGCGTGTGAGCATTTGGCAGGGTGAGTGGCTGTTGCACGGGCGTGTGCGTCTGACGTGTGCCAGTCAGACGGTGCCCTGGCAGCAGTAGCTCCTGGAAAGCGACACCCCTCCCCTCCCATCTGGAGCATGCAACTGGGATGAGAGGGGCAGGGAAGAGTAGCACTGCTGCAGCGCGTTTCAGCACGAGGCCCTAACTGCCGCGCGGTAGCTGCTCCTTTTGTATCCGACGTGGGGCAACAAGGAGCGGCCTCGCATCATGCCGGCGCCACGTGCGTTCAGTCCCACGGACCGGAAGTGACGTTTGCTCGGTCCACAGCCTGACAGCAACCGACTGGGAACCGTGACCGGAAGGTGCCCAGGTACGAGCGCTCAGCTGGTGCCAGGTCAGCGGGTGGTAGGCAGGAGACACGGGGCCAGGCGGGACGGGTTCAGACACGGGGTGCCTGGCTGGGACAGCGACTGGGGTTGGAGGTTTCCTGCGGCGGTGCAGCCAGCGTAGGCCACCAGCTCCCGTGGTACGTGGGGCAGAGGAAGGACAGCAGAGCGGAGGCTGGAACCGCTCCGACAAGGCACCACTCTGCTTATGGTTGCCAGGTGTCCGGTTTTGAACTGGACGGTCCAGGCTTTCAGCTTTTTCTTCGGGGAAACAAATTGAGAAAATATAAATGTCCGCGAAAGCGGCAAGGAGTTCTGTGCCACAGGACTCCTCGCTGCTTTTGCAGATTCAGACTAACGCGGCTACTCCTCTGATAAATGTCTGGTATTTTCTAAATCAGATGGAATGCAGATTGTGATGTCATGTCAGGCGTGTCTGGTATTTTGGTGAAACCATCTGGCAACCCTAGCTCTGCTCCTTGCTTGGCCGGGGTGGCGCCCTGCCTCTGTGGCAGGCCCTGACGTCACAGGGAGCGTGTTCCCCAGGAAATCCGGGCAGTGCAGCGGCTTCCGGTCCGCGCCACCCGGCCCCAAGGGAGAGGCGGCGGGAGGCGGCAGCGAGGTCAGAGCGTGACGCTGCCCCGCCCGGATCTCAGCCCTTGGGCGCCCCAGTGTGCACCCCGCCCGGCCGGGCCGCTCCCCTGTAGCTCCGCCCCCAGCGCTGCGCCCGCTGCCTCGTGGCCCGGCTCGGTGCGAAGCTGCCGCTGCCGGCTACGAACAGCAGCGCACTGCTAGTGACGTCATTGCCCTGGCGCGGTGCATGCAAATGATGGAACGCGGGGCACGTTCTATCGGCTCCCCGGCGAGTGACACGTGGGTTTGTGGGGCACACAGACGGGTCCCAGGCTCCGTCATTAATGGCAGGGGCGTGGCCTGGTCTGGGGGCGGGGCCACTGACGGGCAGGAACTCAGCTGGGACACAGAAGTGAGCGGCAGAAAACTCCTCGGGGTCTCCGGAAAATCCTCGCGCGGCCCCTCTGGGCTTGTGAACGGGACGCAGCAGAGGCAGCCGCCCCCCTCCCCCCCCACCCGCCTCACGCTCCCCGCTGCACTTTCGAAGGCAACAGCAGCATCAGCCTGTCCCGCTGCCAGTCCCCGCACAAGCAGGCTGGGAAATTTGGTGTTGGGGGGAGCAGACTGCATGGGGGGGAGAGGAGTTTGGTGGTGGTGGGGGATCAGACTGCATGGGGCGGGGAGGAGTTTGGTGGTGGTGGGGGATCAGACTGCATGGGGCGGGGAGGAGTTTGGGGGGTAGGGGATCAGACTGCACGGGGGGGAGGAGTTTGGGGGGGATCAGACTGCACGGGGGGAGTTTTGTGGGGGGTAGGAGATCAGACTGCACGGGGCGAGGAGTTTGGGGGGGATCAGACTGCACGGAGGGAGGAGTTTTGTGGGGGGTAGGAGATCAGACTGCACGGGGCGAGGAGTTTGGGGGGGATCAGACTGCACGGGGGGAGGAGGAGTTTGGTGGTGAGGGGGAGCAGACTGCACGGGGCGGGGAGGAGTTGGGGGGAGCAGACTGCACGGGGCGGAGAGGAGTTTGGGGGGGAGCAGACTGCACGGGGCGGAGAGGAGTTTGGTGGGGGGGATCAGACTGCACGGGGCGGAGAGGAGTTTGGTGGGGGGGATCAGACTGCACGGGGTGGGGAGGAGTTGGGGGGAGCAGACTGCACGGGGTGGGGAGCAGTTTGGGGGGGATCAGACTGCACGGGGTGGGGAGCAGTTTGGGGGGGATCAGACTGCACGGGGGGGAGGAGTTTGGAGGGGGATCAGACTGCACGGGGCGGGGAGGAGTTTGGGGGGGAGCAGACTGCACGGGGCGGAGAGCAGTTTGGTGGGGGGGAGCGGACTGCACGGGGGGGAGGAGCTTGGGGGGGATCGGACTGCACGGGGCGGGGAGGAGCTTGGGGGGGATCGGACTGCACGGGGCGGAGAGGAGGTTGGGGGGGATCGGACTGCACGCGGCGGAGAGAAATTTTGGGGGTGATCAGTCTGCAGGGGGCGGGGAGGAGTTTGGGGAGGGGAGCAGACAGCATGGGGCGGGGAGGAGTTTGGAGGGAGCAGACTGCACGGGGCAGGGACGAGTTTGGTGGTGAGGGGGAGAAGACTGCACTGGGGGAGAGGAGTTGGGGGGGAGCAGACTGCACGGGGCGGAGAGGAATTTGGGGGGGGTTCAGACTGCACGGGGCGGAGAGGAATTTGGGGGGGTTCACACTGCATTGGGCGGGGAGGAGTTTGGTGGGGGGGAGCAGACTGCATGGGGCGGGGAGGAGTTTGGTGGGGGGGAGCAGACTGCATTGGGCGGGGAGGAGTTTGGTGGGGGGGAGCAGACTGCATGGGGGGGAGAGGAGCTTGGTGGGGGGGATCAGACTGCACGGGGCGGGGAGGAGTTTGGGGGGGAGGGGATGCCGCGGAGTCTCCTCTCCCGAGTGGGGGCGGGGCATCAGCTAAGGACGCTGCCGTCTCTGAGGCAGGAGCCCCGCCCAACAATGGGGAGGGGCGGGATGAGGGGGAGTAGGGAAAGTAGCCGCAGTGGCTTGTGGGAAACTGAGTGCCCCTGTCCGCAGCTCCCATCGGCCATTGCAGGGCCAGGGCAGGCCCGGCGCTGTTCGGTTGGGCGGGTGCAGCGGAAGTGACATCACAACGGGGCATTGACCAGGGAGCGACGCGGTTGGTCCCGCGCTCCTGTCACTCCAAGTGTTAGCGACGCATCCTGGGACTTGTAGTTCTCAGAGTGCGGCCTCCCGGGGCACGTCGCAGCGCGCCCCGCCCCTATCATAGCCCCGCCCCCCGGCATAGCCCCGCCCAGCGTGTTCTTAGTTCGGAATGGGGCATTTCTACCCTAAGAACAATCTTTTTTATTCGGAAATAACGGCCCTTAGCAGAGCAACAGTGCCGCTCGGTAGTCACCGGCGGTAATGCACGTGTAATTCCGTAGCGCCTCCACAGTGCCGCTCGGTGGTCATTGCGGGTAATGCACGTGTAATTCCGTAGCGCCTCCACAGTGCCGCTCGGTGGTCATTGCGGGTAATGCACGTGTAATTCCATCGCCCCCAGCTGCTGTCCCTGCTCCGCACGCCACGTGGCCCCAGTCTTGCCCTTTGACAGCAGGCAAAGTAAGAAGCTCGTTATTTCCAGGCTCCGCGGAGCCCTCTCCCCTCCTGCCCCCGGCCCCCTCATCCCGCACTGCAGGCTCCGCGCAGCCCTCTCCCCTCCTGCCCATGGCCCCCTCATCCCGCACTGCAGGCTCCGCACAGCCCTCTCCCCTCCTGCCCCCGGCCCCCTCATCCCGCACTGCAGGCTCTGCGGGGGAGGAGTTTGGGGGGGATCAGACTGCACGGGGGGGAGAGGAGTTTGGGGGGGATCAGACTGCACGTGGGGAGGATCAGACTGCACGGGGCGGGGAGGAGTTTGGGGGGGGTCAGACTGCACGGGGGGGAGGATCAGACTCCACGGGGCGGCGAGGAGTTTGGGGAGGGGTTCAGACTGCACGGGGCGGAGAGGAGTTTGGGGAGGGGATCAGACTACACGGGGCGGAGAGGAGTTTGGGGGGCATCGGACTGCACGGGTCGGGGAGGAGTTTGGGGGGATCAGACTGCACGGGGGGGAGAGGAGTTTGGGGGGATCAGACTGCACGGAGCGGGGAGGAGTTTGGGGGGATCAGACTGCACGGGGGGGAGGATCAGACTGCACGGAGCGGGGAGGAGTTTGGGGGGAGGATCAGACTGCACGGGGCAGGGAGGAGCTTTGGGGGGGATCAGACTGCACGGGGCGGACAGGAGTTTGGGGGGGGGATCAGACTGCACGGGGCGGAGGGGAGTGTGGGGGGGATCAGACTGCACGGAGCGGGGAGGAGTTTGGGGGGGGATCAGACTGCACGGGGGGGAGAGGAGTTTGGGGGGATCAGACTGCACGGAGCGGGGAGGAGTTTGGGGGGATCAGACTGCACGGGGGGGAGGATCAGACTGCACGGAGCGGGGAGGAGTTTGGGGGGAGGATCAGACTGCACGGGGCAGGGAGGAGCTTTGGGGGGGATCAGACTGCACGGGGCGGACAGGAGTTTGGGGGGGGGATCAGACTGCACGGGGCGGAGGGGAGTGTGGGGGGGATCAGACTGCACGGAGCGGGGAGGAGTTTGGGGGGGGATCAGACTGCACGGGGGGGAGGATCAGACTGCACGGGGCGGGGAGGAGTTTGGGGAGGGGTTCAGACTGCACGGGGCGGAGCGCAGTTTGGGGGGGATCAGACTGCACGGGGCGGGGAGGAGTTTTGGGGAAGATCAGACTGCACGGGGCGGGGAGGAGTTTGGGGGGATCGGACTGCACAGGGCGGGGAAGAGTTTGGGGGGGATCGGACTGCACGGGGCGGGGAGGAGTTTGGGGGGGATCAGACTGCACGGGGCGGGGAGGAGTTTGGGGGGGATCAGACTGCACGGGGGGAGGATCAGACTGCACGGGGGGGAGGAGTTTGGGGGGATCGGACTGCACGGGGCGGGGAGGAGTTTGGGGGGATCATACTGCACGGGGGGAGAGGAATTTGGGGGGATCGCACTGCACGGGGCGGGGAAGAGTTTGGGGGGATCGGACTGCACGGGGCGGGGAGGAGTTTGGGGGGGATCAGACTGCACGGGGGGGAGGATCAGACTGCACGGGGCGGGGGGAAGTTTGGGGGGATCAGACTGCACGGGGGGGAGTAGTTTGAGGGGGGATCAGACTGCACGGGGCGGGGAGGAGTTTGGGGGGATCAGACTGCACGGGGCGGGGAGGAGTTTGGGGGGGAAGGGTTGCCGCGGAGTCTCCTTTCCCGAGTGGGGGCGGGGCATCAGCTGCGGACGCTGCCGTCTCTGAGGCAGGAGCCCCGCCCAGCAATGGGGAGGGGCCGGATGAGGGGGAGTAGGGAAAGTAGCCGTAGTGGCTTGTGGGAAACTGAGTGCCCCTGTCCGCAGCTCCCATCGGCCATTGCAGGGCCAGGGCAGGCCCGGCGCTGTTCGGTTGGGCGGGTGCAGCGGAAGTGACATCACAACGGGGCATTGACCAGGGAGCGACGCGGTTGGTCCCGCGCTCCTGTCACTCCAAGTGTTAGCGACGCATCCTGGGACTTGTAGTTCTCATAGTGCGGCCTCCCGGGGCACGTCGCAGCGCGCCCCGCCCCTATCATAGCCCCGCCCCCCGGCATAGCCCCGCCCAGCGTGTTCTTAGTTCGGAATGGGGCATTTCTACCCTAAGAACAATCTTTTTTATTCGGAAATAACGGCCCTTAGCAGAGCAACAGTGCCGCTCGGTAGTCACCGGCGGTAATGCACGTGTAATTCCGTAGCGCCCCCACAGTGCCGCTCGGTGGTCATTGCGGGTAATGCACGTGTAATTCCGAAGCGCCTCCACAGTGCCGCTCGGTGGTCATTGCGGGTAATGCACGTGTAATTCCATCGCCCCCAGCTGCTGTCCCTGCTCCGCACGCCACGTGGCCCCAGTCTTGCCCTTTGACAGCAGGCAAAGTAAGAAGCTCGTTATTTCCAGGCTCCGCGCAGCCCTCTCCCCTCCTGCCCGCGGCCCCCTCATCCCACACACCAGGCTCCGCGCAGCCCTCTCCCCTCCTGCCCCCGGCCCCCTCATCCCACACACCAGGCTCCGCGCCAGGATCCCACACACAAACTTCTCCTCCTTAGACTTTTAGTTGTGGGGAACAAATTCTGGGGAGTCACTTCCACTTGGGGAATCATGTTTCATACTTGACTATGTTATCCCTACACTAAGGCTGGCCGAGAGACTGTCCCGGACTGATCGTAACAGACTGTTCTGTCCGCGAATGGGCTGAGAGTAAAGGGCGTGTTCGGAATCTGTGGCGCCCAATCTGAGGCTGTCCGAGGTGACTCTTAACGGACTGCTCCGTGCGCCAATGGGCGGTGACTAAAGGCGTGTTCTGGGGCTGCTGGCGGCCAATAGGTTGTCCGGGGTGGATTATAACAGACTCTTCTGTCCGCGAATGGGCTGTGACTAAGGGGCGTGTTCTGAATCAGAGGCACCCAATAGGCTGACCCGGCTGCATCTTAACGGACAGCTCTGTCTGCGAATGCGGTGTGACTAGGGGGAATGACCTGCCACTGCTCTCGACCAATAGGCTGTCCGGGGTGGATCTTAATGGGCTGCTCTGTCCTCGAATTGTCTGTGACTTAGGGGTGGTTCCTGGCTGTGTGCCAGCCAATGGGCTTTCGGAAGACAGCCTTGGCGGAGGATAGTGTCGCCCAATGGGCTGTCAGCAAAGGGGATCCTGCCTCTGGTTCGGCCAATGGGCTGTCGCAGGGGGGCGTTGTCTGACTGGGCGGCCGGCGCCGCCATGACAGGAAGGTCCGAGGAGCGCGCGGGGGCGCGAGCGAATCCTGGGTCCGAGTGCGAAGCTGCCCCGCCCCCAGCCCGCCCCTTGTTGGTATCTGGCCCGGGGGGGGAGGAGGGGGCGCGAGGGAAGGTGGGGGAGCGGGCTGGGGGTGGGGTGTCTGGCCTGGGGGAGAAGGGGGCGCGAGGGAAGGTGGGGGCGCGGGCTGGGGGTGGGGTGTCTGGACAGGGGTGAGGTGTAGGAGCAGGCTGGGTGTGAGGGGCCGGGGGGGGTGCTCGGCACTGGGGGGGGCAGGAGGGGGTGAGGGGCCGGGGGGGTGCTCGGCACTGGGGGGGCAGGAGGGGGTGAGGGGCCGGGGGGGTGCTCGGCACTGGGGGGGCAGGAGGGGGTGAGGAGCCGGGGGGTGCTCGGCACTGGGGGGGCAGGGGGGGGTGAGGGGCCGGGGGGGTGCTCGGCACTGGGGGGGCAGGAGGGAGGGGGAGGGGGAGGGGCCGGGGGGGCCTTGGCACTGGGGGGGGCAGGAGGGGACAGGGCGCGGGAGAGCGCAGGCGCGGGCGGCGCTGGCTGGGCGGGAAACTCCCGGGACGCTCGCGCCCACGAGGCGGGCGGGAAAACGCTGCGGGGGGCGCTGAGGGGCGGAGCCTGGGGGGCGGGGCGGGAGCTGGCAGTGACGTGGAGCCCCCCCCCGCCCCCCCGCCTGCTTCTCTCCGGGCCCCAGGCTGGACATCGGCGGGGCGGCCCCTGGCGGAGGTGGGGGGCGATTTCTGCCCCCCCCCCGGCGCTGCTGCCTCCCCGGGGAGCAGCGCCCCTGTGACCCCCCCCCCACGTGGTGCCGGGCGCGGGAGCTGACCCGGGCTCCAGTCACGTGGGTGTCTCGGGGAGGGGGGGCTGCGGGCCACCGGGGCCCGGGAGTGTCACGTGCCCCTTCCCCCCGCCGGGGAGCCGCGCGCCCTCGAGGGGTGGTTCCCGCGGGCGGGGCACGCACAGAACGTGTCCCGCACGCGGGGGGGCGGGGCGGCCTGAGCCCTGCTCCCCGCGCTGCTCGCTGTCTGGGGGCGGGGCCGGGTGCCCGCTGAATCCCCCCTGTGCCCCGGGGGGGGGGGCAGTTCGGCGGGGGGCGCTGTGGGGGGGGATGCTCTGGCCCTGGCTGCCCGCAGTGCCGCCCAGTGCCCGGCTGTGCCTCCTGCAGAGGCCGAGAGCGTCCTGGGTGGGGGCGTGTGGGGAGAGGGGGGGAGTGGCTGAGAATTGGGGAGCAAACAGGTGACAGACAAACCAACCGACAGAAAAGCCTCCCTGCCTGGCCCCCAGCTGAGCGGAGAAACGTCCCCCTGGCGCCAGAGCACTGCAGGGCCCAGCCTAGTCGCTTTGTGCGCTCCAGCCCCACGGCGTGGGGAGGGGGCGACGGTGGAGGAGCCCCACGCACCCAGGCCTTAGGTTCCCCACCCGCCTTCTAAGCACTGAGCATTTTAGGCCTGGCTGGACTAGAGAAGGGGGCACCAGGGGAGTTGCCGCTGAAGGCGCGCGGCCGCGCACAAACACCCCTCTGCCGCCCACCTCCCTTGCGGAGCCTTGCAGCGGCACTCGCCTTCCTGCTGGCCGGGGAATGGCGCGGTTGTTTTCCTGATCTGGTGGAGGGCGGCTGCCCCGTTGTGTCCCTGCTGGGGCAGCCTCGCCCCACCTCCAGCTGCGATTGGGGCTTCTGTTTGTTTCTGTTCATACAGTTTGCTGCAGTTTTCCATCCCGGAGGACCTGCGTGAAGGTGGTCCGACCAGAGATACGGGGATCGATTTTTAAGAGTAAGAGGTTTTGTTTTTAAAGCAGGGGTGAGGAACCTAATACCCCAGCTCACGTGAGTGTGGCCCTCGAGACTCAAGGTTCCCACACTAACGCTCTAGCTCCCCTCCAGATTGGTGATAGAAATGTAGCCGTGTTAGCCTGGGGTAGTTGAAGCAAAATGCAGGACAATGTAGCACTTTAAAGACTAACAAGATGGTTTATTAGATGATGAGCTTTCGTGGGCCAGACCCACTTCCTCAGATCAAATAGTGGAAGAAAGTAGTCACAACCGTATATACCAAAGGATACAATTAAAAAAAAGAACAAATATGAAAAGGACAAATCACATTGCAGAACAGGAGGGGGATGCGGTGGGGGGGAGGGGGAAGGAAGGTAAGTGTCTGTGAATTGATGATATTAGAGGTAGGGAGAGTGGGATGTTTGTGAGTTAATGGTATTAGAGGTGATAATTGGGGAAACTATCTTGGTAATGGGTGAGATAACAAACATTTGAACTAAGTCCTTGTTGGAAAGTGTCGAATTTTAACATGAATGACAGTTCAGAGGATTCCCTTTCAAGTGCAGATGTAAAAGGTCTTTGTAGCAGAATGCAGGTGGTCAAGTCATTGAGAGAGTGTCCTTTCTGGTTAAAATGGCAAGAAACTGTTTTCTCTTTGTGATCTTGTCTGATATCTGTTTTGTGGGCATTAATCCTTTGGCGAAGTGTCTGAGATGTTTGTCCAATGTACATAGCAGACGGACACTTTCGGCACACGATAGCATAGATTATATTTCTGGATGCGCAGGAATATGTGTTCTTGATCTTATAACTCACTTGGTTGGGTCCAATAATGGTATCAGCAGAATGAATATGTGGACAAAGCTGGCAACGGGGTTTGTTGCAAGGGAAGGTACCAGGGTTGGTATTAGTGTGGTATGTCCTGTGGTGGTTGGTAAGAATGATCTTGAGGTTAGGTGGTTGTCTATAGGAGACTATGGGTCTGTCTCCCAGAGCCTCTTTGAGTATGGTATCCTGTTCCAATATAGGCTGTAGTTTATTGATAATGTGTTGGACAGGTTTAAGTTGGGGGTTGTAGGTGATGACAAGTGGTGTTCTATTGTTGGTTTTCTTGGGTCTGTCTTGAAGTAGATGGTTTCTAGGTATTCGTCTGGCTCTTTCAATTTGCTTTTTTATTTCTCTGGGTGGCCAGATTGGAGCAGACAAATTCTGCTAGCCTGCCCCGCCCTGCCCCCCGCCCCCCCCCCCCCCTCACAAGGGAAGCCTTGTGTGCGAGGGGAATGTGGGAAGCCTCTTCCTCCTTCTCAGTTGGGGCATGTGTTAATGCGGATGGTGGGGTTTGGGATTTTTTTTTCTTCACACTTGTGTGTAGGGTTGCCAGGTGTCTAGCACTGAGCCAGACAGCCCGGTAGTTGCACTTTTTGTCCGGTAAATAAATTTAGAAAATACCGGACATACAAAATGTCCAGTATTTTCTGCTTTTCCTCTGTGCCCAGCAGAAATAAGCCGGGGCGGGGAGATTGGCTGACTAATTAAAGGGGTCACAACTGGATTTTGCTCAACAAAAATGTTCCTGGTGGGGTTTTTTTGTTTGGTTGGCTTCTTTCCCTCAACAAAAATTTTCCTGGCGCCTTTTTTTTTTTTTTTTTTGCTGAAACCATCTGGCAACCCTACTAGTGTGTGCCTTCCGCCCCCCCAATAAGGTTCCCCACCCCGTCTGAAAGCGAGAGTTGGGAGAACAGGTTACCTTGCGTTCCTGTGTCCTTATAAGGAAGTTGAAGGCTACTATAAAATCCCCCCTCATGGTCTCCTCTTCAGACTAAAGAAACCTAAATCCCTCAGCCTCTTCATAGAGCAATTGCTCCAGCCCCCTAATCGTTTTGGTTGTCCTCTGCTGGACCCTCTCCAATGTGTCCACATCCCTTCTGTAGTGGGGGGCCCAGAACTGGACACAGTACTCCAGATGTGGCCCCACCAAAGCCGAATAAAGGGGAATAATGACATCTCTGGATCTACTGGCAATGCTCCTCTTAATGCAACCTAATATGCCATTAGCCTTCTTGGCTACAAGGGCACACTGTTGACTCATCTCCAGCTTCTCATCCACTGTAACCCCCAGGTCCTGTCTGCAGAACTACTACTTAACTGGTTGGTCCCCAGCTTGTAACTATGCTTGGGATTCTTCCATCCCAAGTGCAGGACTGTACACTTGTCCTTGTTGAACCTCATCAGATTTCTTGTGGCCCAATCCTCCAATTTGTCTAAGTCATTCTGGACCCTATCTCCGCCCTTAGGCATCTTTTAGCCTTTTTGTTCTATTATTGTTTTTCTATTTGGTACTAGAAAATCAAACTTTCCTCCTGCTTGGGCCTCAAGTTTCACTCCAGCAGCCCTTCCACGAGTAGAATCCTCTGCAAAATAAAATGTCAGGGCTACCGTCATTAAGGTGCTTGTCCCTGTAAGGACATGTGACTGAACTGCTTGTTCAGAAGGTTTCTGGTGAATTGGTTTATGCACAGGTATGCCTCCCGTTCTTCTTTAACCACCGCAGTCTCTTGTTTTTGTCCGGAAGCAAATTCTCTGCCAAGCCACCTTTTTTCCCTTTCATGTAATTGTCTGCTCTTTCGTTCGGTGTGGTAGACTTGTTCTAGTGTGGCATTAGACAACCGAGCCACAGAAAAGTCTGCCTTGGTACCACTGAGTACCGGCCCAGACCAAAGTAGCTTTCAGACACCTTAAGAGAGTCTTGATTTGCAATTCTCCCCTTTCTTCTCCTTGGATTTTCAACTAGGAAAGTGTGCTAATCATCTGCTTTTGCGGAAAAACTTGCCAGCTGTCTACACTGGCCGCTTGAATTTCCGCAAAAGCACTGACGATCTCATGTAAGATTGTCAGTGCTTCTGCGGGAATACTATGCTGCTCCCGTTCGGGCAAAAGTCTTTTTCCGAAAGACTTCTGCGCAAAAGGGCCAGTGTAGACAGCAGAGAGTTCTTTTCCGCAAAAAAGCCCCGATGGCGAAAATGGCGATTGGGGCTTTTTTGCAGAAAAGCGCGTCTAGATTGGCCACGGACGCTTTTCCGTAAAACGTTTACATACCCAGTATCTTGTGAAGAACTTGTCACCTCAGCACAGGGTCCCGGGGCGGGCTTTACCATAAGGGACCCGGAGAGATCATCTAGGCCAGCTGGAGGGGGGAGGGGAGGGGAGAGGAGAGGAGAGGAGAGGAGAGGAGAGGAGAGGAGGTTGGCCACTGAAAATGTTGCAGTATTAATTTGCCTTTTATTTGACTTCATATCAAACAAATATTTACAGTTTAAATGACCTTGTTAATTCTCCCTTGTGTTAGTACTCTTTCTTCCAGAACGTTTTAAAAACACAGACGAGACATGTCTTCGCCTGGGTGGCAGGCATCCGAAGAAGGGCACGTGACCTCGATCTTGGAGCACGAGACAAAACTCACTCCGCTCCTGGAGGGGAAATGTTAGAGGCAACACTGGGCTCCAGTGAGCAGCAGCCAGGTGACGCACGTGTCTGTCCTTTCCACACATCTAGGGTGGCCTAGCTCCTAACCGTTCTCTGTCTCTTTTTCGGTCCCTGTAGACTTGGAGGAGATGAGAGGCTGGCCATGTGGTGGCAGAGACCGAAAGGAGCCACCCTCCCGAGACCCTGCCGGCAGATGGAAACCAGACAGCGATCTATGGAAGAAGAGCAAATAGCAATTGGCTCAAGGTAAGTATCGAGGGAGGGCCGCACAGACGTTTGCGAGCGTGGTACGGGTCCCTGAGAAAAGGCCCTCTGGCTCGTGGTGGAAGAACTTGAAAATACGAAGTACAAAAGTCACAGTGTTGTACTTAAAAGAAGTACTCGGGATCTTTTTCAGAGGGATAAGGCAACACGCCACATTTATTGATCACACACACACACATTAATTTATATATATATATATATATATATATATATATATATATATATTTATTTACCACATGCATATGATAAGTATTGATTATTCTGTGTCACTCACGCACTCACTCTCTCACACACACACACACACACACGTGCACAAGCACACTCCGCCTTGCTGTTGTTACCAACTTGTTGCTCCCCTTAACTTCACTGGCCAGGTGAGTTAGATGGGGGAGGGGTGGAGCCGGGCTTCTGCTGATCCGGATCGATGCTCCGATGGTGACAAGATGAGACCCGGAGTCCTCTGCAAGACAACTCACTTTTATAGCAGCTTCCCTCTTATGCAAATATATCCCAGATTCAAAATCTGGGTCTGTGTCCTTTGGTCCCTTTGTGGGTGCTGTCTGTTAAGAGAGGGTGTTTTCCAAAGAAGGTGCTTGCTTCTAATCCCCAAGGCCTTCAATATGTCTAATAGTGATAGAAATGTAGCCGTGTTAGTCTGGGGTAGTTGAAGCAAAATGCAGGACAATGTAGCACTTTAAAGACTAACAAGATGGTTTATTAGATGATGAGCTTTCGTGGGCCAGAAGTGGGTCTGGCCCACGAAAGCTCATCATCTAATAAACCATCTTGTTAGTCTTTAAAGTGCTACATTGTCCTGCATTTTGCTTCAATATGTCTGCTCTTCTTTCTTGAGCCCTCTTGACACCTTGGGTCTGGCTTCTACCCCCTTTTCAACTGGTGTAGCTCTCTGGAGGTGCTTGGCTCCCAAGTGTTACTCATTCACACCTCGTTCATTCAACTGGGCAATTGATTACAGAGTGGGGGGGAGAGAGTGGGGGAAAGATCTTATTCTACTCCTAGCAAATGACATTTTTACCTCTTTAACTATATACTCTGTATTAGAACCCTATGTAGAAAACTAAGTTACAAGGTTATATGGATTCAAGTTCTAATACAAAGTGACAAGGTCATATGGATTAATACAAAGTTACAAGGTTATATGGAGAGGCACAGTGTCAAGTCATATGAAGTACATAGGTTTATCTACAACAGAAACTGAACACCGATTTTTGTATTTTTAAAAATGTCATTAATCCCCCCCCCCCCCCGCCACCCTCCCCGAATCTCCTGGCTGGCGATACTTAACGTGTCTAGGATCATACGGAAAACTAAGTGAGTAGGCTGCCAATTGACCTAGCGTCACGCATGCCGAGAGTTGGCAAAACTGGGATTGAAATAAAGACTTGGTCTCCCAGCAGCACCGAGGAGCCCCAGCCATGGATTAGGGCCTCGTGGGAATAGTTGTCTCCTAATTGATCTAATCTTTGGCTTTTGAGTTTGATATTATTGGTGAGTCCTTCTAGGCGACTGTTACTCGGCGTGCATGCGTGCGCACGTAAGTATGAGTGCAAGTGTGTGCGTCCGCAAGTGTCCATTTGCGTGTGTGTGCACGTGCCTGCGTGCGGGCAGATTGAGCAGATGCGTGTGTGGGCATCTGAGCGAGGGCACGAGTGGGCGCCCAGGCGTGTTAATCTGTTAATTCGCGTTTGTGAGTGTGTACACGCATCCCTGCGTGTGAGCATTTGGCAGGGTGAGTGGCTGTTGCACGGGCGTGTGCGTCTGACGTGTGCCAGTCAGACGGTGCCCTGGCAGCAGTAGCTCCTGGAAAGCGACACCCCTCCCCTCCCATCTGGAGCATGCAACTGGGATGAGAGGGGCAGGGAAGAGTAGCACTGCTGCAGCGCGTTTCAGCACGAGGCCCTAACTGCCGCGCGGTAGCTGCTCCTTTTGTATCCGACGTGGGGCAACAAGGAGCGGCCTCGCATCATGCCGGCGCCACGTGCGTTCAGTCCCACGGACCGGAAGTGACGTTTGCTCGGTCCACAGCCTGACAGCAACCGACTGGGAACCGTGACCGGAAGGTGCCCAGGTACGAGCGCTCAGCTGGTGCCAGGTCAGCGGGTGGTAGGCAGGAGACACGGGGCCAGGCGGGACGGGTTCAGACACGGGGTGCCTGGCTGGGACAGCGACTGGGGTTGGAGGTTTCCTGCGGCGGTGCAGCCAGCGTAGGCCACCAGCTCCCGTGGTACGTGGGGCAGAGGAAGGACAGCAGAGCGGAGGCTGGAACCGCTCCGACAAGGCACCACTCTGCTTATGGTTGCCAGGTGTCCGGTTTTGAACTGGACGGTCCAGGCTTTCAGCTTTTTCTTCGGGGAAACAAATTGAGAAAATATAAATGTCCGCGAAAGCGGCAAGGACTTCTGTGCCACAGGACTCCTCGCTGCTTTTGCAGATTCAGACTAACGCGGCTACTCCTCTGATAAATGTCTGGTATTTTCTAAATCAGATGGAAAGCAGATTGTGATGTCATGTCAGGCGTGTCTGGTATTTTGGTGAAACCATCTGGCAACCCTAGCTCTGCTCCTTGCTTGGCCGGGGTGGCGCCCTGCCTCTGTGGCAGGCCCTGACGTCACAGGGAGCGTGTTCCCCAGGAAATCCGGGCAGTGCAGCGGCTTCCGGTCCGCGCCACCCGGCCCCAAGGGAGAGGCGGCGGGAGGCGGCAGCGAGGTCAGAGCGTGACGCTGCCCCGCCCGGATCTCAGCCCTTGGGCGCCCCAGTGTGCACCCCGCCCGGCCGGGCCGCTCCCCTGTAGCTCCGCCCCCAGCGCTGCGCCCGCTGCCTCGTGGCCCGGCTCGGTGCGAAGCTGCCGCTGCCGGCTACGAACAGCAGCGCACTGCTAGTGACGTCATTGCCCTGGCGCGGTGCATGCAAATGATGGAACGCGGGGCACGTTCTATCGGCTCCCCGGCGAGTGACACGTGGGTTTGTGGGGCACACAGACGGGTCCCAGGCTCCGTCATTAATGGCAGGGGCGTGGCCTGGTCTGGGGGCGGGGCCACTGACCGGCAGGAACTCAGCTGGGACAGAAGTGAGCGGCAGAAAACTCCTCGGGGTCTCCGGAAAATCCTCGCGCGGCCCCTCTGGGCTTGTGAACGGGACGCAGCAGAGGCAGCCGCCCCCCTCCCCCCCCACCCGCCTCACGCTCCCCGCTGCACTTTCGAAGGCAACAGCAGCATCAGCCTGTCCCGCTGCCAGTCCCCGCACAAGCCGGCTGGGAAATTTGGTGTTGGGGGGAGCAGACTGCATGGGGGGGAGAGGAGTTTGGTGGGGGGGATCAGACTGCACGGGGCGGGGAGGAGTTTGGGGGGGAGGGGTTGCCGCGGAGTCTCCTCTCCCGAGTGGGGGCGGGGCATCAGCTAAGGACGCTGCCGTCTCTGAGGCAGGAGCCCCGCCCAACAATGGGGAGGGGCGGGATGAGGGGGAGTAGGGAAAGTAGCCGCAGTGGCTTGTGGGAAACTGAGTGCCCCTGTCCGCAGCTCCCATCGGCCATTGCAGGGCCAGGGCAGGCCCGGCGCTGTTCGGTTGGGCGGGTGCAGCGGAAGTGACATCACAACGGGGCATTGACCAGGGAGCGACGCAGTTGGTCCCGCGCTCCTGTCACTCCAAGTGTTAGCGACGCATCCTGGGACTTGTAGTTCTCAGAGTGCGGCCTCCCGGGGCACGTCGCAGCGCGCCCCGCCCCTATCATAGCCCCGCCCCCCGGCATAGCCCCGCCCAGCGTGTTCTTAGTTCGGAATGGGGCATTTCTACCCTAAGAACAATCTTTTTTATTCGGAAATAACGGCCCTTAGCAGAGCAACAGTGCCGCTCGGTAGTCACCGGCGGTAATGCACGTGTAATTCCGTAGCGCCCCCACAGTGCCGCTCGGTGGTCATTGCGGGTAATGCACGTGTAATTCCGTAGCGCCTCCACAGTGCCGCTCGGTGGTCATTGCGGGTAATGCACGTGTAATTCCGTAGCGCCTCCACAGTGCCGCTCGGTGGTCATTGCGGGTAATGCACGTGTAATTCCATCGCCCCCAGCTGCTGTCCCTGCTCCGCACGCCACGTGGCCCCAGTCTTGCCCTTTGACAGCAGGCAAAGTAAGAAGCTCGTTATTTCCAGGCTCCGCGGTGCCCTCTCCCCTCCTGCCCCCGGCCCCCTCATCCCGCACTGCAGGCTCCGCACAGCCCTCTCCCCTCCTGCCCCCGGCCCCCTCATCCCGCACTGCAGGCTCTGCGGGGGAGGAGTTTGGGGGGGATCAGACTGCACGGGGGGGAGAGGAGTTTGGGGGGGATCAGACTGCACGTGGGGAGGATCAGACTGCACGGGGCGGGGAGGAGTTTGGGGGGGGTCAGACTGCACGGGGGGGAGGATCAGACTCCACGGGGCGGCGAGGAGTTTGGGGAGGGGTTCAGACTGCACGGGGCGGAGAGGAGTTTGGGGAGGGGTTCAGACTGCACGGGGCGGAGAGGAGTTTGGGGAGGGGATCAGACTACACGGGGCGGAGAGGAGTTTGGGGGGCATCGGACTGCACGGGTCGGGGAGGAGTTTGGGGGGATCAGACTGCACGGGGGGGAGAGGAGTTTGGGGGGATCAGACTGCACGGAGCGGGGAGGAGTTTGGGGGGAGGATCAGACTGCACGGGGCAGGGAGGAGCTTTGGGGGGGATCAGACTGCACGGGGCGGACAGGAGTTTGGGGGGGGGATCAGACTGCACGGGGCGGAGGGGAGTGTGGGGGGGATCAGACTGCACGGAGCGGGGAGGAGTTTGGGGGGGGATCAGACTGCACGGGGGGGAGAGGAGTTTGGGGGGATCAGACTGCACGGAGCGGGGAGGAGTTTGGGGGGATCAGACTGCACGGGGGGGAGGATCAGACTGCACGGGGCGGACAGGAGTTGGGGGGGGGATCAGACTGCACGGGGCGGAGGGGAGTGTGGGGGGGATCAGACTGCACGGAGCGGGGAGGAGTTTGGGGGGGGATCAGACTGCACGGGGGGGAGGATCAGACTGCACGGGGCGGGGAGGAGTTTGGGGAGGGGTTCAGACTGCACGGGGCGGAGCGCAGTTTGGGGGGGATCAGACTGCACGGGGCGGGGAGGAGTTTTGGGGAAGATCAGACTGCACGGGGCGGGGAGGAGTTTGGGGGGATCGGACTGCACAGGGCGGGGAAGAGTTTGGGGGGGATCGGACTGCACGGGGCGGGGAGGAGTTTGGGGGGGATCAGACTGCACGGGGCGGGGAGGAGTTTGGGGGGGATCAGACTGCACGGGGGGGAGGATCAGACTGCACGGGGGGGAGGAGTTTGGGGGGATCGGACTGCACGGGGCGGGGAGGAGTTTGGGGGGATCATACTGCACGGGGGGGAGAGGAATTTGGGGGGATCGCACTGCACGGGGCGGGGAAGAGTTTGGGGGGATCGGACTGCACGGGGCGGGGAGGAGTTTGGGGGGGATCAGACTGCACGGGGGGGAGGATCAGACTGCACGGGGCGGGGGGAAGTTTGGGGGGATCAGACTGCACGGGGGGGAGTAGTTTGAGGGGGGATCAGACTGCACGGGGCGGGGAGGAGTTTGGGGGGATCAGACTGCACGGGGCGGGGAGGAGTTTGGGGGGGAAGGGTTGCCGCGGAGTCTCCTTTCCCGAGTGGGGGCGGGGCATCAGCTGCGGACGCTGCCGTCTCTGAGGCAGGAGCCCCGCCCAGCAATGGGGAGGGGCCGGATGAGGGGGAGTAGGGAAAGTAGCCGTAGTGGCTTGTGGGAAACTGAGTGCCCCTGTCCGCAGCTCCCATCGGCCATTGCAGGGCCAGGGCAGGCCCGGCGCTGTTCGGTTGGGCGGGTGCAGCGGAAGTGACATAACAACGGGGCATTGACCAGGGAGCGACGCGGTTGGTCCCGCGCTCCTGTCACTCCAAGTGTTAGCGACGCATCCTGGGACTTGTAGTTCTCAGAGTGCGGCCTCCCGGGGCACGTCGCAGCGCGCCCCGCCCCTATCATAGCCCCGCCCCCCGGCATAGCCCCGCCCAGCGTGTTCTTAGTTCGGAATGGGGCATTTCTACCCTAAGAACAATCTTTTTTATTCGGAAATAACGGCCCTTAGCAGAGCAACAGTGCCGCTCGGTAGTCACCGGCGGTAATGCACGTGTAATTCCGTAGCGCCCCCACAGTGCCGCTCGGTGGTCATTGCGGGTAATGCACGTGTAATTCCGTAGCGCCCCCACAGTGCCGCTCGGTGGTCATTGCGGGTAATGCACGTGTAATTCCATCGCCCCCAGCTGCTGTCCCTGCTCCGCACGCCACGTGGCCCCAGTCTTGCCCTTTGACAGCAGGCAAAGTAAGAAGCTCGTTATTTCCAGGCTCCGCGGAGCCCTCTCCCCTCCTGCCCATGGCCCCCTCATCCCGCACTGCAGGCTCCGCGCAGCCCTCTCCCCTCCTGCCCATGGCCCCCTCATCCCGCACTGCAGGCTCCGCACAGCCCTCTCCCCTCCTGCCCCCGGCCCCCTCATCCCGCACTGCAGGCTCTGCGGGGGAGGAGTTTGGGGGGGATCAGACTGCACGGGGGGGAGAGGAGTTTGGGGGGGATCAGACTGCACGTGGGGAGGATCAGACTGCACGGGGCGGGGAGGAGTTTGGGGGGGGTCAGACTGCACGGGGGGGAGGATCAGACTCCACGGGGCGGCGAGGAGTTTGGGGGGAGGATCAGACTCCACGGGGCGGCGAGGAGTTTGGGGAGGGGTTCAGACTGCACGGGGCGGAGAGGAGTTTGGGGAGGGGATCAGACTACACGGGGCGGAGAGGAGTTTGGGGGGCATCGGACTGCACGGGTCGGGGAGGAGTTTGGGGGGATCAGACTGCACGGGGGGGAGAGGAGTTTGGGGGGATCAGACTGCACGGAGCGGGGAGGAGTTTGGGGGGATCAGACTGCACGGGGGGGAGGATCAGACTGCACGGAGCGGGGAGGAGTTTGGGGGGAGGATCAGACTGCACGGGGCAGGGAGGAGCTTTGGGGGGGATCAGACTGCACGGGGCGGACAGGAGTTTGGGGGGGGGATCAGACTGCACGGGGCGGAGGGGAGTGTGGGGGGGATCAGACTGCACGGAGCGGGGAGGAGTTTGGGGGGGGATCAGACTGCACGGGGGGGAGAGGAGTTTGGGGGGATCAGACTGCACGGAGCGGGGAGGAGTTTGGGGGGATCAGACTGCACGGGGGGGAGGATCAGACTGCACGGAGCGGGGAGGAGTTTGGGGGGAGGATCAGACTGCACGGGGCAGGGAGGAGCTTTGGGGGGGATCAGACTGCACGGGGCGGACAGGAGTTTGGGGGGGGGATCAGACTGCACGGGGCGGAGGGGAGTGTGGGGGGGATCAGACTGCACGGAGCGGGGAGGAGTTTGGGGGGGGATCAGACTGCACGGGGGGGAGGATCAGACTGCACGGGGCGGGGAGGAGTTTGGGGAGGGGTTCAGACTGCACGGGGCGGAGCGCAGTTTGGGGGGGATCAGACTGCACGGGGCGGGGAGGAGTTTTGGGGAAGATCAGACTGCACGGGGCGGGGAGGAGTTTGGGGGGATCGGACTGCACAGGGCGGGGAAGAGTTTGGGGGGGATCGGACTGCACGGGGCGGGGAGGAGTTTGGGGGGGATCAGACTGCACGGGGCGGGGAGGAGTTTGGGGGGGATCAGACTGCACGGGGGGGAGGATCAGACTGCACGGGGGGGAGGAGTTTGGGGGGATCGGACTGCACGGGGCGGGGAGGAGTTTGGGGAGATCATACTGCACGGGGGGAGAGGAATTTGGGGGGATCGCACTGCACGGGGCGGGGAAGAGTTTGGGGGGATCGGACTGCACGGGGCGGGGAGGAGTTTGGGGGGGATCAGACTGCACGGGGGGGAGGATCAGACTGCACGGGGCGGGGGGAAGTTTGGGGGGATCAGACTGCACGGGGGGGAGTAGTTTGAGGGGGGATCAGACTGCACGGGGCGGGGAGGAGTTTGGGGGGATCAGACTGCACGGGGCGGGGAGGAGTTTGGGGGGGAAGGGTTGCCGCGGAGTCTCCTTTCCCGAGTGGGGGCGGGGCATCAGCTGCGGACGCTGCCGTCTCTGAGGCAGGAGTCCCGCCCAGCAATGGGGAGGGGCCGGATGAGGGGGAGTAGGGAAAGTAGCCGTAGTGGCTTGTGGGAAACTGAGTGCCCCTGTCCGCAGCTCCCATCGGCCATTGCAGGGCCAGGGCAGGCCCGGCGCTGTTCGGTTGGGCGGGTGCAGCGGAAGTGACATCACAATGGGGCATTGACCAGGGAGCGACGCGGTTGGTCCCGCGCTCCTGTCACTCCAAGTGTTAGCGACGCATCCTGGGACTTGTAGTTCTCATAGTGCGGCCTCCCGGGGCACGTCGCAGCGCGCCCCGCCCCTATCATAGCCCCGCCCCCCGGCATAGCCCCGCCCAGCGTGTTCTTAGTTCGGAATGGGGCATTTCTACCCTAAGAACAATCTTTTTTATTCGGAAATAACGGCCCTTAGCAGAGCAACAGTGCCGCTCGGTAGTCACCGGCGGTAATGCACGTGTAATTCCGTAGCGCCCCCACAGTGCCGCTCGGTGGTCATTGCGGGTAATGCACGTGTAATTCCGAAGCGCCTCCACAGTGCCGCTCGGTGGTCATTGCGGGTAATGCACGTGTAATTCCATCGCCCCCAGCTGCTGTCCCTGCTCCGCACGCCACGTGGCCCCAGTCTTGCCCTTTGACAGCAGGCAAAGTAAGAAGCTCGTTATTTCCAGGCTCCGCGCAGCCCTCTCCCCTCCTGCCCGCGGCCCCCTCATCCCACACACCAGGCTCCGCGCAGCCCTCTCCCCTCCTGCCCCCGGCCCCCTCATCCCACACACCAGGCTCCGCGCCAGGATCCCACACACAAACTTCTCCTCCTTAGACTTTTAGTTGTGGGGAACAAATTCTGGGGAGTCACTTCCACTTGGGGAATCATGTTTCATACTTGACTATGTTATCCCTACACTAAGGCTGGCCGAGAGACTGTCCCGGACTGATCGTAACAGACTGTTCTGTCCGCGAATGGGCTGAGAGTAAAGGGCGTGTTCGGAATCTGTGGCGCCCAATCTGAGGCTGTCCGAGGTGACTCTTAACGGACTGCTCCGTGCGCCAATGGGCGGTGACTAAAGGCGTGTTCTGGGGCTGCTGGCGGCCAATAGGTTGTCCGGGGTGGATTATAACAGACTCTTCTGTCCGCGAATGGGCTGTGACTAAGGGGCGTGTTCTGAATCAGAGGCACCCAATAGGCTGACCCGGCTGCATCTTAACGGACAGCTCTGTCTGCGAATGCGGTGTGACTAGGGGGAATGACCTGCCACTGCTCTCGACCAATAGGCTGTCCGGGGTGGATCTTAATGGGCTGCTCTGTCCTCGAATTGTCTGTGACTTAGGGGTGGTTCCTGGCTGTGTGCCAGCCAATGGGCTTTCGGAAGACAGCCTTGGCGGAGGATAGTGTCGCCCAATGGGCTGTCAGCAAAGGGGATCCTGCCTCTGGTTCGGCCAATGGGCTGTCGCAGGGGGGCGTTGTCTGACTGGGCGGCCGGCGCCGCCATGACAGGAAGGTCCGAGGAGCGCGCGGGGGCGCGAGCGAATCCTGGGTCCGAGTGCGAAGCTGCCCCGCCCCCAGCCCGCCCCTTGTTGGTATCTGGCCCGGGGGGGGAGGAGGGGGCGCGAGGGAAGGTGGGGGAGCGGGCTGGGGGTGCGGTGTCTGGCCTGGGGGAGAAGGGGGCGCGAGGGAAGGTGGGGGAGCGGGCTGGGGGTGGGGTGTCTGGCCTGGGGGAGAAGGGGGCGCGAGGGAAGGTGGGGGAGCGGGCTGGGGGTGGGGTGTCTGGCCTGGGGGAGAAGGGGGCGCGAGGGAAGGTGGGGGAGCGGGCTGGGGGTGGGGTGTCTGGACAGGGGTGAGGTGTAGGAGCAGGCTGGGTGTGAGGGGCCGGGGGGGCGCTCGGCACTGGGGGGGGCAGGAGGGGGTGAGGGGCCGGGGGGGTGCTCGGC
The DNA here is from genome assembly GCF_049634645.1 of Pelodiscus sinensis. Taxonomy (NCBI): domain Eukaryota; kingdom Metazoa; phylum Chordata; order Testudines; family Trionychidae; genus Pelodiscus; species Pelodiscus sinensis. The sequence goes on from NW_027466013.1 coordinate 295,336, forward strand.
ACTGGGGGGGCAGGAGGGGGTGAGGGGCCGGGGGGGTGCTCGGCACTGGGGGGGCAGGAGGGGGTGAGGAGCCGGGGGGTGCTCGGCACTGGGGGGGCAGGGGGGGGTGAGGGGCCGGGGGGGTGCTCGGCACTGGGGGGGCAGGAGGGAGGGGGAGGGGCCGGGGGGGGCCTTGGCACTGGGGGGGGCAGGAGGGGACAGGGCGCGGGAGAGCGCAGGCGCGGGCGGCGCTGGCTGGGCGGGAAACTCCCGGGACGCTCGCGCCCACGAGGCGGGCGGGAAAACGCTGCGGGGGGCGCTGAGGGGCGGAGCCTGGGGGGCGGGGCGGGAGCTGGCAGTGACGTGGAGCCCCCCCCCGCCCCCCCGCCTGCTTCTCTCCGGGCCCCAGGCTGGACATCGGCGGGGCGGCCCCTGGCGGAGGTGGGGGGCGATTTCTGCCCCCCCCCCCGGCGCTGCTGCCTCCCCGGGGAGCAGCGCCCCTGTGACCCCCCCCCCACGTGGTGCCGGGCGCGGGAGCTGACCCGGGCTCCAGTCACGTGGGTGTCTCGGGGAGGGGGGGCTGCGGGCCACCGGGGCCCGGGAGTGTCACGTGCCCCTTCCCCCCGCCGGGGAGCCGCGCGCCCTCGAGGGGTGGTTCCCGCGGGCGGGGCACGCACAGAACGTGTCCCGCACGCGGGGGGGCGGGGCGGCCTGAGCCCTGCTCCCCGCGCTGCTCGCTGTCTGGGGGCGGGGCCGGGTGCCCGCTGAATCCCCCCTGTGCCCGGGGGGGGGGGGCAGTTCGGCGGGGGGCGCTGTGGGGGGGGATGCTCTGGCCCTGGCTGCCCGCAGTGCCGCCCAGTGCCCGGCTGTGCCTCCTGCAGAGGCCGAGAGCGTCCTGGGTGGGGGCGTGTGGGGAGAGGGGGGGAGTGGCTGAGAATTGGGGAGCAAACAGGTGACAGACAAACCAACCGACAGAAAAGCCTCCCTGCCTGGCCCCCAGCTGAGCGGAGAAACGTCCCCCTGGCGCCAGAGCACTGCAGGGCCCAGCCTAGTCGCTTTGTGCGCTCCAGCCCCACGGCGTGGGGAGGGGGCGACGGTGGAGGAGCCCCACGCACCCAGGCCTTAGGTTCCCCACCCGCCTTCTAAGCACTGAGCATTTTAGGCCTGGCTGGACTAGAGAAGGGGGCACCAGGGGAGTTGCCGCTGAAGGCGCGCGGCCGCGCACAAACACCCCTCTGCCGCCCACCTCCCTTGCGGAGCCTTGCAGCGGCACTCGCCTTCCTGCTGGCCGGGGAATGGCGCGGTTGTTTTCCTGATCTGGTGGAGGGCGGCTGCCCCGTTGTGTCCCTGCTGGGGCAGCCTCGCCCCACCTCCAGCTGCGATTGGGGCTTCTGTTTGTTTCTGTTCATACAGTTTGCTGCAGTTTTCCATCCCGGAGGACCTGCGTGAAGGTGGTCCGACCAGAGATACGGGGATCGATTTTTAAGAGTAAGAGGTTTTGTTTTTAAAGCAGGGGTGAGGAACCTAATACCCCAGCTCACGTGAGTGTGGCCCTCGAGACTCAAGGTTCCCACACTAACGCTCTAGCTCCCCTCCAGATTGGTGATAGAAATGTAGCCGTGTTAGCCTGGGGTAGTTGAAGCAAAATGCAGGACAATGTAGCACTTTAAAGACTAACAAGATGGTTTATTAGATGATGAGCTTTCGTGGGCCAGACCCACTTCCTCAGATCAAATAGTGGAAGAAAGTAGTCACAACCGTATATACCAAAGGATACAATTAAAAAAAAGAACAAATATGAAAAGGACAAATCACATTGCAGAACAGGAGGGGGATGCGGTGGGGGGGAGGGGGAAGGAAGGTAAGTGTCTGTGAATTGATGATATTAGAGGTAGGGAGAGTGGGATGTTTGTGAGTTAATGGTATTAGAGGTGATAATTGGGGAAACTATCTTGGTAATGGGTGAGATAACAAACATTTGAACTAAGTCCTTGTTGGAAAGTGTCGAATTTTAACATGAATGACAGTTCAGAGGATTCCCTTTCAAGTGCAGATGTAAAAGGTCTTTGTAGCAGAATGCAGGTGGTCAAGTCATTGAGAGAGTGTCCTTTCTGGTTAAAATGGCAAGAAACTGTTTTCTCTTTGTGATCTTGTCTGATATCTGTTTTGTGGGCATTAATCCTTTGGCGAAGTGTCTGAGATGTTTGTCCAATGTACATAGCAGACGGACACTTTCGGCACACGATAGCATAGATTATATTTCTGGATGCGCAGGAATATGTGTTCTTGATCTTATAACTCACTTGGTTGGGTCCAATAATGGTATCAGCAGAATGAATATGTGGACAAAGCTGGCAACGGGGTTTGTTGCAAGGGAAGGTACCAGGGTTGGTATTAGTGTGGTATGTCCTGTGGTGGTTGGTAAGAATGATCTTGAGGTTAGGTGGTTGTCTATAGGAGACTATGGGTCTGTCTCCCAGAGCCTCTTTGAGTATGGTATCCTGTTCCAATATAGGCTGTAGTTTATTGATAATGTGTTGGACAGGTTTAAGTTGGGGGTTGTAGGTGATGACAAGTGGTGTTCTATTGTTGGTTTTCTTGGGTCTGTCTTGAAGTAGATGGTTTCTAGGTATTCGTCTGGCTCTTTCAATTTGCTTTTTTATTTCTCTGGGTGGCCAGATTGGAGCAGACAAATTCTGCTAGCCTGCCCCGCCCCGCCCCCCCCTCCTCACAAGGGAAGCCTTGTGTGCGAGGGGAATGTGGGAAGCCTCTTCCTCCTTCTCAGTTGGGGCATGTGTTAATGCGGATGGTGGGGTTTGGGATTTTTTTTTCTTCACACTTGTGTGTAGGGTTGCCAGGTGTCTAGCACTGAGCCAGACAGCCCGGTAGTTGCACTTTTTGTCCGGTAAATAAATTTAGAAAATACCGGACATACAAAATGTCCAGTATTTTCTGCTTTTCCTCTGTGCCCAGCAGAAATAAGCCGGGGCGGGGAGATTGGCTGACTAATTAAAGGGGTCACAACTGGATTTTGCTCAACAAAAATGTTCCTGGTGGGGTTTTTTTGTTTGGTTGGCTTCTTTCCCTCAACAAAAATTTTCCTGGCGCCTTTTTTTTTTTTTTTTTTTTTGCTGAAACCATCTGGCAACCCTACTAGTGTGTGCCTTCCGCCCCCCCAATAAGGTTCCCCACCCCGTCTGAAAGCGAGAGTTGGGAGAACAGGTTACCTTGCGTTCCTGTGTCCTTATAAGGAAGTTGAAGGCTACTATAAAATCCCCCCTCATGGTCTCCTCTTCAGACTAAAGAAACCTAAATCCCTCAGCCTCTTCATAGAGCAATTGCTCCAGCCCCCTAATCGTTTTGGTTGTCCTCTGCTGGACCCTCTCCAATGTGTCCACATCCCTTCTGTAGTGGGGGGCCCAGAACTGGACACAGTACTCCAGATGTGGCCCCACCAAAGCCGAATAAAGGGGAATAATGACATCTCTGGATCTACTGGCAATGCTCCTCTTAATGCAACCTAATATGCCATTAGCCTTCTTGGCTACAAGGGCACACTGTTGACTCATCTCCAGCTTCTCATCCACTGTAACCCCCAGGTCCTGTCTGCAGAACTACTACTTAACTGGTTGGTCCCCAGCTTGTAACTATGCTTGGGATTCTTCCATCCCAAGTGCAGGACTGTACACTTGTCCTTGTTGAACCTCATCAGATTTCTTGTGGCCCAATCCTCCAATTTGTCTAAGTCATTCTGGACCCTATCTCCGCCCTTAGGCATCTTTTAGCCTTTTTGTTCTATTATTGTTTTTCTATTTGGTACTAGAAAATCAAACTTTCCTCCTGCTTGGGCCTCAAGTTTCACTCCAGCAGCCCTTCCACGAGTAGAATCCTCTGCAAAATAAAATGTCAGGGCTACCGTCATTAAGGTGCTTGTCCCTGTAAGGACATGTGACTGAACTGGTTGTTCAGAAGGTTTCTGGTGAATTGGTTTATGCACAGGTATGCCTCCCGTTCTTCTTTAACCACCGCAGTCTCTTGTTTTTGTCCGGAAGCAAATTCTCTGCCAAGCCACCTTTTTTCCCTTTCATGTAATTGTCTGCTCTTTCGTTCGGTGTGGTAGACTTGTTCTAGTGTGGCATTAGACAACCGAGCCACAGAAAAGTCTGCCTTGGTACCACTGAGTACCGGCCCAGACCAAAGTAGCTTTCAGACACCTTAAGAGAGTCTTGATTTGCAATTCTCCCCTTTCTTCTCCTTGGATTTTCAACTAGGAAAGTGTGCTAATCATCTGCTTTTGCGGAAAAACTTGCCAGCTGTCTACACTGGCCGCTTGAATTTCCGCAAAAGCACTGACGATCTCATGTAAGATTGTCAGTGCTTCTGCGGGAATACTATGCTGCTCCCGTTCGGGCAAAAGTCTTTTTCCGAAAGACTTCTGCGCAAAAGGGCCAGTGTAGACAGCAGAGAGTTCTTTTCCGCAAAAAAGCCCCGATGGCGAAAATGGCGATTGGGGCTTTTTTGCAGAAAAGCGCGTCTAGATTGGCCACGGACGCTTTTCCGTAAAACGTTTACATACCCAGTATCTTGTGAAGAACTTGTCACCTCAGCACAGGGTCCCGGGGCGGGCTTTACCATAAGGGACCCGGAGAGATCATCTAGGCCAGCTGGAGGGGGCAGGGGAGGGGAGAGGAGAGGAGAGGAGAGGAGAGGAGAGGAGGTTGGCCACTGAAAATGTAGCAGTATTAATTTTCCTTTTATTTGACTTCATATCAAACAAATATTTACAGTTTAAATGACCTTGTTAATTCTCCCTTGTGTTAGTACTCTTTCTTCCAGAACGTTTTAAAAACACAGACGAGACATGTCTTCGCCTGGGTGGCAGGCATCCGAAGAAGGGCACGTGACCTCGATCTTGGAGCACGAGACAAAACTCACTCCGCTCCTGGAGGGGAAATGTTAGAGGCAACACTGGGCTCCAGTGAGCAGCAGCCAGGTGACGCACGTGTCTGTCCTTTCCACACATCTAGGGTGGCCTAGCTCCTAACCGTTCTCTGTCTCTTTTTCGGTCCCTGTAGACTTGGAGGAGATGAGAGGCTGGCCATGTGGTGGCAGAGACCGAAAGGAGCCACCCTCCCGAGACCCTGCCGGCAGATGGAAACCAGACAGCGATCTATGGAAGAAGAGCAAATAGCAATTGGCTCAAGGTAAGTATCGAGGGAGGGCCGCACAGACGTTTGCGAGCGTGGTACGGGTCCCTGAGAAAAGGCCCTCTGGCTCGTGGTGGAAGAACTTGAAAATACGAAGTACAAAAGTCACAGTGTTGTACTTAAAAGAAGTACTCGGGATCTTTTTCAGAGGGATAAGGCAACACGCCACATTTATTGATCACACACACACACATTAATTTATATATATATATATATATATATATATATATTTATTTACCACATGCATATGATAAGTATTGATTATTCTGTGTCACTCACGCACTCACTCTCTCACACACACACACACACACACACACACGTGCACAAGCACACTCCGTCTTGCTGTTGTTACCAACTTGTTGCTCCCCTTAACTTCACTGGCCAGGTGAGTTAGATGGGGGAGGGGTGGAGCCGGGCTTCTGCTGATCCGGATCGATGCTCCGATGGTGACAAGATGAGACCCGGAGTCCTCTGCAAGACAACTCACTTTTATAGCAGCTTCCCTCTTATGCAAATATATCCCAGATTCAAAATCTGGGTCTGTGTCCTTTGGTCCCTTTGTGGGTGCTGTCTGTTAAGAGAGGGTGTTTTCCAAAGAAGGTGCTTGCTTCTAATCCCCAAGGCCTTCAATATGTCTGCTCTTCTTTCTTGAGCCCTCTTGACACCTTGGGTCTGGCTTCTACCCCCTTTTCAACTGGTGTAGCTCTCTGGAGGTGCTTGGCTCCCAAGTGTTACTCATTCACACCTCGTTCATTCAACTGGGCAATTGATTACAGAGTGGGGGGGAGAGAGTGGGGGAAAGATCTTATTCTACTCCTAGCAAATGACATTTTTACCTCTTTAACTATATACTCTGTATTAGAACCCTATGTAGAAAACTAAGTTACAAGGTTATATGGATTCAAGTTCTAATACAAAGTGACAAGGTCATATGGATTAATACAAAGTTACAAGGTTATATGGAGAGGCACAGTGTCAAGTCATATGAAGTACATAGGTTTATCTACAACAGAAACTGAACACCGATTTTTGTATTTTTAAAAATGTCATTAATCCCCCCCCCCCCCCCCTCCACCCTCCCCGAATCTCCTGGCTGGCGATACTTAACGTGTCTAAGTGAGTAGGCTGCCAATTGACCTAGCGTCACGCATGCCGAGAGTTGGCAAAACTGGGATTGAAATAAAGACTTGGTCTCCCAGCAGCACCGAGGAGCCCCAGCCATGGATTAGGGCCTCGTGGGAATAGTTGTCTCCTAATTGATCTAATCTTTGGCTTTTGAGTTTGATATTATTGGTGAGTCCTTCTAGGCGACTGTTACTCGGCGTGCATGCGTGCGCACGTAAGTATGAGTGCAAGTGTGTGCGTCCGCAAGTGTCCATTTGCGTGTGTGTGCACGTGCCTGCGTGCGGGCAGATTGAGCAGATGCGTGTGTGGGCATCTGAGCGAGGGCACGAGTGGGCGCCCAGGCGTGTTAATCTGTTAATTCGCGTTTGTGAGTGTGTACACGCATCCCTGCGTGTGAGCATTTGGCAGGGTGAGTGGCTGTTGCACGGGCGTGTGCGTCTGACGTGTGCCAGTCAGACGGTGCCCTGGCAGCAGTAGCTCCTGGAAAGCGACACCCCTCCCCTCCCATCTGGAGCATGCAACTGGGATGAGAGGGGCAGGGAAGAGTAGCACTGCTGCAGCGCGTTTCAGCACGAGGCCCTAACTGCCGCGCGGTAGCTGCTCCTTTTGTATCCGACGTGGGGCAACAAGGAGCGGCCTCGCATCATGCCGGCGCCACGTGCGTTCAGTCCCACGGACCGGAAGTGACGTTTGCTCGGTCCACAGCCTGACAGCAACCGACTGGGAACCGTGACCGGAAGGTGCCCAGGTACGAGCGCTCAGCTGGTGCCAGGTCAGCGGGTGGTAGGCAGGAGACACGGGGCCAGGCGGGACGGGTTCAGACACGGGGTGCCCGGCTGGGACAGCGACTGGGGTTGGAGGTTTCCTGCGGCGGTGCAGCCAGCGTAGGCCACCAGCTCCCGTGGTACGTGGGGCAGAGGAAGGACAGCAGAGCGGAGGCTGGAACCGCTCCGACAAGGCACCACTCTGCTTATGGTTGCCAGGTGTCCGGTTTTGAACTGGACGGTCCAGGCTTTCAGCTTTTTCTTCGGGGAAACAAATTGAGAAAATATAAATGTCCGCGAAAGCGGCAAGGAGTTCTGTGCCACAGGACTCCTCGCTGCTTTTGCAGATTCAGACTAACGCGGCTACTCCTCTGATAAATGTCTGGTATTTTCTAAATCAGATGGAATGCAGATTGTGATGTCATGTCAGGCGTGTCTGGTATTTTGGTGAAACCATCTGGCAACCCTAGCTCTGCTCCTTGCTTGGCCGGGGTGGCGCCCTGCCTCTGTGGCAGGCCCTGACGTCACAGGGAGCGTGTTCCCCAGGAAATCCGGGCAGTGCAGCGGCTTCCGGTCCGCGCCACCCGGCCCCAAGGGAGAGGCGGCGGGAGGCGGCAGCGAGGTCAGAGCGTGACGCTGCCCCGCCCGGATCTCAGCCCTTGGGCGCCCCAGTGTGCACCCCGCCCGGCCGGGCCGCTCCCCTGTAGCTCCGCCCCCAGCGCTGCGCCCGCTGCCTCGTGGCCCGGCTCGGTGCGAAGCTGCCGCTGCCGGCTACGAACAGCAGCGCACTGCTAGTGACGTCATTGCCCTGGCGCGGTGCATGCAAATGATGGAACGCGGGGCACGTTCTATCGGCTCCCCGGCGAGTGACACGTGGGTTTGTGGGGCACACAGACGGGTCCCAGGCTCCGTCATTAATGGCAGGGGCCACTGACCGGCAGGAACTCAGCTGGGACAGAAGTGAGCGGCAGAAAACTCCTCGGGGTCTCCGGAAAATCCTCGCGCGGCCCCTCTGGGCTTGTGAACGGGACGCAGCAGAGGCAGCCGCCCCCCTCCCCCCCCACCCGCCTCACGCTCCCCGCTGCACTTTCGAAGGCAACAGCAGCATCAGCCTGTCCCGCTGCCAGTCCCCGCACAAGCCGGCTGGGAAATTTGGTGTTGGGGGGAGCAGACTGCATGGGGGGGAGAGGAGTTTGGTGGTGGTGGGGGATCAGACTGCATGGGGCGGGGAGGAGTTTGGGGGGTAGGGGATCAGACTGCACGGGGGGGAGGAGTTTGGGGGGGATCAGACTGCACGGGGGGAGTTTTGTGGGGGGTAGGAGATCAGACTGCACGGGGCGAGGAGTTTGGGGGGGATCAGACTGCACGGAGGGAGGAGTTTTGTGGGGGGTAGGAGATCAGACTGCACGGGGCGAGGAGTTTGGGGGGGATCAGACTGCACGGGGCGAGGAGTTTGGGGGGGATCAGACTGCACGGGGGGAGGAGGAGTTTGGGGGGGGAGCAGACTGCACGGGGCGGAGAGGAGTTTGGTGGTGAGGGGGAGCAGACTGCACGGGGCGGGGAGGAGTTGGGGGGAGCAGACTGCACGGGGCGGAGAGGAGTTTGGTGGGGATCAGACTGCACGGGGTGGGGAGGAGTTGGGGGGAGCAGACTGCACGGGGTGGGGAGCAGTTTGGGGGGGAGCAGACTGCACGGGGTGGGGAGCAGTTTGGGGGGGATCAGACTGCACGGGGGGGAGGAGTTTGGAGGGGGATCAGACTGCACGGGGCGGGGAGGAGTTTGGGGGGGAGCAGACTGCACGGGGCGGAGAGCAGTTTGGTGGGGGGGAGCGGACTGCACGGGGGGGAGGAGCTTGGGGGGGATCGGACTGCACGGGGCGGGGAGGAGCTTGGGGGGGATCGGACTGCACGGGGCGGGGAGGAGGTTGGGGGGGATCGGACTGCACGCGGCGGAGAGAAATTTTGGGGGTGATCAGTCTGCAGGGGGCGGGGAGGAGTTTGGGGAGGGGAGCAGACAGCATGGGGCGGGGAGGAGTTTGGAGGGAGCAGACTGCACGGGGCAGGGACGAGTTTGGTGGTGAGGGGGAGAAGACTGCACTGGGGGAGAGGAGTTGGGGGGGAGCAGACTGCACGGGGCGGAGAGGAATTTGGGGGGGGTTCAGACTGCACGGGGCGGAGAGGAATTTGGGGGGGTTCACACTGCATTGGGCGGGGAGGAGTTTGGTGGGGGGGAGCAGACTGCATGGGGCGGGGAGGAGTTTGGTGGGGGGGATCAGACTGCACGGGGCGGGGAGGAGTTTGGGGGGGAGGGGTTGCCGCGGAGTCTCCTCTCCCGAGTGGGGGCGGGGCATCAGCTAAGGACGCTGCCGTCTCTGAGGCAGGAGCCCCGCCCAACAATGGGGAGGGGCGGGATGAGGGGGAGTAGGGAAAGTAGCCGCAGTGGCTTGTGGGAAACTGAGTGCCCCTGTCCGCAGCTCCCATCGGCCATTGCAGGGCCAGGGCAGGCCCGGCGCTGTTCGGTTGGGCGGGTGCAGCGGAAGTGACATCACAACGGGGCATTGACCAGGGAGCGACGCGGTTGGTCCCGCGCTCCTGTCACTCCAAGTGTTAGCGACGCATCCTGGGACTTGTAGTTCTCAGAGTGCGGCCTCCCGGGGCACGTCGCAGCGCGCCCCGCCCCTATCATAGCCCCGCCCCCCGGCATAGCCCCGCCCAGCGTGTTCTTAGTTCGGAATGGGGCATTTCTACCCTAAGAACAATCTTTTTTATTCGGAAATAACGGCCCTTAGCAGAGCAACAGTGCCGCTCGGTAGTCACCGGCGGTAATGCACGTGTAATTCCGTAGCGCCTCCACAGTGCCGCTCGGTGGTCATTGCGGGTAATGCACGTGTAATTCCATCGCCCCCAGCTGCTGTCCCTGCTCCGCACGCCACGTGGCCCCAGTCTTGCCCTTTGACAGCAGGCAAAGTAAGAAGCTCGTTATTTCCAGGCTCCGCGGAGCCCTCTCCCCTCCTGCCCCCGGCCCCCTCATCCCGCACTGCAGGCTCCGCGCAGCCCTCTCCCCTCCTGCCCATGGCCCCCTCATCCCGCACTGCAGGCTCCGCACAGCCCTCTCCCCTCCTGCCCCCGGCCCCCTCATCCCGCACTGCAGGCTCTGCGGGGGAGGAGTTTGGGGGGGATCAGACTGCACGGGGGGGAGAGGAGTTTGGGGGGGATCAGACTGCACGTGGGGAGGATCAGACTGCACGGGGCGGGGAGGAGTTTGGGGGGGATCAGACTGCACGGGGGGGAGGATCAGACTCCACGGGGCGGCGAGGAGTTTGGGGAGGGGTTCAGACTGCACGGGGCGGAGAGGAGTTTGGGGAGGGGTTCAGACTGCACGGGGCGGAGAGGAGTTTGGGGGGCATCGGACTGCACGGGTCGGGGAGGAGTTTGGGGGGATCAGACTGCACGGGGGGGAGAGGAGTTTGGGGGGATCAGACTGCACGGAGCGGGGAGGAGTTTGGGGGGATCAGACTGCACGGGGGGGAGGATCAGACTGCACGGGGCGGGGGGAAGTTTGGGGGGATCAGACTGCACGGAGCCGGGAGGAGTTTGGGGGGGGTCAGACTGCACGGGGGGGAGGATCAGACTCCACGGGGCGGCGAGGAGTTTGGGGAGGGGTTCAGACTGCACGGGGCGGAGAGGAGTTTGGGGAGGGGTTCAGACTGCACGGGGCGGAGAGGAGTTTGGGGAGGGGATCAGACTACACGGGGCGGAGAGGAGTTTGGGGGGCATCGGACTGCACGGGTCGGGGAGGAGTTTGGGGGGATCAGACTGCACGGGGGGGAGAGGAGTTTGGGGGGATCAGACTGCACGGAGCGGGGAGGAGTTTGGGGGGATCAGACTGCACGGGGGGGAGGATCAGACTGCACGGAGCGGGGAGGAGTTTGGGGGGAGGATCAGACTGCACGGGGCAGGGAGGAGCTTTGGGGGGGATCAGACTGCACGGGGCGGACAGGAGTTTGGGGGGGGGATCAGACTGCACGGGGCGGAGGGGAGTGTGGGGGGGATCAGACTGCACGGAGCGGGGAGGAGTTTGGGGGGGGATCAGACTGCACGGGGGGGAGAGGAGTTTGGGGGGATCAGACTGCACGGAGCGGGGAGGAGTTTGGGGGGATCAGACTGCACGGGGGGGAGGATCAGACTGCACGGAGCGGGGAGGAGTTTGGGGGGAGGATCAGACTGCACGGGGCAGGGAGGAGCTTTGGGGGGGATCAGACTGCACGGGGCGGACAGGAGTTGGGGGGGGGATCAGACTGCACGGGGCGGAGGGGAGTGTGGGGGGGATCAGACTGCACGGAGCGGGGAGGAGTTTGGGGGGGGATCAGACTGCACGGGGGGGAGGATCAGACTGCACGGGGCGGGGAGGAGTTTGGGGAGGGGTTCAGACTGCACGGGGCGGAGCGCAGTTTGGGGGGATCAGACTGCACGGGGCGGGGAGGAGTTTTGGGGAAGATCAGACTGCACGGGGCGGGGAGGAGTTTGGGGGGATCGGACTGCACAGGGCGGGGAAGAGTTTGGGGGGGATCGGACTGCACGGGGCGGGGAGGAGTTTGGGGGGGATCAGACTGCACGGGGCGGGGAGGAGTTTGGGGGGGATCAGACTGCACGGGGGGGAGGATCAGACTGCACGGGGGGGAGGAGTTTGGGGGGATCGGACTGCACGGGGCGGGGAGGAGTTTGGGGGGATCATACTGCACGGGGGGGAGAGGAATTTGGGGGGATCGCACTGCACGGGGCGGGGAAGAGTTTGGGGGGATCGGACTGCACGGGGCGGGGAGGAGTTTGGGGGGGATCAGACTGCACGGGGGGGAGGATCAGACTGCACGGGGCGGGGGGAAGTTTGGGGGGATCAGACTGCACGGGGGGGAGTAGTTTGAGGGGGGATCAGTCTGCAGGGGGCGGGGAGGAGTTTGGGGGGATCAGACTGCACGGGGCGGGGAGGAGTTTGGGGGGGAAGGGTTGCCGCGGAGTCTCCTTTCCCGAGTGGGGGCGGGGCATCAGCTGCGGACGCTGCCGTCTCTGAGGCAGGAGCCCCGCCCAGCAATGGGGAGGGGCCGGATGAGGGGGAGTAGGGAAAGTAGCCGTAGTGGCTTGTGGGAAACTGAGTGCCCCTGTCCGCAGCTCCCATCGGCCATTGCAGGGCCAGGGCAGGCCCGGCGCTGTTCGGTTGGGCGGGTGCAGCGGAAGTGACATCACAATGGGGCATTGACCAGGGAGCGACGCGGTTGGTCCCGCGCTCGTGTCACTCCAAGTGTTAGCGACGCATCCTGGGACTTGTAGTTCTCATAGTGCGGCCTCCCGGGGCACGTCGCAGCGCGCCCCGCCCCTATCATAGCCCCGCCCCCCGGCATAGCCCCGCCCAGCGTGTTCTTAGTTCGGAATGGGGCATTTCTACCCTAAGAACAATCTTTTTTATTCGGAAATAACGGCCCTTAGCAGAGCAACAGTGCCGCTCGGTAGTCACCGGCGGTAATGCACGTGTAATTCCGTAGCGCCCCCACAGTGCCGCTCGGTGGTCATTGCGGGTAATGCACGTGTAATTCCGAAGCGCCTCCACAGTGCCGCTCGGTGGTCATTGCGGGTAATGCACGTGTAATTCCATCGCCCCCAGCTGCTGTCCCTGCTCCGCACGCCACGTGGCCCCAGTCTTGCCCTTTGACAGCAGGCAAAGTAAGAAGCTCGTTATTTCCAGGCTCCGCGCAGCCCTCTCCCCTCCTGCCCGCGGCCCCCTCATCCCACACACCAGGCTCCGCGCAGCCCTCTCCCCTCCTGCCCCCGGCCCCCTCATCCCACACACCAGGCTCCGCGCCAGGATCCCACACACAAACTTCTCCTCCTTAGACTTTTAGTTGTGGGGAACAAATTCTGGGGAGTCACTTCCACTTGGGGAATCATGTTTCATACTTGACTATGTTATCCCTACACTAAGGCTGGCCGAGAGACTGTCCCGGACTGATCGTAACAGACTGTTCTGTCCGCGAATGGGCTGAGAGTAAAGGGCGTGTTCGGAATCTGTGGCGCCCAATCTGAGGCTGTCCGAGGTGACTCTTAACGGACTGCTCCGTGCGCCAATGGGCGGTGACTAAAGGCGTGTTCTGGGGCTGCTGGCGGCCAATAGGTTGTCCGGGGTGGATTATAACAGACTCTTCTGTCCGCGAATGGGCTGTGACTAAGGGGCGTGTTCTGAATCAGAGGCACCCAATAGGCTGACCCGGCTGCATCTTAACGGACAGCTCTGTCTGCGAATGCGGTGTGACTAGGGGGAATGACCTGCCACTGCTCTCGACCAATAGGCTGTCCGGGGTGGATCTTAATGGGCTGCTCTGTCCTCGAATTGTCTGTGACTTAGGGGTGGTTCCTGGCTGTGTGCCAGCCAATGGGCTTTCGGAAGACAGCCTTGGCGGAGGATAGTGTCGCCCAATGGGCTGTCAGCAAAGGGGATCCTGCCTCTGGTTCGGCCAATGGGCTGTCGCAGGGGGGCGTTGTCTGACTGGGCGGCCGGCGCCGCCATGACAGGAAGGTCCGAGGAGCGCGCGGGGGCGCGAGCGAATCCTGGGTCCGAGTGCGAAGCTGCCCCGCCCCCAGCCCGCCCCTTGTTGGTATCTGGCCCGGGGGAGGAGGGGGCGCGAGGGAAGGTGGGGGAGCGGGCTGGGGGTGGGGTGTCTGGCCTGGGGGAGAAGGGGGCGCGAGGGAAGGTGGGGGAGCGGGCTGGGGGTGGGGTGTCTGGACAGGGGTGAGGTGTAGGAGCAGGCTGGGTGTGAGGGGCCGGGGGGGGTGCTCGGCACTGGGGGGGGCAGGAGGGGGTGAGGGGCCGGGGGGGTGCTCGGCACTGGGGGGGCAGGAGGGGGTGAGGGGCCGGGGGGGTGCTCGGCACTGGGGGGGCAGGAGGGGGTGAGGAGCCGGGGGGTGCTCGGCACTGGGGGGGCAGGAGGGGGTGAGGGGCCGGGGGGGTGCTCGGCACTGGGGGGGCAGGAGGGAGGGGGAGGGGCCGGGGGGGGCCTTGGCACTGGGGGGGGCAGGAGGGGACAGGGCGCGGGAGAGCGCAGGCGCGGGCGGCGCTGGCTGGGCGGGAAACTCCCGGGACGCTCGCGCCCACGAGGCGGGCGGGAAAACGCTGCGGGGGGCGCTGAGGGGCGGAGCCTGGGGGGCGGGGCGGGAGCTGGCAGTGACGTGGAGCCCCCCCCCGCCTGCTTCTCTCCGGGCCCCAGGCTGGACATCGGCGGGGCGGCCCCTGGCGGAGGTGGGGGGCGATTTCTGCCCCCCCCCCCGGCGCTGCTGCCTCCCCGGGGAGCAGCGCCCCTGTGACCCCCCCCCCACGTGGTGCCGGGCGCGGGAGCTGACCCGGGCTCCAGTCACGTGGGTGTCTCGGGGAGGGGGGGCTGCGGGCCACCGGGGCCCGGGAGTGTCACGTGCCCCTTCCCCCCGCCGGGGAGCCGCGCGCCCTCGAGGGGTGGTTCCCGCGGGCGGGGCACGCACAGAACGTGTCCCGCACGCGGGGGGGCGGGGCGGCCTGAGCCCTGCTCCCCGCGCTGCTCGCTGTCTGGGGGCGGGGCCGGGTGCCCGCTGAATCCCCCCTGTGCCCGGGGGGGGGGCAGTTCGGCGGGGGGCGCTGTGGGGGGGGATGCTCTGGCCCTGGCTGCCCGCAGTGCCGCCCAGTGCCCGGCTGTGCCTCCTGCAGAGGCCGAGAGCGTCCTGGGTGGGGGCGTGTGGGGAGAGGGGGGGAGTGGCTGAGAATTGGGGAGCAAACAGGTGACAGACAAACCAACCGACAGAAAAGCCTCCCTGCCTGGCCCCCAGCTGAGCGGAGAAACGTCCCCCTGGCGCCAGAGCACTGCAGGGCCCAGCCTAGTCGCTTTGTGCGCTCCAGCCCCACGGCGTGGGGAGGGGGCGACGGTGGAGGAGCCCCACGCACCCAGGCCTTAGGTTCCCCACCCGCCTTCTAAGCACTGAGCATTTTAGGCCTGGCTGGACTAGAGAAGGGGGCACCAGGGGAGTTGCCGCTGAAGGCGCGCGGCCGCGCACAAACACCCCTCTGCCGCCCACCTCCCTTGCGGAGCCTTGCAGCGGCACTCGCCTTCCTGCTGGCCGGGGAATGGCGCGGTTGTTTTCCTGATCTGGTGGAGGGCGGCTGCCCCGTTGTGTCCCTGCTGGGGCAGCCTCGCCCCACCTCCAGCTGCGATTGGGGCTTCTGTTTGTTTCTGTTCATACAGTTTGCTGCAGTTTTCCATCCCGGAGGACCTGCGTGAAGGTGGTCCGACCAGAGATACGGGGATCGATTTTTAAGAGTAAGAGGTTTTGTTTTTAAAGCAGGGGTGAGGAACCTAATACCCCAGCTCACGTGAGTGTGGCCCTCGAGACTCAAGGTTCCCACACTAACGCTCTAGCTCCCCTCCAGATTGGTGATAGAAATGTAGCCGTGTTAGCCTGGGGTAGCTGAAGCAAAATGCAGGACAATGTAGCACTTTAAAGACTAACAAGATGGTTTATTAGATGATGAGCTTTCGTGGGCCAGACCCACTTCCTCAGATCAAATAGTGGAAGAAAGTAGTCACAACCGTATATACCAAAGTATACAATTAAAAAAAAGAACAAATATGAAAAGGACAAATCACATTGCAGAACAGGAGGGGGATGCGGTGGGGGGGAGGGGGAAGGAAGGTAAGTGTCTGTGAATTGATGATATTAGAGGTAGGGAGAGTGGGATGTTTGTGAGTTAATGGTATTAGAGGTGATAATTGGGGAAACTATCTTGGTAATGGGTGAGATAACAAACATTTGAACTAAGTCCTTGTTGGAAAGTGTCGAATTTTAACATGAATGACAGTTCAGAGGATTCCCTTTCAAGTGCAGATGTAAAAGGTCTTTGTAGCAGAATGCAGGTGGTCAAGTCATTGAGAGAGTGTCCTTTCTGGTTAAAATGGCAAGAAACTGTTTTCTCTTTGTGATCTTGTCTGATATCTGTTTTGTGGGCATTAATCCTTTGGCGAAGTGTCTGAGATGTTTGTCCAATGTACATAGCAGACGGACACTTTCGGCACACGATAGCATAGATTATATTTCTGGATGCGCAGGAATATGTGTTCTTGATCTTATAACTCACTTGGTTGGGTCCAATAATGGTATCAGCAGAATGAATATGTGGACAAAGCTGGCAACGGGGTTTGTTGCAAGGGAAGGTACCAGGGTTGGTATTAGTGTGGTATGTCCTGTGGTGGTTGGTAAGAATGATCTTGAGGTTAGGTGGTTGTCTATAGGAGACTATGGGTCTGTCTCCCAGAGCCTCTTTGAGTATGGTATCCTGTTCCAATATAGGCTGTAGTTTATTGATAATGTGTTGGACAGGTTTAAGTTGGGGGTTGTAGGTGATGACAAGTGGTGTTCTATTGTTGGTTTTCTTGGGTCTGTCTTGAAGTAGATGGTTTCTAGGTATTCGTCTGGCTCTTTCAATTTGCTTTTTTATTTCTCTGGGTGGCCAGATTGGAGCAGACAAATTCTGCTAGCCTGCCCCGCCCCGCCCCCCGCCCCCCCCTCCTCACAAGGGAAGCCTTGTGTGCGAGGGGAATGTGGGAAGCCTCTTCCTCCTTCTCAGTTGGGGCATGTGTTAATGCGGATGGTGGGGTTTGGGATTTTTTTTTCTTCACACTTGTGTGTAGGGTTGCCAGGTGTCTAGCACTGAGCCAGACAGCCCGGTAGTTGCACTTTTTGTCCGGTAAATAAATTTAGAAAATACCGGACATACAAAATGTCCAGTATTTTCTGCTTTTCCTCTGTGCCCAGCAGAAATAAGCCGGGGCGGGGAGATTGGCTGACTAATTAAAGGGGTCACAACTGGATTTTGCTCAACAAAAATGTTCCTGGTGGGGTTTTTTTGTTTGGTTGGCTTCTTTCCCTCAACAAAAATTTTCCTGGCGCCTTTTTTTTTTTTTTTTTTTTGCTGAAACCATCTGGCAACCCTACTAGTGTGTGCCTTCCGCCCCCCCAATAAGGTTCCCCACCCCGTCTGAAAGCGAGAGTTGGGAGAACAGGTTACCTTGCGTTCCTGTGTCCTTATAAGGAAGTTGAAGGCTACTATAAAATCCCCCCTCATGGTCTCCTCTTCAGACTAAAGAAACCTAAATCCCTCAGCCTCTTCATAGAGCAATTGCTCCAGCCCCCTAATCGTTTTGGTTGTCCTCTGCTGGACCCTCTCCAATGTGTCCACATCCCTTCTGTAGTGGGGGGCCCAGAACTGGACACAGTACTCCAGATGTGGCCCCACCAAAGCCGAATAAAGGGGAATAATGACATCTCTGGATCTACTGGCAATGCTCCTCTTAATGCAACCTAATATGCCATTAGCCTTCTTGGCTACAAGGGCACACTGTTGACTCATCTCCAGCTTCTCATCCACTGTAACCCCCAGGTCCTGTCTGCAGAACTACTACTTAACTGGTTGGTCCCCAGCTTGTAACTATGCTTGGGATTCTTCCATCCCAAGTGCAGGACTGTACACTTGTCCTTGTTGAACCTCATCAGATTTCTTGTGGCCCAATCCTCCAATTTGTCTAAGTCATTCTGGACCCTATCTCCGCCCTTAGGCATCTTTTAGCCTTTTTGTTCTATTATTGTTTTTCTATTTGGTACTAGAAAATCAAACTTTCCTCCTGCTTGGGCCTCAAGTTTCACTCCAGCAGCCCTTCCACGAGTAGAATCCTCTGCAAAATAAAATGTCAGGGCTACCGTCATTAAGGTGCTTGTCCCTGTAAGGACATGTGACTGAACTGCTTGTTCAGAAGGTTTCTGGTGAATTGGTTTATGCACAGGTATGCCTCCCGTTCTTCTTTAACCACCGCAGTCTCTTGTTTTTGTCCGGAAGCAAATTCTCTGCCAAGCCACCTTTTTTCCCTTTCATGTAATTGTCTGCTCTTTCGTTCGGTGTGGTAGACTTGTTCTAGTGTGGCATTAGACAACCGAGCCACAGAAAAGTCTGCCTTGGTACCACTGAGTACCGGCCCAGACCAAAGTAGCTTTCAGACACCTTAAGAGAGTCTTGATTTGCAATTCTCCCCTTTCTTCTCCTTGGATTTTCAACTAGGAAAGTGTGCTAATCATCTGCTTTTGCGGAAAAACTTGCCAGCTGTCTACACTGGCCGCTTGAATTTCCGCAAAAGCACTGACGATCTCATGTAAGATTGTCAGTGCTTCTGCGGGAATACTATGCTGCTCCCGTTCGGGCAAAAGTCTTTTTCCGAAAGACTTCTGCGCAAAAGGGCCAGTGTAGACAGCAGAGAGTTCTTTTCCGCAAAAAAGCCCCGATGGCGAAAATGGCGATTGGGGCTTTTTTGCAGAAAAGCGCGTCTAGATTGGCCACGGACGCTTTTCCGTAAAACGTTTACATACCCAGTATCTTGTGAAGAACTTGTCACCTCAGCACAGGGTCCCGGGGCGGGCTTTACCATAAGGGACCCGGAGAGATCATCTAGGCCAGCTGGAGGGGGCAGGGGAGGGGAGAGGAGAGGAGAGGAGAGGAGAGGAGAGGAGAGGAGGTTGGCCACTGAAAATGTAGCAGTATTAATTTTCCTTTTATTTGACTTCATATCAAACAAATATTTACAGTTTAAATGACCTTGTTAATTCTCCCTTGTGTTAGTACTCTTTCTTCCAGAACGTTTTAAAAACACAGACGAGACATGTCTTCGCCTGGGTGGCAGGCATCCGAAGAAGGGCACGTGACCTCGATCTTGGAGCACGAGACAAAACTCACTCCGCTCCTGGAGGGGAAATGTTAGAGGCAACACTGGGCTCCAGTGAGCAGCAGCCAGGTGACGCACGTGTCTGTCCTTTCCACACATCTAGGGTGGCCTAGCTCCTAACCGTTCTCTGTCTCTTTTTCGGTCCCTGTAGACTTGGAGGAGATGAGAGGCTGGCCATGTGGTGGCAGAGACCGAAAGGAGCCACCCTCCCGAGACCCTGCCGGCAGATGGAAACCAGACAGCGATCTATGGAAGAAGAGCAAATAGCAATTGGCTCAAGGTAAGTATCGAGGGAGGGCCGCACAGACGTTTGCGAGCGTGGTACGGGTCCCTGAGAAAAGGCCCTCTGGCTCGTGGTGGAAGAACTTGAAAATACGAAGTACAAAAGTCACAGTGTTGTACTTAAAAGAAGTACTCGGGATCTTTTTCAGAGGGATAAGGCAACACGCCACATTTATTGATCACACACACACACATTAATTTATATATATATATATATATATATATATATATATATTTATTTACCACATGCATATGATAAGTATTGATTATTCTGTGTCACTCACGCACTCACTCTCTCACACACACACACACACACACACGTGCACAAGCACACTCCGTCTTGCTGTTGTTACCAACTTGTTGCTCCCCTTAACTTCACTGGCCAGGTGAGTTAGATGGGGGAGGGGTGGAGCCGGGCTTCTGCTGATCCGGATCGATGCTCCGATGGTGACAAGATGAGACCCGGAGTCCTCTGCAAGACAACTCACTTTTATAGCAGCTTCCCTCTTATGCAAATATATCCCAGATTCAAAATCTGGGTCTGTGTCCTTTGGTCCCTTTGTGGGTGCTGTCTGTTAAGAGAGGGTGTTTTCCAAAGAAGGTGCTTGCTTCTAATCCCCAAGGCCTTCAATATGTCTGCTCTTCTTTCTTGAGCCCTCTTGACACCTTGGGTCTGGCTTCTACCCCCTTTTCAACTGGTGTAGCTCTCTGGAGGTGCTTGGCTCCCAAGTGTTACTCATTCACACCTCGTTCATTCAACTGGGCAATTGATTACAGAGTGGGGGGGAGAGAGTGGGGGAAAGATCTTATTCTACTCCTAGCAAATGACATTTTTACCTCTTTAACTATATACTCTGTATTAGAACCCTATGTAGAAAACTAAGTTACAAGGTTATATGGATTCAAGTTCTAATACAAAGTGACAAGGTCATATGGATTAATACAAAGTTACAAGGTTATATGGAGAGGCACAGTGTCAAGTCATATGAAGTACATAGGTTTATCTACAACAGAAACTGAACACCGATTTTTGTATTTTTAAAAATGTCATTAATCCCCCCCCCCCCCCCCTCCACCCTCCCCGAATCTCCTGGCTGGCGATACTTAACGTGTCTAAGTGAGTAGGCTGCCAATTGACCTAGCGTCACGCATGCCGAGAGTTGGCAAAACTGGGATTGAAATAAAGACTTGGTCTCCCAGCAGCACCGAGGAGCCCCAGCCATGGATTAGGGCCTCGTGGGAATAGTTGTCTCCTAATTGATCTAATCTTTGGCTTTTGAGTTTGATATTATTGGTGAGTCCTTCTAGGCGACTGTTACTCGGCGTGCATGCGTGCGCACGTAAGTATGAGTGCAAGTGTGTGCGTCCGCAAGTGTCCATTTGCGTGTGTGTGCACGTGCCTGCGTGCGGGCAGATTGAGCAGATGCGTGTGTGGGCATCTGAGCGAGGGCACGAGTGGGCGCCCAGGCGTGTTAATCTGTTAATTCGCGTTTGTGAGTGTGTACACGCATCCCTGCGTGTGAGCATTTGGCAGGGTGAGTGGCTGTTGCACGGGCGTGTGCGTCTGACGTGTGCCAGTCAGACGGTGCCCTGGCAGCAGTAGCTCCTGGAAAGCGACACCCCTCCCCTCCCATCTGGAGCATGCAACTGGGATGAGAGGGGCAGGGAAGAGTAGCACTGCTGCAGCGCGTTTCAGCACGAGGCCCTAACTGCCGCGCGGTAGCTGCTCCTTTTGTATCCGACGTGGGGCAACAAGGAGCGGCCTCGCATCATGCCGGCGCCACGTGCGTTCAGTCCCACGGACCGGAAGTGACGTTTGCTCGGTCCACAGCCTGACAGCAACCGACTGGGAACCGTGACCGGAAGGTGCCCAGGTACGAGCGCTCAGCTGGTGCCAGGTCAGCGGGTGGTAGGCAGGAGACACGGGGCCAGGCGGGACGGGTTCAGACACGGGGTGCCTGGCTGGGACAGCGACTGGGGTTGGAGGTTTCCTGCGGCGGTGCAGCCAGCGTAGGCCACCAGCTCCCGTGGTACGTGGGGCAGAGGAAGGACAGCAGAGCGGAGGCTGGAACCGCTCCGACAAGGCACCACTCTGCTTATGGTTGCCAGGTGTCCGGTTTTGAACTGGACGGTCCAGGCTTTCAGCTTTTTCTTCGGGGAAACAAATTGAGAAAATATAAATGTCCGCGAAAGCGGCAAGGAGTTCTGTGCCACAGGACTCCTCGCTGCTTTTGCAGATTCAGACTAACGCGGCTACTCCTCTGATACATGTCTGGTATTTTCTAAATCAGATGGAATGCAGATTGTGATGTCATGTCAGGCGTGTCTGGTATTTTGGTGAAACCATCTGGCAACCCTAGCTCTGCTCCTTGCTTGGCCGGGGTGGCGCCCTGCCTCTGTGGCAGGCCCTGACGTCACAGGGAGCGTGTTCCCCAGGAAATCCGGGCAGTGCAGCGGCTTCCGGTCCGCGCCACCCGGCCCCAAGGGAGAGGCGGCGGGAGGCGGCAGCGAGGTCAGAGCGTGACGCTGCCCCGCCCGGATCTCAGCCCTTGGGCGCCCCAGTGTGCACCCCGCCCGGCCGGGCCGCTCCCCTGTAGCTCCGCCCCCAGCGCTGCGCCCGCTGCCTCGTGGCCCGGCTCGGTGCGAAGCTGCCGCTGCCGGCTACGAACAGCAGCGCACTGCTAGTGACGTCATTGCCCTGGCGCGGTGCATGCAAATGATGGAACGCGGGGCACGTTCTATCGGCTCCCCGGCGAGTGACACGTGGGTTTGTGGGGCACACAGACGGGTCCCAGGCTCCGTCATTAATGGCAGGGGCGTGGCCTGGTCTGGGGGCGGGGCCACTGACCGGCAGGAACTCAGCTGGGACAGAAGTGAGCGGCAGAAAACTCCTCGGGGTCTCCGGAAAATCCTCGCGCGGCCCCTCTGGGCTTGTGAACGGGACGCAGCAGAGGCAGCCGCCCCCCTCCCCCCCCACCCGCCTCACGCTCCCCGCTGCACTTTCGAAGGCAACAGCAGCATCAGCCTGTCCCGCTGCCAGTCCCCGCACAAGCCGGCTGGGAAATTTGGTGTTGGGGGGAGCAGACTGCATGGGGGGGAGAGGAGTTTGGTGGTGGTGGGGGATCAGACTGCATGGGGCGGGGAGGAGTTTGGGGGGTAGGGGATCAGACTGCACGGGGGGGAGGAGTTTGGGGGGGATCAGACTGCACGGGGGGAGTTTTGTGGGGGGTAGGAGATCAGACTGCACGGGGCGAGGAGTTTGGGGGGGATCAGACTGCACGGAGGGAGGAGTTTTGTGGGGGGTAGGAGATCAGACTGCACGGGGCGAGGAGTTTGGGGGGGATCAGACTGCACGGGGCGAGGAGTTTGGGGGGGATCAGACTGCACGGGGGGAGGAGGAGTTTGGGGGGGGAGCAGACTGCACGGGGCGGAGAGGAGTTTGGTGGTGAGGGGGAGCAGACTGCACGGGGCGGGGAGGAGTTGGGGGGAGCAGACTGCACGGGGCGGAGAGGAGTTTGGTGGGGATCAGACTGCACGGGGTGGGGAGGAGTTGGGGGGAGCAGACTGCACGGGGTGGGGAGCAGTTTGGGGGGGATCAGACTGCACGGGGTGGGGAGCAGTTTGGGGGGGATCAGACTGCACGGGGGGGAGGAGTTTGGAGGGGGATCAGACTGCACGGGGCGGGGAGGAGTTTGGGGGGGAGCAGACTGCACGGGGCGGAGAGCAGTTTGGTGGGGGGGAGCGGACTGCACGGGGGGGAGGAGCTTGGGGGGGATCGGACTGCACGGGGCGGGGAGGAGCTTGGGGGGGATCGGACTGCACGGGGCGGGGAGGAGGTTGGGGGGGATCGGACTGCACGCGGCGGAGAGAAATTTTGGGGGTGATCAGTCTGCAGGGGGCGGGGAGGAGTTTGGGGAGGGGAGCAGACAGCATGGGGCGGGGAGGAGTTTGGAGGGAGCAGACTGCACGGGGCAGGGACGAGTTTGGTGGTGAGGGGGAGAAGACTGCACTGGGGGAGAGGAGTTGGGGGGGAGCAGACTGCACGGGGCGGAGAGGAATTTGGGGGGGGTTCAGACTGCACGGGGCGGAGAGGAATTTGGGGGGGTTCACACTGCATTGGGCGGGGAGGAGTTTGGTGGGGGGGAGCAGACTGCATGGGGCGGGGAGGAGTTTGGTGGGGGGGATCAGACTGCACGGGGCGGGGAGGAGTTTGGGGGGGAGGGGTTGCCGCGGAGTCTCCTCTCCCGAGTGGGGGCGGGGCATCAGCTAAGGACGCTGCCGTCTCTGAGGCAGGAGCCCCGCCCAACAATGGGGAGGGGCGGGATGAGGGGGAGTAGGGAAAGTAGCCGCAGTGGCTTGTGGGAAACTGAGTGCCCCTGTCCGCAGCTCCCATCGGCCATTGCAGGGCCAGGGCAGGCCCGGCGCTGTTCGGTTGGGCGGGTGCAGCGGAAGTGACATCACAACGGGGCATTGACCAGGGAGCGACGCGGTTGGTCCCGCGCTCCTGTCACTCCAAGTGTTAGCGACGCATCCTGGGACTTGTAGTTCTCAGAGTGCGGCCTCCCGGGGCACGTCGCAGCGCGCCCCGCCCCTATCATAGCCCCGCCCCCCGGCATAGCCCCGCCCAGCGTGTTCTTAGTTCGGAATGGGGCATTTCTACCCTAAGAACAATCTTTTTTATTCGGAAATAACGGCCCTTAGCAGAGCAACAGTGCCGCTCGGTAGTCACCGGCGGTAATGCACGTGTAATTCCGTAGCGCCTCCACAGTGCCGCTCGGTGGTCATTGCGGGTAATGCACGTGTAATTCCGAAGCGCCTCCACAGTGCCGCTCGGTGGTCATTGCGGGTAATGCACGTGTAATTCCGTAGCGCCTCCACAGTGCCGCTCGGTGGTCATTGCGGGTAATGCACGTGTAATTCCATCGCCCCCAGCTGCTGTCCCTGCTCCGCACGCCACGTGGCCCCAGTCTTGCCCTTTGACAGCAGGCAAAGTAAGAAGCTCGTTATTTCCAGGCTCCGCGGAGCCCTCTCCCCTCCTGCCCCCGGCCCCCTCATCCCGCACTGCAGGCTCCGCGCAGCCCTCTCCCCTCCTGCCCATGGCCCCCTCATCCCGCACTGCAGGCTCCGCACAGCCCTCTCCCCTCCTGCCCCCGGCCCCCTCATCCCGCACTGCAGGCTCTGCGGGGGAGGAGTTTGGGGGGGATCAGACTGCACGGGGGGGAGAGGAGTTTGGGGGGGATCAGACTGCACGTGGGGAGGATCAGACTGCACGGGGCGGGGAGGAGTTTGGGGGGGATCAGACTGCACGGGGGGGAGGATCAGACTCCACGGGGCGGCGAGGAGTTTGGGGAGGGGTTCAGACTGCACGGGGCGGAGAGGAGTTTGGGGAGGGGTTCAGACTGCACGGGGCGGAGAGGAGTTTGGGGGGCATCGGACTGCACGGGTCGGGGAGGAGTTTGGGGGGATCAGACTGCACGGGGGGGAGAGGAGTTTGTGGGGATCAGACTGCACGGAGCGGGGAGGAGTTTGGGGGGATCAGACTGCACGGGGGGGAGGATCAGACTGCACGGGGCGGAGGGAAGTTTGGGGGGATCAGACTGCACGGAGCCGGGAGGAGTTTGGGGGGGGTCAGACTGCACGGGGGGGAGGATCAGACTCCACGGGGCGGCGAGGAGTTTGGGGAGGGGTTCAGACTGCACGGGGCGGAGAGGAGTTTGGGGAGGGGTTCAGACTGCACGGGGCGGAGAGGAGTTTGGGGAGGGGATCAGACTACACGGGGCGGAGAGGAGTTTGGGGGGCATGGGACTGCACGGGTCGGGGAGGAGTTTGGGGGGATCAGACTGCACGGAGCGGGGAGGAGTTTGGGGGGATCAGACTGCACGGGGGGGAGGATCAGACTGCACGGAGCGGGGAGGAGTTTGGGGGGAGGATCAGACTGCACGGGGGGGAGAGGAGTTTGGGGGGATCAGACTGCACGGAGCGGGGAGGAGTTTGGGGGGATCAGACTGCACGGGGGGGAGGATCAGACTGCACGGAGCGGGGAGGAGTTTGGGGGGAGGATCAGACTGCACGGGGCAGGGAGGAGCTTTGGGGGGGATCAGACTGCACGGGGCGGACAGGAGTTTGGGGGGGGGATCAGACTGCACGGGCGGAGGGGAGTGTGGGGGGGATCAGACTGCACGGAGCGGGGAGGAGTTTGGGGGGGGATCAGACTGCACGGGGGGGAGAGGAGTTTGGGGGGATCAGACTGCACGGAGCGGGGAGGAGTTTGGGGGGATCAGACTGCACGGGGGGGAGGATCAGACTGCACGGAGCGGGGAGGAGTTTGGGGGGAGGATCAGACTGCACGGGGCAGGGAGGAGCTTTGGGGGGGATCAGACTGCACGGGGCGGACAGGAGTTGGGGGGGGGATCAGACTGCACGGGGCGGAGGGGAGTGTGGGGGGGATCAGACTGCACGGAGCGGGGAGGAGTTTGGGGGGGGATCAGACTGCACGGGGGGGAGGATCAGACTGCACGGGGCGGGGAGGAGTTTGGGGAGGGGTTCAGACTGCACGGGGCGGAGCGCAGTTTGGGGGGATCAGACTGCACGGGGCGGGGAGGAGTTTTGGGGAAGATCAGACTGCACGGGGCGGGGAGGAGTTTGGGGGGATCGGACTGCACAGGGCGGGGAAGAGTTTGGGGGGGATCGGACTGCACGGGGCGGGGAGGAGTTTGGGGGGGATCAGACTGCACGGGGCGGGGAGGAGTTTGGGGGGGATCAGACTGCACGGGGGGGAGGATCAGACTGCACGGGGGGGAGGAGTTTGGGGGGATCGGACTGCACGGGGCGGGGAGGAGTTTGGGGGGATCATACTGCACGGGGGGGAGAGGAATTTGGGGGGATCGCACTGCACGGGGCGGGGAAGAGTTTGGGGGGATCGGACTGCACGGGGCGGGGAGGAGTTTGGGGGGGATCAGACTGCACGGGGGGGAGGATCAGACTGCACGGGGCGGGGGGAAGTTTGGGGGGATCAGACTGCACGGGGGGGAGTAGTTTGAGGGGGGATCAGTCTGCAGGGGGCGGGGAGGAGTTTGGGGGGATCAGACTGCACGGGGCGGGGAGGAGTTTGGGGGGGAAGGGTTGCCGCGGAGTCTCCTTTCCCGAGTGGGGGCGGGGCATCAGCTGCGGACGCTGCCGTCTCTGAGGCAGGAGCCCCGCCCAGCAATGGGGAGGGGCCGGATGAGGGGGAGTAGGGAAAGTAGCCGTAGTGGCTTGTGGGAAACTGAGTGCCCCTGTCCGCAGCTCCCATCGGCCATTGCAGGGCCAGGGCAGGCCCGGCGCTGTTCGGTTGGGCGGGTGCAGCGGAAGTGACATCACAACGGGGCATTGACCAGGGAGCGACGCGGTTGGTCCCGCGCTCCTGTCACACCAAGTGTTAGCGACGCATCCTGGGACTTGTAGTTCTCATAGTGCGGCCTCCCGGGGCACGTCGCAGCGCGCCCCGCCCCTATCATAGCCCCGCCCCCCGGCATAGCCCCGCCCAGCGTGTTCTTAGTTCGGAATGGGGCATTTCTACCCTAAGAACAATCTTTTTTATTCGGAAATAACGGCCCTTAGCAGAGCAACAGTGCCGCTCGGTAGTCACCGGCGGTAATGCACGTGTAATTCCGTAGCGCCCCCACAGTGCCGCTCGGTGGTCATTGCGGGTAATGCACGTGTAATTCCGAAGCGCCTCCACAGTGCCGCTCGGTGGTCATTGCGGGTAATGCACGTGTAATTCCATCGCCCCCAGCTGCTGTCCCTGCTCCGCACGCCACGTGGCCCCAGTCTTGCCCTTTGACAGCAGGCAAAGTAAGAAGCTCGTTATTTCCAGGCTCCGCGCAGCCCTCTCCCCTCCTGCCCGCGGCCCCCTCATCCCACACACCAGGCTCCGCGCCAGGATCCCACACACAAACTTCTCCTCCTTAGACTTTTAGTTGTGGGGAACAAATTCTGGGGAGTCACTTCCACTTGGGGAATCATGTTTCATACTTGACTATGTTATCCCTACACTAAGGCTGGCCGAGAGACTGTCCCGGACTGATCGTAACAGACTGTTCTGTCCGCGAATGGGCTGAGAGTAAAGGGCGTGTTCGGAATCTGTGGCGCCCAATCTGAGGCTGTCCGAGGTGACTCTTAACGGACTGCTCCGTGCGCCAATGGGCGGTGACTAAAGGCGTGTTCTGGGGCTGCTGGCGGCCAATAGGTTGTCCGGGGTGGATTATAACAGACTCTTCTGTCCGCGAATGGGCTGTGACTAAGGGGCGTGTTCTGAATCAGAGGCACCCAATAGGCTGACCCGGCTGCATCTTAACGGACAGCTCTGTCTGCGAATGCGGTGTGACTAGGGGGAATGACCTGCCACTGCTCTCGACCAATAGGCTGTCCGGGGTGGATCTTAATGGGCTGCTCTGTCCTCGAATTGTCTGTGACTTAGGGGTGGTTCCTGGCTGTGTGCCAGCCAATGGGCTTTCGGAAGACAGCCTTGGCGGAGGATAGTGTCGCCCAATGGGCTGTCAGCAAAGGGGATCCTGCCTCTGGTTCGGCCAATGGGCTGTCGCAGGGGGGCGTTGTCTGACTGGGCGGCCGGCGCCGCCATGACAGGAAGGTCCGAGGAGCGCGCGGGGGCGCGAGCGAATCCTGGGTCCGAGTGCGAAGCTGCCCCGCCCCCAGCCCGCCCCTTGTTGGTATCTGGCCCGGGGGAGGAGGGGGCGCGAGGGAAGGTGGGGGAGCGGGCTGGGGGTGGGGTGTCTGGCCTGGGGGAGAAGGGGGCGCGAGGGAAGGTGGGGGAGCGGGCTGGGGGTGGGGTGTCTGGACAGGGGTGAGGTGTAGGAGCAGGCTGGGTGTGAGGGGCCGGGGGGGGTGCTCGGCACTGGGGGGGGCAGGAGGGGGTGAGGGGCCGGGGGGGTGCTCGGCACTGGGGGGGCAGGAGGGGGTGAGGGGCCGGGGGGGTGCTCGGCACTGGGGGGGCAGGAGGGGGTGAGGAGCCGGGGGGTGCTCGGCACTGGGGGGGCAGGGGGGGGTGAGGGGCCGGGGGGGTGCTCGGCACTGGGGGGGCAGGAGGGAGGGGGAGGGGCCGGGGGGGGCCTTGGCACTGGGGGGGGCAGGAGGGGACAGGGCGCGGGAGAGCGCAGGCGCGGGCGGCGCTGGCTGGGCGGGAAACTCCCGGGACGCTCGCGCCCACGAGGCGGGCGGGAAAACGCTGCGGGGGGCGCTGAGGGGCGGAGCCTGGGGGGCGGGGCGGGAGCTGGCAGTGACGTGGAGCCCCCCCCCGCCCCCCCGCCTGCTTCTCTCCGGGCCCCAGGCTGGACATCGGCGGGGCGGCCCCTGGCGGAGGTGGGGGGCGATTTCTGCCCCCCCCCCCCGGCGCTGCTGCCTCCCCGGGGAGCAGCGCCCCTGTGACCCCCCCCCCACGTGGTGCCGGGCGCGGGAGCTGACCCGGGCTCCAGTCACGTGGGTGTCTCGGGGAGGGGGGGCTGCGGGCCACCGGGGCCCGGGAGTGTCACGTGCCCCTTCCCCCCGCCGGGGAGCCGCGCGCCCTCGAGGGGTGGTTCCCGCGGGCGGGGCACGCACAGAACGTGTCCCGCACGCGGGGGGGCGGGGCGGCCTGAGCCCTGCTCCCCGCGCTGCTCGCTGTCTGGGGGCGGGGCCGGGTGCCCGCTGAATCCCCCCTGTGCCCGGGGGGGGGGGCAGTTCGGCGGGGGGCGCTGTGGGGGGGGATGCTCTGGCCCTGGCTGCCCGCAGTGCCGCCCAGTGCCCGGCTGTGCCTCCTGCAGAGGCCGAGAGCGTCCTGGGTGGGGGCGTGTGGGGAGAGGGGGGGAGTGGCTGAGAATTGGGGAGCAAACAGGTGACAGACAAACCAACCGACAGAAAAGCCTCCCTGCCTGGCCCCCAGCTGAGCGGAGAAACGTCCCCCTGGCGCCAGAGCACTGCAGGGCCCAGCCTAGTCGCTTTGTGCGCTCCAGCCCCACGGCGTGGGGAGGGGGCGACGGTGGAGGAGCCCCACGCACCCAGGCCTTAGGTTCCCCACCCGCCTTCTAAGCACTGAGCATTTTAGGCCTGGCTGGACTAGAGAAGGGGGCACCAGGGGAGTTGCCGCTGAAGGCGCGCGGCCGCGCACAAACACCCCTCTGCCGCCCACCTCCCTTGCGGAGCCTTGCAGCGGCACTCGCCTTCCTGCTGGCCGGGGAATGGCGCGGTTGTTTTCCTGATCTGGTGGAGGGCGGCTGCCCCGTTGTGTCCCTGCTGGGGCAGCCTCGCCCCACCTCCAGCTGCGATTGGGGCTTCTGTTTGTTTCTGTTCATACAGTTTGCTGCAGTTTTCCATCCCGGAGGACCTGCGTGAAGGTGGTCCGACCAGAGATACGGGGATCGATTTTTAAGAGTAAGAGGTTTTGTTTTTAAAGCAGGGGTGAGGAACCTAATACCCCAGCTCACGTGAGTGTGGCCCTCGAGACTCAAGGTTCCCACACTAACGCTCTAGCTCCCCTCCAGATTGGTGATAGAAATGTAGCCGTGTTAGCCTGGGGTAGTTGAAGCAAAATGCAGGACAATGTAGCACTTTAAAGACTAACAAGATGGTTTATTAGATGATGAGCTTTCGTGGGCCAGACCCACTTCCTCAGATCAAATAGTGGAAGAAAGTAGTCACAACCGTATATACCAAAGGATACAATTAAAAAAAAGAACAAATATGAAAAGGACAAATCACATTGCAGAACAGGAGGGGGATGCGGTGGGGGGGAGGGGGAAGGAAGGTAAGTGTCTGTGAATTGATGATATTAGAGGTAGGGAGAGTGGGATGTTTGTGAGTTAATGGTATTAGAGGTGATAATTGGGGAAACTATCTTGGTAATGGGTGAGATAACAAACATTTGAACTAAGTCCTTGTTGGAAAGTGTCGAATTTTAACATGAATGACAGTTCAGAGGATTCCCTTTCAAGTGCAGATGTAAAAGGTCTTTGTAGCAGAATGCAGGTGGTCAAGTCATTGAGAGAGTGTCCTTTCTGGTTAAAATGGCAAGAAACTGTTTTCTCTTTGTGATCTTGTCTGATATCTGTTTTGTGGGCATTAATCCTTTGGCGAAGTGTCTGAGATGTTTGCCCAATGTACATAGCAGACGGACACTTTCGGCACACGATAGCATAGATTATATTTCTGGATGCGCAGGAATATGTGTTCTTGATCTTATAACTCACTTGGTTGGGTCCAATAATGGTATCAGCAGAATGAATATGTGGACAAAGCTGGCAACGGGGTTTGTTGCAAGGGAAGGTACCAGGGTTGGTATTAGTGTGGTATGTCCTGTGGTGGTTGGTAAGAATGATCTTGAGGTTAGGTGGTTGTCTATAGGAGACTATGGGTCTGTCTCCCAGAGCCTCTTTGAGTATGGTATCCTGTTCCAATATAGGCTGTAGTTTATTGATAATGTGTTGGACAGGTTTAAGTTGGGGGTTGTAGGTGATGACAAGTGGTGTTCTATTGTTGGTTTTCTTGGGTCTGTCTTGAAGTAGATGGTTTCTAGGTATTCGTCTGGCTCTTTCAATTTGCTTTTTTATTTCTCTGGGTGGCCAGATTGGAGCAGACAAATTCTGCTAGCCTGCCCCGCCCCGCCCCCCGCCCCCCCCTCCTCACAAGGGAAGCCTTGTGTGCGAGGGGAATGTGGGAAGCCTCTTCCTCCTTCTCAGTTGGGGCATGTGTTAATGCGGATGGTGGGGTTTGGGATTTTTTTTTCTTCACACTTGTGTGTAGGGTTGCCAGGTGTCTAGCACTGAGCCAGACAGCCCGGTAGTTGCACTTTTTGTCCGGTAAATAAATTTAGAAAATACCGGACATACAAAATGTCCAGTATTTTCTGCTTTTCCTCTGTGCCCAGCAGAAATAAGCCGGGGCGGGGAGATTGGCTGACTAATTAAAGGGGTCACAACTGGATTTTGCTCAACAAAAATGTTCCTGGTGGGGTTTTTTTGTTTGGTTGGCTTCTTTCCCTCAACAAAAATTTTCCTGGCGCCTTTTTTTTTTTTTTTTTTGCTGAAACCATCTGGCAACCCTACTAGTGTGTGCCTTCCGCCCCCCCAATAAGGTTCCCCACCCCGTCTGAAAGCGAGAGTTGGGAGAACAGGTTACCTTGCGTTCCTGTGTCCTTATAAGGAAGTTGAAGGCTACTATAAAATCCCCCCTCATGGTCTCCTCTTCAGACTAAAGAAACCTAAATCCCTCAGCCTCTTCATAGAGCAATTGCTCCAGCCCCCTAATCGTTTTGGTTGTCCTCTGCTGGACCCTCTCCAATGTGTCCACATCCCTTCTGTAGTGGGGGGCCCAGAACTGGACACGGTACTCCAGATGTGGCCCCACCAAAGCCGAATAAAGGGGAATAATGACATCTCTGGATCTACTGGCAATGCTCCTCTTAATGCAACCTAATATGCCATTAGCCTTCTTGGCTACAAGGGCACACTGTTGACTCATCTCCAGCTTCTCATCCACTGTAACCCCCAGGTCCTGTCTGCAGAACTACTACTTAACTGGTTGGTCCCCAGCTTGTAACTATGCTTGGGATTCTTCCATCCCAAGTGCAGGACTGTACACTTGTCCTTGTTGAACCTCATCAGATTTCTTGTGGCCCAATCCTCCAATTTGTCTAAGTCATTCTGGACCCTATCTCCGCCCTTAGGCATCTTTTAGCCTTTTTGTTCTATTATTGTTTTTCTATTTGGTACTAGAAAATCAAACTTTCCTCCTGCTTGGGCCTCAAGTTTCACTCCAGCAGCCCTTCCACAAGTAGAATCGTCTGCAAAATAAAATGTCAGGGCTACCGTCATTAAGGTGCTTGTCCCTGTAAGGACATGTGACTGAACTGGTTGTTCAGAAGGTTTCTGGTGAATTGGTTTATGCACAGGTATGCCTCCCGTTCTTCTTTAACCACCGCAGTCTCTTGTTTTTGTCCGGAAGCAAATTCTCTGCCAAGCCACCTTTTTTCCCTTTCATGTAATTGTCTGCTCTTTCGTTCGGTGTGGTAGACTTGTTCTAGTGTGGCATTAGACAACCGAGCCACAGAAAAGTCTGCCTTGGTACCACTGAGTACCGGCCCAGACCAAAGTAGCTTTCAGACACCTTAAGAGAGTCTTGATTTGCAATTCTCCCCTTTCTTCTCCTTGGATTTTCAACTAGGAAAGTGTGCTAATCATCTGCTTTTGCGGAAAAACTTGCCAGCTGTCTACACTGGCCGCTTGAATTTCCGCAAAAGCACTGACGATCTCATGTAAGATTGTCAGTGCTTCTGCGGGAATACTATGCTGCTCCCGTTCGGGCAAAAGTCTTTTTCCGAAAGACTTCTGCGCAAAAGGGCCAGTGTAGACAGCAGAGAGTTCTTTTCCGCAAAAAAGCCCCGATGGCGAAAATGGCGATTGGGGCTTTTTTGCAGAAAAGCGCGTCTAGATTGGCCACGGACGCTTTTCCGTAAAAAGTTTACATACCCAGTATCTTGTGAAGAACTTGTCACCTCAGCACAGGGTCCCGGGGCGGGCTTTACCATAAGGGACCCGGAGAGATCATCTAGGCCAGCTGGAGGGGGCAGGGCAGTGGAGGGGAGGGGAGGGGAGAGGAGAGGAGAGGAGAGGAGAGGAGGTTGGCCACTGAAAATGTTGCAGTATTAATTTTCCTTTTATTTGACTTCATATCAAACAAATATTTACAGTTTAAATGACCTTGTTAATTCTCCCTTGTGTTAGTACTCTTTCTTCCAGAACGTTTTAAAAACACAGACGAGACATGTCTTCGCCTGGGTGGCAGGCATCCGAAGAAGGGCACGTGACCTCGATCTTGGAGCACGAGACAAAACTCACTCCGCTCCTGGAGGGGAAATGTTAGAGGCAACACTGGGCTCCAGTGAGCAGCAGCCAGGTGACGCACGTGTCTGTCCTTTCCACACATCTAGGGTGGCCTAGCTCCTAACCGTTCTCTGTCTCTTTTTCGGTCCCTGTAGACTTGGAGGAGATGAGAGGCTGGCCATGTGGTGGCAGAGACCGAAAGGAGCCACCCTCCCGAGACCCTGCCGGCAGATGGAAACCAGACAGCGATCTATGGAAGAAGAGCAAATAGCAATTGGCTCAAGGTAAGTATCGAGGGAGGGCCGCACAGACGTTTGCGAGCGTGGTACGGGTCCCTGAGAAAAGGCCCTCTGGCTCGTGGTGGAAGAACTTGAAAATACGAAGTACAAAAGTCACAGTGTTGTACTTAAAAGAAGTACTCGGGATCTTTTTCAGAGGGATAAGGCAACACGCCACATTTATTGATCACACACACACACATTAATTTATATATATATATATATATATATATATATATATATATATATATATTTACCACATGCATATGATAAGTATTGATTATTCTGTGTCACTCACTCTCACACACACACACACACACACGTGCACAAGCACACTCCGTCTTGCTGTTGTTACCAACTTGTTGCTCCCCTTAACTTCACTGGCCAGGTGAGTTAGATGGGGGAGGGGTGGAGCCGGGCTTCTGCTGATCGGGATCGATGCTCCGATGGTGACAAGATGAGACCCGGAGTCCTCTGCAAGACAACTCACTTTTATAGCAGCTTCCCTCTTATGCAAATATATCCCAGATTCAAAATCTGGGTCTGTGTCCTTTGGTCCCTTTGTGGGTGCTGTCTGTTAAGAGAGGGTGTTTTCCAAAGAAGGTGCTTGCTTCTAATCCCCAAGGCCTTCAATATGTCTGCTCTTCTTTCTTGAGCCCTCTTGACACCTTGGGTCTGGCTTCTACCCCCTTTTCAACTGGTGTAGCTCTCTGGAGGTGCTTGGCTCCCAAGTGTTACTCATTCACACCTCGTTCATTCAACTGGGCAATTGATTACAGAGTGGGGGGAGAGAGTGGGGGAAAGATCTTATTCTACTCCTAGCAAATGACATTTTTACCTCTTTAACTATATACTCTGTATTAGAACCCTATGTAGAAAACTAAGTTACAAGGTTATATGGATTCAAGTTCTAATACAAAGTGACAAGGTCATATGGATTAATACAAAGTTACAAGGTTATATGGAGAGGCACAGTGTCAAGTCATATGAAGTACATAGGTTTATCTACAACAGAAACTGAACACCGATTTTTGTATTTTTAAAAATGTCATTAATTCCCCCCCCCCCCCCCCCCCCCGCCACCCTCCCCGAATCTCCTGGCTGGCGATACTTAACGTGTCTAGGATCATACGGAAAACTAAGTGAGTAGGCTGCCAATTGACCTAGCGTCACGCATGCCGAGAGTTGGCAAAACTGGGATTGAAATAAAGACTTGGTCTCCCAGCAGCACCGAGGAGCCCCAGCCATGGATTAGGGCCTCGTGGGAATAGTTGTCTCCTAATTGATCTAATCTTTGGCTTTTGAGTTTGATATTATTGGTGAGTCCTTCTAGGCGACTGTTACTCGGCGTGCATGCGTGCGCACGTAAGTATGAGTGCAAGTGTGTGCGTCCGCAAGTGTCCATTTGCGTGTGTGTGCACGTGCCTGCGTGCGGGCAGATTGAGCAGATGCGTGTGTGGGCATCTGAGCGAGGGCACGAGTGGGCGCCCAGGCGTGTTAATCTGTTAATTCGCGTTTGTGAGTGTGTA
Organism: Pelodiscus sinensis; assembly: GCF_049634645.1. Taxonomy (NCBI): domain Eukaryota; kingdom Metazoa; phylum Chordata; order Testudines; family Trionychidae; genus Pelodiscus; species Pelodiscus sinensis. The sequence goes on from NW_027466013.1 coordinate 330,126, forward strand.
CACGCATCCCTGCGTGTGAGCATTTGGCAGGGTGAGTGGCTGTTGCACGGGCGTGTGCGTCTGACGTGTGCCAGTCAGACGGTGCCCTGGCAGCAGTAGCTCCTGGAAAGCGACACCCCTCCCCTCCCATCTGGAGCATGCAACTGGGATGAGAGGGGCAGGGAAGAGTAGCACTGCTGCAGCGCGTTTCAGCACGAGGCCCTAACTGCCGCGCGGTAGCTGCTCCTTTTGTATCCGACGTGGGGCAACAAGGAGCGGCCTCGCATCATGCCGGCGCCACGTGCGTTCCGTCCCACGGACCGGAAGTGACGTTTGCTCGGTCCACAGCCTGACAGCAACCGACTGGGAACCGTGACCGGAAGGTGCCCAGGTACGAGCGCTCAGCTGGTGCCAGGTCAGCGGGTGGTAGGCAGGAGACACGGGGCCAGGCGGGACGGGTTCAGACACGGGGTGCCTGGCTGGGACAGCGACTGGGGTTGGAGGTTTCCTGCGGCGGTGCAGCCAGCGTAGGCCACCAGCTCCCGTGGTACGTGGGGCAGAGGAAGGACAGCAGAGCGGAGGCTGGAACCGCTCCGACAAGGCACCACTCTGCTTATGGTTGCCAGGTGTCCGGTTTTGAACTGGACGGTCCAGGCTTTCAGCTTTTTCTTCGGGGAAACAAATTGAGAAAATATAAATGTCCGCGAAAGCGGCAAGGAGTTCTGTGCCACAGGACTCCTCGCTGCTTTTGCAGATTCAGACTAACGCGGCTACTCCTCTGATAAATGTCTGGTATTTTCTAAATCAGATGGAATGCAGATTGTGATGTCATGTCAGGCGTGTCTGGTATTTTGGTGAAACCATCTGGCAACCCTAGCTCTGCTCCTTGCTTGGCCGGGGTGGCGCCCTGCCTCTGTGGCAGGCCCTGACGTCACAGGGAGCGTGTTCCCCAGGAAATCCGGGCAGTGCAGCGGCTTCCGGTCCGCGCCACCCGGCCCCAAGGGAGAGGCGGCGGGAGGCGGCAGCGAGGTCAGAGCGTGACGCTGCCCCGCCCGGATCTCAGCCCTTGGGCGCCCCAGTGTGCACCCCGCCCGGCCGGGCCGCTCCCCTGTAGCTCCGCCCCCAGCGCTGCGCCCGCTGCCTCGTGGCCCGGCTCGGTGCGAAGCTGCCACTGCCGGCTACGAACAGCAGCGCACTGCTAGTGACGTCATTGCCCTGGCGCGGTGCATGCAAATGATGGAACGCGGGGCACGTTCTATCGGCTCCCCGGCGAGTGACACGTGGGTTTGTGGGGCACACAGACGGGTCCCAGGCTCCGTCATTAATGGCAGGGGCGTGGCCTGGTCTGGGGGCGGGGCCACTGACCGGCAGGAACTCAGCTGGGACACAGAAGTGAGCGGCAGAAAACTCCTCGGGGTCTCCGGAAAATCCTCGCGCGGCCCCTCTGGGCTTGTGAACGGGACGCAGCAGAGGCAGCCGCCCCCCCTCACCCCCCCACCCACCTCACGCTCCCCGCTGCACTTTCGAAGGCAACAGCAGCATCAGCCTGTCCCGCTGCCAGTCCCCACACAAGCCGGCTGGGAAATTTGGTGTTGGGGGGAGCAGACTGCATGGGGGGAGGAGTTTTGTGGGGGGTAGGAGATCAGACTGCACGGGGCGAGGAGTTTGGGGGGGATCAGACTGCACGGGGGGAGGAGTTTTGTGGGGGGTAGGAGATCAGACTGCACGGGGCGAGGAGTTTGGGGGGGATCAGACTGCACGGGGCGAGGAGTTTGGGGGGGATCAGACTGCACGGGGGGAGGAGGAGTTTGGGGGGGGAGCAGACTGCACGGGGCGGAGAGGAGTTTGGTGGTGAGGGGGAGCAGACTGCACGGGGCGGGGAGGAGTTGGGGGGAGCAGACTGCACTGGGCGGAGAGGAGTTTGGGGGGGAGCAGACTGCACGGGGCGGAGAGGAGTTTGGTGGGGGGGATCAGACTGCACGGGGCGGAGAGGAGTTTGGTGGGGATCAGACTGCACGGGGTGGGGAGGAGTTGGGGGGAGCAGACTGCACGGGGTGGGGAGCAGTTTGGGGGGGATCAGACTGCACGGGGGGGAGGAGTTTGGAGGGGGATCAGACTGCACGGGGCGGAGAGGAGTTTGGTGGTGAGGGGGAGCAGACTGCACGGGGCGGGGAGGAGTTGGGGGGAGCAGACTGCACGGGGCGGGGAGGAGTTTGGGGGGGAGCAGACTGCACGGGGCGGAGAGCAGTTTGGTGGGGGGGAGCGGACTGCACGGGGGGGAGGAGCTTGGGGGGGATCGGACTGCACGGGGCGGGGAGGACGTTGGGAGGGGATCGGACTGCACGGGGCGGAGAGGAGGTTGGGGGGGATCGGACTGCACGCGGCGGAGAGAAATTTTGGGGGTGATCAGTCTGCAGGGGGCGGGGAGGAGTTTGGGGAGGGGAGCAGACTGCACGGGGCGGGGAGGAGTTTGGAGGGAGCAGACTGCACGGGGCGGAGAGGAATTTGGGGGGGTTCACACTGCATTGGGCGGGGAGGAGTTTGGTGGGGGGGAGGAGACTGCACGGGGCGGGGAGGAGTTTGGTGGGGGGGAGCAGACTGCATGGGGCGGGGAGGAGTTTGGTGGGGGGGAGCAGACTGCACGGGGCGGGGAGGAGTTTGGGGGGTTCAGACTGCACGGGGTGGGGAGGAGTTTGGGGGGTTCAGACTGCACGGGGCGGGGAGGAGTTTGGGGGGGAGGGGTTGCCGCGGAGTCTCCTCTCCCGAGTGGGGGCGGGGCATCAGCTAAGGACGCTGCCGTCTCTGAGGCAGGAGCCCCGCCCAACAATGGGGAGGGGCGGGATGAGGGGGAGTAGGGAAAGTAGCCGCAGTGGCTTGTGGGAAACTGAGTGCCCCTGTCCGCAGCTCCCATCGGCCATTGCAGGGCCAGGGCAGGCCCGGCGCTGTTCGGTTGGGCGGGTGCAGCGGAAGTGACATCACAACGGGGCATTGACCAGGGAGCGACGCGGTTGGTCCCGCGCTCGTGTCACTCCAAGTGTTAGCGACGCATCCTGGGACTTGTAGTTCTCAGAGTGCGGCCTCCCGGGGCACGTCGCAGCGCGCCCCGCCCCTATCATAGCCCCGCCCCCCGGCATAGCCCCGTCCAGCGTGTTCTTAGTTCGGAATGGGGCATTTCTACCCTGAGAACAATCTTTTTTATTTGGAAATAACGGCCCTTAGCAGAGCAACAGTGCCGCTCGGTAGTCACCGGCGGTAATGCACGTGTAATTCCGTAGCGCCCCCACAGTGCCGCTCGGTGGTCATTGCGGGTAATGCACGTGTAATTCCGTAGCGCCCCCACAGTGCCGCTCGGTGGTCATTGCGGGTAATGCACGTGTAATTCCGTAGCGCCCCCACAGTGCCGCTCGGTGGTCATTGCCGGTAATGCACGTGTAATTCCGTAGCGCCCCCACAGTGCCGCTCGGTGGTCATTGCGGGTAATGCACGTGTAATTCCGTAGCGCCTCCACAGTGCCGCTCGGTGGTCATTGCGGGTAATGCACGTGTAATTCCATCGCCCCCAGCTGCTGTCCCTGCTCCGCACGCCACGTGGCCCCAGTCTTGCCCTTTGACAGCAGGCAAAGTAAGAAGCTCGTTATTTCCAGGCTCCGCGGAGCCCTCTCCCCTCCTCCCCATGGCCCCCTCATCCCGCACTCCAGGCTCCGCACAGCCCTCTCCCCTCCTGCCCCCGGCCCCCTCATCCCGCACTGCAGGCTCCGCGCAGCCCTCTCCCCTCCTGCCCATGGCCCCCTCATCCCGCACTGCAGGCTCCGCACAGCCCTCTCCCCTCATGCCCCCGGCCCCCTCATCCCGCACTGCAGGCTCTGCGGGGGAGGAGTTTGGGGGGGATCAGACTGCACGGGGGGGGAGGAGTTTGGGGGGGATCAGACTGCACGTGGGGAGGATCAGACTGCACGGGGCGGGGAGGAGTTTGGGGGGGGATCAGACTGCACGGGGGGGAGGATCAGACTCCACGGGGCGGCGAGGAGTTTGGGGAGGGGTTCAGACTGCACGGGGCGGAGAGGAGTTTGGGGAGGGGATCAGACTACACGGGGCGGAGAGGAGTTTGGGGGGCATCGGACTGCACGGGGCGGGGAGGAGTTTGGGGGGATCAGACTGCACGGGGGGGAGAGGAGTTTGGGGGGATCAGACTGCACGGAGCGGGGAGGAGTTTGGGGGGATCAGACTGCACGGGGGGGAGGATCAGACTGCACGGAGCGGGGAGGAGTTTGGGGGGAGGATCAGACTGCACGGGGCAGGGAGGAGCTTTGGGGGGGATCAGACTGCACGGGGCGGACAGGAGTTTGGGGGGGGATCAGACTACACGGGGCGGAGAGGAGTTTGGGGGGCATCGGACTGCACGGGGCGGGGAGGAGTTTGGGGGGATCAGACTGCACGGGGGGGAGAGGAGTTTGGGGGGATCAGACTGCACGGAGCGGGGAGGAGTTTGGGGGGATCAGACTGCACGGGGGGGAGGATCAGACTGCACGGAGCGGGGAGGAGTTTGGGGGGAGGATCAGACTGCACGGGGCAGGGAGGAGCTTTGGGGGGGATCAGACTGCACGGGGCGGACAGGAGTTTGGGGGGGGGATCAGACTGCACGGGGCGGAGGGGAGTGTGGGGGGGATCAGACTGCACGGGGGGGAGAGGAGTTTGGGAGGGATCAGACTGCACGGAGCGGGGAGGAGTTTGGGGGGGGATCAGACTGCACGGGGGGGAGGATCAGACTGCACGGGGCGGGGAGGAGTTTGGGGAGGGGTTCAGACTGCACGGGGCGGGGCGCAGTTTGGGGGGGATCAGACTGCACGGGGCGGGGAGGAGTTTTGGGGGAGATCAGACTGCACGGGGCGGGGAGGAGTTTGGGGGGATTGGACTGCACAGGGCGGGGAAGAGTTTGGGGGGGATCGGACTGCACGGGGCGGGGAGGAGTTTGGGGGGGATCAGACTGCACGGGGGGGGGGAGGAGTTTGGGGGGGATCAGACTGCACGTGGGGAGGATCAGACTGCACGGGGCGGGGAGGAGTTTGGGGGGGGATCAGACTGCACGGGGGGGAGGATCAGACTCCACGGGGCGGGGAGGAGTTTGGGGAGGGGTTCAGACTGCACGGGGCGGAGAGGAGTTTGGGGAGGGGATCAGACTACACGGGGCGGAGAGGAGTTTGGGGGGCATCGGACTGCACGGGGCGGGGAGGAGTTTGGGGGGATCAGACTGCACGGGGGGGAGAGGAGTTTGGGGGGATCAGACTGCACGGAGCGGGGAGGAGTTTGGGGGGATCAGACTGCACGGGGGGGAGGATCAGACTGCACGGAGCGGGGAGGAGTTTGGGGGGAGGATCAGACTGCACGGGGCAGGGAGGAGCTTTGGGGGGGATCAGACTGCACGGGGCGGACAGGAGTTTGGGGGGGGGATCAGACTACACGGGGCGGAGAGGAGTTTGGGGGGCATCGGACTGCACGGGGCGGGGAGGAGTTTGGGGGGATCAGACTGCACGGGGGGGAGAGGAGTTTGGGGGGATCAGACTGCACGGAGCGGGGAGGAGTTTGGGGGGATCAGACTGCACGGGGGGGAGGATCAGACTGCACGGAGCGGGGAGGAGTTTGGGGGGAGGATCAGACTGCACGGGGCAGGGAGGAGCTTTGGGGGGGATCAGACTGCACGGGGCGGACAGGAGTTTGGGGGGGATCAGACTGCACGGAGCGGGGAGGAGTTTGGGGGGGGATCAGACTGCACGGGGGGGAGGATCAGACTGCACGGGGCGGGGAGGAGTTTGGGGAGGGGTTCAGACTGCACGGGGCGGGGCGCAGTTTGGGGGGGATCAGACTGCACGGGGCGGGGAGGAGTTTTGGGGGAGATCAGACTGCACGGGGCGGGGAGGAGTTTGGGGGGATTGGACTGCACAGGGCGGGGAAGAGTTTGGGGGGGATCGGACTGCACGGGGCGGGGAGGAGTTTGGGGGGGATCAGACTGCACGGGGCGGGGAGGAGTTTGGGGGGGATCAGACTGCACGGGGGGGAGGATCAGACTGCACGGGGGGGAGGAGTTTGGGGGGGATCGGACTGCACGGGGCGGGGAGGAGTTTGGGGGGATCATACTGCACGGGGGGAGAGGAATTTGGGGGGATCGCACTGCACGGGGCGGGAAAGCGTTTGGGGGGATCGGACTGCACGGGGCGGGGAGGAGTTTGGGGGGGATCAGACTGCACGGGGCGGGGAGGAGTTTGGGGGGGATCAGACTGCACGGGGGGGAGGATCAGACTGCACGGGGGGGAGGAGTTTGGGGGGGATCGGACTGCACGGGGCGGGGAGGAGTTTGGGGGGATCATACTGCACGGGGGGAGAGGAATTTGGGGGGATCGCACTGCACGGGGCGGGAAAGAGTTTGGGGGGATCGGACTGCACGGGGCGGGGAGGAGTTTGGGGGGGATCAGACTGCACGGGGGGGAGGATCAGACTGCACGGGGCGGGAGGAAGTTTGGGGGGATCAGACTGCACGGGGCGGGGAGGAGTTTGGGGGGGGATCAGACTGCACGGGGCGGGGAGGAGTTTGGGGGGGAAGGGTTGCCGCGGAGTCTCCTCTCCCGAGTGGGGGCGGGGCATCAGCTGCGGACGCTGCCGTCTCTGAGGCAGGAGCCCCGCCCAGCAATGGGGAGGGGCCGGATGAGGGGGAGTAGGGAAAGTAGCCGCAGTGGCTTGTGGGAAACTGAGTGCCCCTGTCCGCAGCTCCCATCGGCCATTGCAGGGCCAGGGCAGGCCCGGCGCTGTTCGGTTGGGCGGGTGCAGCGGAAGTGACATCACAACGGGGCATTGACCAGGGAGCGACGCGGTTGGTCCCGCGCTCGTGTCACTCCAAGTGTTAGCGACGCATCCTGGGACTTGTAGTTCTCATAGTGCGGCCTCCCGGGGCACGTCGCAGCGCGCCCCGCCCCTATCATAGCCCCGCCCCCCGGCATAGCCCCGCCCAGCGTGTTCTTAGTTCGGAATGGGGCATTTCTACCCTGAGAACAATCTTTTTTATTCGGAAATAACGGCCCTTAGCAGAGCAACAGTGCCGCTCGGTAGTCACCGGCGGTAATGCACGTGTAATTCCGTAGCGCCCCCACAGTGCCGCTCGGTGGTCATTGCGGGTAATGCACGTGTAATTCCATCGCCCCCAGCTGCTGTCCCTGCTCCGCACGCCACGTGGCCCCAGTCTTGCCCTTTGACAGCAGGCAAAGTAAGAAGCTCGTTATTTCCAGGCTCCGCGCAGCCCTCTCCCCTCCTGCCCGCGGCCCCCTCATCCCACACACCAGGCTCCGCGCAGCCCTCTCCCCTCCTGCCCCCGGCCCCCTCATCCCACACACCAGGCTCCGCGCCAGGATCCCACACACAAACTTCTCCTCCTTAGACTTTTAGTTGTGGGGAACAAATTCTGGGGAGTCACTTCCACTTGGGGAATCATGTTTCATACTTGACTATGTTATCCCTACACTAAGGCTGGCCGAGAGACTGTCCCGGACTGATCGTAACAGACTGTTCTGTCCGCGAATGGGCTGAGAGTAAAGGGCGTGTTCGGAATCTGTGGCGCCCAATCTGAGGCTGTCCGAGGTGACTCTTAACGGACTGCTCCGTGCGCCAATGGGCGGTGACTAAAGGCGTGTTCTGGGGCTGCTGGCGGCCAATAGGTTGTCCGGGGTGGATTATAACAGACTCTTCTGTCCGCGAATGGGCTGTGACTAAGGGGCGTGTTCTGAATCAGAGGCACCCAATAGGCTGACCCGGCTGCATCTTAACGGACAGCTCTGTCTGCGAATGCGGTGTGACTAGGGGGAATGACCTGCCACTGCTCTCGACCAATAGGCTGTCCGGGGTGGATCTTAATGGGCTGCTCTGTCCTCGAATTGTCTGTGACTTAGGGGTGGTTCCTGGCTGTGTGCCAGCCAATGGGCTTTCGGAAGACAGCCTTGGCGGAGGATAGTGTCGCCCAATGGGCTGTCAGCAAAGGGGATCCTGCCTCTGGTTCGGCCAATGGGCTGTCGCAGGGGGGCGTTGTCTGACTGGGCGGCCGGCGCCGCCATGACAGGAAGGTCCGAGGAGCGCGCGGGGGCGCGAGCGAATCCTGGGTCCGAGTGCGAAGCTCCCCGCCCCCAGCCCGCCCCTTGTTGGTGTCTGGCCCGGGGGAGGAGGGGGCGCGAGGGAAGGTGGGGGAGCGGGCTGGGGGTGGGGTGTCTGGCCTGGGGGAGAAGGGGGCGCGAGGGAAGGTGGGGGAGCGGGCTGGGGGTGGGGTGTCTGGACAGGGGTGAGGTGTAGGAGCAGGCTGGGTGTGAGGGGCCGGGGGGGGTGCTCGGCACTGGGGGGGCAGGAGGGGGTGAGGGGCCGGGGGGGTGCTCGGCACTGGGGGGGCAGGAGGGGGTGAGGGGCCGGGGGGGTGCTCGGCACTGGGGGGGCAGGAGGGGGTGAGGGGCCGGGGGGTGCTCGGCACTGGGGGGGCAGGAGGGGGTGAGGGGCCGGGGGGTGCTCGGCACTGGGGGGGCAGGAGGGAGGGTGAGGGGCCGGGGGGGGCGTTGGCACTGGGGGGGGCAGGAGGGGACAGGGCGCGGGAGAGCGCAGGCGCGGGCGGCGCTGGCTGGGCGGGAAACTCCCGGGACGCTCGCGCCCACGAGGCGGGCGGGAAAACGCTGCGGGGGGCGCTGAGGGGCGGAGCCTGGGGGGCGGGGCGGGAGCTGGCAGTGACGTGGAGCCCCCCCCCCGCCTGCTTCTCTCCGGGCCCCAGGCTGGACATCGGCGGGGCGGCCCCTGGCGGAGGTGGGGGGGCGATTTCTGCCCCCCCCCCCGGCGCTGCTGCCTCCCCGGGGAGCAGCGCCCCTGTGACCCCCCCCAGGTGGTGCCGGGCGCGGGAGCTGACCCGGGCTCCAGTCACGTGGGTGTCTCGGGGAGGGGGGGCTGCGGGCCACCGGGGCCCGGGAGTGTCACGTGCCCCTTCCCCCCGCCGGGGAGCCGCGCGCCCTCGAGGGGTGGTTCCCGCGGGCGGGGCACACACAGAACGTGTCCCGCACGCGGGGGGGCGGGGCGGCCTGAGCCCTGCTCCCCGCGCTGCTCGCTGTCTGGGGGCGGGGCCGGGTGCCCGCTGAATCCCCCCTGTGGCCGGGGGGGGGGGCAGTTCGGCGGGGGGCGCTGTGGGGGGGGATGCTCTGGCCCTGGCTGCCCGCAGTGCCGCCCAGTGCCCGGCTGTGCCTCCTGCAGAGGCCGAGAGCGTCCTGGGTGGGGGGCGTGTGGGGAGAGGGGGGGAGTGGCTGAGAATTGGGGGACAAACAGGTGACAGACAAACCAACCGACAGAAAAGCCTCCCTGCCTGGCCCCCAGCTGAGCGGAGAAACGTCCCCCTGGCGCCAGAGCACTGCAGGGCCCAGCCTAGTCGCTTTGTGCGCTCCAGCCCCACGGCGTGGGGAGGGGGCGACGGTGGAGGAGCCCCAAGCACCCAGGCCTTAGGTTCCCCACCCGCCTTCTAAGCACTGAGCATTTTAGGCCTGGCTGGACTAGAGAAGGGGGCACCAGGGGAGTTGCCGCTGAAGGCGCGCGGCCGCGCACAAACACCCCTCTGCCGCCCACCTCCCTTGCGGAGCCTTGCAGCGGCACTCGCCTTCCTGCTGGCCGGGGAATGGCGCGGTTGTTTTCCTGATCTGGTGGAGGGCGGCTGCCCCGTTGTGTCCCTGCTGGGGCAGCCTCGCCCCACCTCCAGCTGCGATTGGGGCTTCTGTTTGTTTCTGTTCATACAGTTTGCTGCAGTTTTCCATCCCGGAGGACCTGCGTGAAGGTGGTCCGACCAGAGATACGGGGATCGATTTTTAAGAGTAAGAGGTTTTGTTTTTAAAGCAGGGGTGAGGAACCTAATACCCCAGCTCACGTGAGTGTGGCCCTCGAGACTCAAGGTTCCCACACTAACGCTCTAGCTCCCCTCCAGATTGGTGATAGAAATGTAGCCGTGTTAGCCTGGGGTAGTTGAAGCAAAATGCAGGACAATGTAGCACTTTAAAGACTAACAAGATGGTTTATTAGATGATGAGCTTTCGTGGGCCGGACCCACTTCCTCAGATCAAATAGTGGAAGAAAGTAGTCACAACCGTATATACCAAAGGATACAATTAAAAAAAAGAACAAATATGAAAAGGACAAATCACATTGCAGAACAGGAGGGGGATGCGGTGGGGGGGAGGGGGAAGGAAGGTAAGTGTCTGTGAATTGATGATATTAGAGGTAGGGAGAGTGGGATGTTTGTGAGTTAATGGTATTAGAGGTGATAATTGGGGAAACTATCTTGGTAATGGGTGAGATAACAAACATTTGAACTAAGTCCTTGTTGGAAAGTGTCGAATTTTAACATGAATGACAGTTCAGAGGATTCCCTTTCAAGTGCAGATGTAAGTAAAAGGTCTTTGTAGCAGAATGCAGGTGGTCAAGTCATTGAGAGAGTGTCCTTTCTGGTTAAAATGGCAAGAAACTGTTTTCTCTTTGTGATCTTGTCTGATATCTGTTTTGTGGGCATTAATCCTTTGGCGAAGTGTCTGAGATGTTTGCCCAATGTACATAGCAGACGGACACTTTCGGCACACGATAGCATAAATTATATTTCTGGATGCGCAGGAATATGTGTTCTTGATCTTATAACTCACTTGGTTGGGTCCAATAATGGTATCAGCAGAATGAATATGTGGACAAAGCTGGCAACGGGGTTTGTTGCAAGGGAAGGTACCAGGGTTGGTATTAGTGTGGTATGTCCTGTGGTGGTTGGTAAGAATGATCTTGAGGTTAGGTGGTTGTCTATAGGAGACTATGGGTCTGTCTCCCAGAGCCTCTTTGAGTATGGTATCCTGTTCCAATATAGGCTGTAGTTTATTGATAATGTGTTGGACAGGTTTAAGTTGGGGGTTGTAGGTGATGACAAGTGGTGTTCTATTGTTGGTTTTCTTGGGTCTGTCTTGAAGTAGATGGTTTCTAGGTATTCGTCTGGCTCTTTCAATTTGCTTTTTTATTTCTCTGGGTGGCCAGATTGGAGCAGACAAATTCTGCTAGCCTGCCCCGCCCCGCCCCCCGCCCCGCCCTCCTCACAAGGGAAGCCTTGTGTGCGAGGGGAATGTGGGAAGCCTCTTCCTCCTTCTCAGTTGGGGCATGTGTTAATGCGGATGGTGGGGTTTGGGATTTTTTTTTCTTCACACTTGTGTGTAGGGTTGCCAGGTGTCTAGCACTGAGCCAGACAGCCCGGTAGTTGCACTTTTTGTCCGGTAAATAAATTTAGAAAATACCGGACATACAAAATGTCCAGTATTTTCTGCTTTTCCTCTGTGCCCAGCAGAAATAAGCCGGGGCGGGGAGATTGGCTGACTAATTAAAGGGGTCACAACTGGATTTTGCTCAACAAAAATGTTCCTGGTGGGTTTTTTTTGTTTGGTTGGCTTCTTTCCCTCGACAAAAATTTTCCTGGCCCCTTTTTTTTTTTTTTTTGCTGAAACCATCTGGCAACCCTACTAGTGTGTGCCTTCCGCCCCCCCAATAAGGTTCCCCACCCCGTCTGAAAGCGAGAGTTGGGAGAACAGGTTACCTTGCGTTCCTGTGTCCTTATAAGGAAGTTGAAGGCTACTATAAAATCCCCCCTCATGGTCTCCTCTTCAGACTAAAGAAACCTAAATCCCTCAGCCTCTTCATAGAGCAATTGCTCCAGCCCCCTAATCGTTTTGGTTGTCCTCTGCTGGACCCTCTCCAATGTGTCCACATCCCTTCTGTAGTGGGGGGCCCAGAACTGGACACGGTACTCCAGATGTGGCCCCACCAAAGCCGAATAAAGGGGAATAATGACATCTCTGGATCTACTGGCAATGCTCCTCTTAATGCAACCTAATATGCCATTAGCCTTCTTGGCTACAAGGGCACACTGTTGACTCATCTCCAGCTTCTCATCCACTGTAACCCCCAGGTCCTGTCTGCAGAACTACTACTTAACTGGTTGGTCCCCAGCTTGTAACTATGCTTGGGATTCTTCCATCCCAAGTGCAGGACTGTACACTTGTCCTTGTTGAACCTCATCAGATTTCTTGTGGCCCAATCCTCCAATTTGTCTAAGTCATTCTGGACCCTATCTCCGCCCTTAGGCATCTTTTAGCCTTTTTGTTCTATTATTGTTTTTCTATTTGGTACTAGAAAATCAAACTTTCCTCCTGCTTGGGCCTCAAGTTTCACTCCAGCAGCCCTTCCACAAGTAGAATCGTCTGCAAAATAAAATGTCAGGGCTACCGTCATTAAGGTGCTTGTCCCTGTAAGGACATGTGACTGAACTGGTTGTTCAGAAGGTTTCTGGTGAATTGGTTTATGCACAGGTATGCCTCCCGTTCTTCTTTAACCACCGCAGTCTCTTGTTTTTGTCCGGAAGCAAATTCTCTGCCAAGCCACCTTTTTTCCCTTTCATGTAATTGTCTGCTCTTTCGTTCGGTGTGGTAGACTTGTTCTAGTGTGGCATTAGACAACCGAGCCACAGAAAAGTCTGCCTTGGTACCACTGAGTACCGGCCCAGACCAAAGTAGCTTTCAGACACCTTAAGAGAGTCTTGATTTGCAATTCTCCCCTTTCTTCTCCTTGGATTTTCAACTAGGAAAGTGTGCTAATCATCTGCTTTTGCGGAAAAACTTGCCAGCTGTCTACACTGGCCGCTTGAATTTCCGCAAAAGCACTGACGATCTCATGTAAGATTGTCAGTGCTTCTGCGGGAATACTATGCTGCTCCCGTTCGGGCAAAAGTCTTTTTCCGAAAGACTTCTGCGCAAAAGGGCCAGTGTAGACAGCAGAGAGTTCTTTTCCGCAAAAAAGCCCCGATGGCGAAAATGGCGATTGGGGCTTTTTTGCAGAAAAGCGCGTCTAGATTGGCCACGGACGCTTTTCCGTAAAAAGTTTACATACCCAGTATCTTGTGAAGAACTTGTCACCTCAGCACAGGGTCCCGGGGCGGGCTTTACCATAAGGGACCCGGAGAGATCATCTAGGCCAGCTGGAGGGGGCAGGGCAGTGGAGCGGAGGGGAGGGGAGGGGAGGGGAGAGGAGAGGAGAGGAGAGGAGGTTGGCCACTGAAAATGTTGCAGTATTAATTTTCCTTTTATTTGACTTCATATCAAACAAATATTTACAGTTTAAATGACCTTGTTAATTCTCCCTTGTGTTAGTACTCTTTCTTCCAGAACGTTTTAAAAACACAGACGAGACATGTCTTCGCCTGGGTGGCAGGCATCCGAAGAAGGGCACGCGACCTCGATCTTGGAGCACGAGACAAAACTCACTCCGCTCCTGGAGGGGAAATGTTAGAGGCAACACTGGGCTCCAGTGAGCAGCAGCCAGGTGACGCACGTGTCTGTCCTTTCCACACATCTAGGGTGGCCTAGCTCCTAACCGTTCTCTGTCTCTTTTTCGGTCCCTGTAGACTTGGAGGAGATGAGAGGCTGGCCATGTGGTGGCAGAGACCGAAAGGAGCCACCCTCCCGAGACCCTGCCGGCAGATGGAAACCAGACAGCGATCTATGGAAGAAGAGCAAATAGCAATTGGCTCAAGGTAAGTATCGAGGGAGGGCCGCACAGACGTTTGCGAGCGTGGTACGGGTCCCTGAGAAAAGGCCCTCTGGCTCGTGGTGGAAGAACTTGAAAATACGAAGTACAAAAGTCACAGTGTTGTACTTAAAAGAAGTACTCGGGATCTTTTTCAGAGGGATAAGGCAACACGCCACATTTATTGATCACACACACACACATTAATTTATATATATATATATATATATATATATTTACCACATGCATATGATAAGTATTGATTATTCTGTGTCACTCACTCTCACACACACACACACACACACGTGCACAAGCACACTCCGTCTTGCTGTTGTTACCAACTTGTTGCTCCCCTTAACTTCACTGGCCAGGTGAGTTAGATGGGGGAGGGGTGGAGCCGGGCTTCTGCTGATCGGGATCGATGCTCCGATGGTGACAAGATGAGACCCGGAGTCCTCTGCAAGACAACTCACTTTTATAGCAGCTTCCCTCTTATGCAAATATATCCCAGATTCAAAATCTGGGTCTGTGTCCTTTGGTCCCTTTGTGGGTGCTGTCTGTTAAGAGAGGGTGTTTTCCAAAGAAGGTGCTTGCTTCTAATCCCCAAGGCCTTCAATATGTCTGCTCTTCTTTCTTGAGCCCTCTTGACACCTTGGGTCTGGCTTCTACCCCCTTTTCAACTGGTGTAGCTCTCTGGAGGTGCTTGGCTCCCAAGTGTTACTCATTCACACCTCGTTCATTCAACTGGGCAATTGATTACAGAGTGGGGGGAGAGAGTGGGGGAAAGATCTTATTCTACTCCTAGCAAATGACATTTTTACCTCTTTAACTATATACTCTGTATTAGAACCCTATGTAGAAAACTAAGTTACAAGGTTATATGGATTCAAGTTCTAATACAAAGTGACAAGGTCATATGGATTAATACAAAGTTACAAGGTTATATGGAGAGGCACAGTGTCAAGTCATATGAAGTACATAGGTTTATCTACAACAGAAACTGAACACCGATTTTTGTATTTTTAAAAATGTCATTAATTCCCCCCCCCCCCCCCCCCCCCGCCACCCTCCCCGAATCTCCTGGCTGGCGATACTTAACGTGTCTAGGATCATACGGAAAACTAAGTGAGTAGGCTGCCAATTGACCTAGCGTCACGCATGCCGAGAGTTGGCAAAACTGGGATTGAAATAAAGACTTGGTCTCCCAGCAGCACCGAGGAGCCCCAGCCATGGATTAGGGCCTCGTGGGAATAGTTGTCTCCTAATTGATCTAATCTTTGGCTTTTGAGTTTGATATTATTGGTGAGTCCTTCTAGGCGACTGTTACTCGGCGTGCATGCGTGCGCACGTAAGTATGAGTGCAAGTGTGTGCGTCCGCAAGTGTCCATTTGCGTGTGTGTGCACGTGCCTGCGTGCGGGCAGATTGAGCAGATGCGTGTGTGGGCATCTGAGCGAGGGCACGAGTGGGCGCCCAGGCGTGTTAATCTGTTAATTCGCGTTTGTGAGTGTGTACACGCATCCCTGCGTGTGAGCATTTGGCAGGGTGAGTGGCTGTTGCACGGGCGTGTGCGTCTGACGTGTGCCAGTCAGACGGTGCCCTGGCAGCAGTAGCTCCTGGAAAGCGACACCCCTCCCCTCCCATCTGGAGCATGCAACTGGGATGAGAGGGGCAGGGAAGAGTAGCACTGCTGCAGCGCGTTTCAGCACGAGGCCCTAACTGCCGCGCGGTAGCTGCTCCTTTTGTATCCGACGTGGGGCAACAAGGAGCGGCCTCGCATCATGCCGGCGCCACGTGCGTTCAGTCCCACGGACCGGAAGTGACGTTTGCTCGGTCCACAGCCTGACAGCAACCGACTGGGAACCGTGACCGGAAGGTGCCCAGGTACGAGCGCTCAGCTGGTGCCAGGTCAGCGGGTGGTAGGCAGGAGACACGGGGCCAGGCGGGACGGGTTCAGACACGGGGTGCCTGGCTGGGACAGCGACTGGGGTTGGAGGTTTCCTGCGGCGGTGCAGCCAGCGTAGGCCACCAGCTCCCGTGGTACGTGGGGCAGAGGAAGGACAGCAGAGCGGAGGCTGGAACCGCTCCGACAAGGCACCACTCTGCTTATGGTTGCCAGGTGTCCGGTTTTGAACTGGACGGTCCAGGCTTTCAGCTTTTTCTTCGGGGAAACAAATTGAGAAAATATAAATGTCCGCGAAAGCGGCAAGGAGTTCTGTGCCACAGGACTCCTCGCTGCTTTTGCAGATTCAGACTAACGCGGCTACTCCTCTGATAAATGTCTGGTATTTTCTAAATCAGATGGAATGCAGATTGTGATGTCATGTCAGGCGTGTCTGGTATTTTGGTGAAACCATCTGGCAACCCTAGCTCTGCTCCTTGCTTGGCCGGGGTGGCGCCCTGCCTCTGTGGCAGGCCCTGACGTCACAGGGAGCGTGTTCCCCAGGAAATCCGGGCAGTGCAGCGGCTTCCGGTCCGCGCCACCCGGCCCCAAGGGAGAGGCGGCGGGAGGCGGCAGCGAGGTCAGAGCGTGACGCTGCCCCGCCCGGATCTCAGCCCTTGGGCGCCCCAGTGTGCACCCCGCCCGGCCGGGCCGCTCCCCTGTAGCTCCGCCCCCAGCGCTGCGCCCGCTGCCTCGTGGCCCGGCTCGGTGCGAAGCTGCCACTGCCGGCTACGAACAGCAGCGCACTGCTAGTGACGTCATTGCCCTGGCGCGGTGCATGCAAATGATGGAACGCGGGGCACGTTCTATCGGCTCCCCGGCGAGTGACACGTGGGTTTGTGGGGCACACAGACGGGTCCCAGGCTCCGTCATTAATGGCAGGGGCGTGGCCTGGTCTGGGGGCGGGGCCACTGACCGGCAGGAACTCAGCTGGGACACAGAAGTGAGCGGCAGAAAACTCCTCGGGGTCTCCGGAAAATCCTCGCGCGGCCCCTCTGGGCTTGTGAACGGGACGCAGCAGAGGCAGCCGCCCCCCCCTCACCCCCCCACCCACCTCACGCTCCCCGCTGCACTTTCGAAGGCAACAGCAGCATCAGCCTGTCCCGCTGCCAGTCCCCACACAAGCCGGCTGGGAAATTTGGTGTTGGGGGGAGCAGACTGCATGGGGGGAGGAGTTTTGTGGGGGGTAGGAGATCAGACTGCACGGGGCGAGGAGTTTGGGGGGGATCAGACTGCACGGGGGGAGGAGTTTTGTGGGGGGTAGGAGATCAGACTGCACGGGGCGAGGAGTTTGGGGGGATCAGACTGCACGGGGCGAGGAGTTTGGGGGGGATCAGACTGCACGGGGGGAGGAGGAGTTTGGGGGGGGAGCAGACTGCACGGGGCGGAGAGGAGTTTGGTGGTGAGGGGGAGCAGACTGCACGGGGCGGGGAGGAGTTGGGGGGAGCAGACTGCACTGGGCGGAGAGGAGTTTGGGGGGGAGCAGACTGCACGGGGCGGAGAGGAGTTTGGTGGGGGGGATCAGACTGCACGGGGCGGAGAGGAGTTTGGTGGGGATCAGACTGCACGGGGTGGGGAGGAGTTGGGGGGAGCAGACTGCACGGGGTGGGGAGCAGTTTGGGGGGGATCAGACTGCACGGGGGGGAGGAGTTTGGAGGGGGATCAGACTGCACGGGGCGGAGAGGAGTTTGGTGGTGAGGGGGAGCAGACTGCACGGGGCGGGGAGGAGTTGGGGGGAGCAGACTGCACGGGGCGGGGAGGAGTTTGGGGGGGAGCAGACTGCACGGGGCGGAGAGCAGTTTGGTGGGGGGGAGCGGACTGCACGGGGGGGAGGAGCTTGGGGGGGATCGGACTGCACGGGGCGGGGAGGACGTTGGGAGGGGATCGGACTGCACGGGGCGGAGAGGAGGTTGGGGGGGATCGGACTGCACGCGGCGGAGAGAAATTTTGGGGGTGATCAGTCTGCAGGGGGCGGGGAGGAGTTTGGGGAGGGGAGCAGACTGCACGGGGCGGGGAGGAGTTTGGAGGGAGCAGACTGCACGGGGCGGAGAGGAATTTGGGGGGGTTCACACTGCATTGGGCGGGGAGGAGTTTGGTGGGGGGGAGGAGACTGCACGGGGCGGGGAGGAGTTTGGTGGGGGGGAGCAGACTGCATGGGGCGGGGAGGAGTTTGGTGGGGGGGAGCAGACTGCACGGGGCGGGGAGGAGTTTGGGGGGTTCAGACTGCACGGGGTGGGGAGGAGTTTGGGGGGTTCAGACTGCACGGGGCGGGGAGGAGTTTGGGGGGGAGGGGTTGCCGCGGAGTCTCCTCTCCCGAGTGGGGGCGGGGCATCAGCTAAGGACGCTGCCGTCTCTGAGGCAGGAGCCCCGCCCAACAATGGGGAGGGGCGGGATGAGGGGGAGTAGGGAAAGTAGCCGCAGTGGCTTGTGGGAAACTGAGTGCCCCTGTCCGCAGCTCCCATCGGCCATTGCAGGGCCAGGGCAGGCCCGGCGCTGTTCGGTTGGGCGGGTGCAGCGGAAGTGACATCACAACGGGGCATTGACCAGGGAGCGACGCGGTTGGTCCCGCGCTCGTGTCACTCCAAGTGTTAGCGACGCATCCTGGGACTTGTAGTTCTCAGAGTGCGGCCTCCCGGGGCACGTCGCAGCGCGCCCCGCCCCTATCATAGCCCCGCCCCCCGGCATAGCCCCGTCCAGCGTGTTCTTAGTTCGGAATGGGGCATTTCTACCCTGAGAACAATCTTTTTTATTTGGAAATAACGGCCCTTAGCAGAGCAACAGTGCCGCTCGGTAGTCACCGGCGGTAATGCACGTGTAATTCCGTAGCGCCCCCACAGTGCCGCTCGGTGGTCATTGCGGGTAATGCACGTGTAATTCCGTAGCGCCTCCACAGTGCCGCTCGGTGGTCATTGCCGGTAATGCACGTGTAATTCCGTAGCGCCCCCACAGTGCCGCTCGGTGGTCATTGCGGGTAATGCACGTGTAATTCCGTAGCGCCCCCACAGTGCCGCTCGGTGGTCATTGCGGGTAATGCACGTGTAATTCCGTAGCGCCCCCACAGTGCCGCTCGGTGGTCATTGCCGGTAATGCACGTGTAATTCCGTAGCGCCTCCACAGTGCCGCTCGGTGGTCATTGCCGGTAATGCACGTGTAATTCCGTAGCGCCCCCACAGTGCCGCTCGGTGGTCATTGCGGGTAATGCACGTGTAATTCCGTAGCGCCCCCACAGTGCCGCTCGGTGGTCATTGCCGGTAATGCACGTGTAATTCCGTAGCGCCCCCACAGTGCCGCTCGGTGGTCATTGCGGGTAATGCACGTGTAATTCCGTAGCGCCCCCACAGTGCCGCTCGGTGGTCATTGCCGGTAATGCACGTGTAATTCCGTAGCGCCCCCACAGTGCCGCTCGGTGGTCATTGCCGGTAATGCACGTGTAATTCCGTAGCGCCTCCACAGTGCCGCTCGGTGGTCATTGCGGGTAATGCACGTGTAATTCCATCGCCCCCAGCTGCTGTCCCTGCTCCGCACGCCACGTGGCCCCAGTCTTGCCCTTTGACAGCAGGCAAAGTAAGAAGCTCGTTATTTCCAGGCTCCGCGGAGCCCTCTCCCCTCCTGCCCATTGCCCCCTCATCCCGCACTGCAGGCTCCGCGCAGCCCTCTCCCCTCCTGCCCATGGCCCCCTCATCCCGCACTGCAGGCTCCGCACAGCCCTCTCCCCTCATGCCCCCGGCCCCCTCATCCCGCACTGCAGGCTCTGCGGGGGAGGAGTTTGGGGGGGATCAGACTGCACGGGGGGGGGAGGAGTTTGGGGGGGATCAGACTGCACGTGGGGAGGATCAGACTGCACGGGGCGGGGAGGAGTTTGGGGGGGGATCAGACTGCACGGGGGGGAGGATCAGACTCCACGGGGCGGCGAGGAGTTTGGGGAGGGGTTCAGACTGCACGGGGCGGAGAGGAGTTTGGGGAGGGGATCAGACTACACGGGGCGGAGAGGAGTTTGGGGGGCATCGGACTGCACGGGGCGGGGAGGAGTTTGGGGGGATCAGACTGCACGGGGGGGAGAGGAGTTTGGGGGGATCAGACTGCACGGAGCGGGGAGGAGTTTGGGGGGATCAGACTGCACGGGGGGGAGGATCAGACTGCACGGAGCGGGGAGGAGTTTGGGGGGAGGATCAGACTGCACGGGGCAGGGAGGAGCTTTGGGGGGGATCAGACTGCACGGGGCGGACAGGAGTTTGGGGGGGGGATCAGACTACACGGGGCGGAGAGGAGTTTGGGGGGCATCGGACTGCACGGGGCGGGGAGGAGTTTGGGGGGATCAGACTGCACGGGGGGGAGAGGAGTTTGGGGGGATCAGACTGCACGGAGCGGGGAGGAGTTTGGGGGGATCAGACTGCACGGGGGGGAGGATCAGACTGCACGGAGCGGGGAGGAGTTTGGGGGGAGGATCAGATTGCACGGGGCAGGGAGGAGCTTTGGGGGGGATCAGACTGCACGGGGCGGACAGGAGTTTGGGGGGGGGATCAGACTGCACGGGGCGGAGGGGAGTGTGGGGGGGATCAGACTGCACGGGGGGAGAGGAGTTTGGGGGGGATCAGACTGCACGGAGCGGGGAGGAGTTTGGGGGGGGATCAGACTGCACGGGGGGGAGGATCAGACTGCACGGGGCGGGGAGGAGTTTGGGGAGGGGTTCAGACTGCACGGGGCGGGGCGCAGTTTGGGGGGGATCAGACTGCACGGGGCGGGGAGGAGTTTTGGGGGAGATCAGACTGCACGGGGCGGGGAGGAGTTTGGGGGGATTGGACTGCACAGGGCGGGGAAGAGTTTGGGGGGGATCGGACTGCACGGGGCGGGGAGGAGTTTGGGGGGGATCAGACTGCACGGGGCGGGGAGGAGTTTGGGGGGGATCAGACTGCACGGGGGGGAGGATCAGACTGCACGGGGGGGAGGAGTTTGGGGGGGATCGGACTGCACGGGGCGGGGAGGAGTTTGGGGGGATCATACTGCACGGGGGGAGAGGAATTTGGGGGGATCGCACTGCACGGGGCGGGAAAGAGTTTGGGGGGATCGGACTGCACGGGGCGGGGAGGATTTTGGGGGGGATCAGACTGCACGGGGCGGGGAGGAGTTTGGGGGGGATCAGACTGCACGGGGGGGAGGATCAGACTGCACGGGGGGGAGGAGTTTGGGGGGGATCGGACTGCACGGGGCGGGGAGGAGTTTGGGGGGATCATACTGCACGGGGGGAGAGGAATTTGGGGGGATCGCACTGCACGGGGCGGGAAAGAGTTTGGGGGGATCGGACTGCACGGGGCGGGGAGGAGTTTGGGGGGGATCAGACTGCACGGGGGGGAGGATCAGACTGCACGGGGCGGGGGGAAGTTTGGGGGGATCAGACTGCACGGGGGGGAGTAGTTTGAGGGGGGATCAGACTGCACGGGGCGGGGAGGAGTTTGGGGGGGAAGGGTTGCCGCGGAGTCTCCTCTCCCGAGTGGGGGCGGGGCATCAGCTGCGGACGCTGCCGTCTCTGAGGCAGGAGCCCCGCCCAGCAATGGGGAGGGGCCGGATGAGGGGGAGTAGGGAAAGTAGCCGCAGTGGCTTGTGGGAAACTGAGTGCCCCTGTCCGCAGCTCCCATCGGCCATTGCAGGGCCAGGGCAGGCCCGGCGCTGTTCGGTTGGGCGGGTGCAGCGGAAGTGACATCACAACGGGGCATTGACCAGGGAGCGACGCGGTTGGTCCCGCGCTCCTGTCACTCCAAGTGTTAGCGACGCATCCTGGGACTTGTAGTTCTCATAGTGCGGCCTCCCGGGGCACGTCGCAGCGCGCCCCGCCCCTATCATAGCCCCGCCCCCCGGCATAGCCCCGCCCAGCGTGTTCTTAGTTCGGAATGGGGCATTTCTACCCTGAGAACAATCTTTTTTATTCGGAAATAACGGCCCTTAGCAGAGCAACAGTGCCGCTCGGTAGTCACCGGCGGTAATGCACGTGTAATTCCGTAGCGCCCCCACAGTGCCGCTCGGTGGTCATTGCGGGTAATGCACGTGTAATTCCATCGCCCCCAGCTGCTGTCCCTGCTCCGCACGCCACGTGGCCCCAGTCTTGCCCTTTGACAGCAGGCAAAGTAAGAAGCTCGTTATTTCCAGGCTCCGCGCAGCCCTCTCCCCTCCTGCCCGCGGCCCCCTCATCCCACACACCAGGCTCCGCGCAGCCCTCTCCCCTCCTGCCCCCGGCCCCCTCATCCCACACACCAGGCTCCGCGCCAGGATCCCACACACAAACTTCTCCTCCTTAGACTTTTAGTTGTGGGGAACAAATTCTGGGGAGTCACTTCCACTTGGGGAATCATGTTTCATACTTGACTATGTTATCCCTACACTAAGGCTGGCCGAGAGACTGTCCCGGACTGATCGTAACAGACTGTTCTGTCCGCGAATGGGCTGAGAGTAAAGGGCGTGTTCGGAATCTGTGGCGCCCAATCTGAGGCTGTCCGAGGTGACTCTTAACGGACTGCTCCGTGCGCCAATGGGCGGTGACTAAAGGCGTGTTCTGGGGCTGCTGGCGGCCAATAGGTTGTCCGGGGTGGATTATAACAGACTCTTCTGTCCGCGAATGGGCTGTGACTAAGGGGCGTGTTCTGAATCAGAGGCACCCAATAGGCTGACCCGGCTGCATCTTAACGGACAGCTCTGTCTGCGAATGCGGTGTGACTAGGGGGAATGACCTGCCACTGCTCTCGACCAATAGGCTGTCCGGGGTGGATCTTAATGGGCTGCTCTGTCCTCGAATTGTCTGTGACGTAGGGGTGGTTCCTGGCTGTGTGCCAGCCAATGGGCTTTCGGAAGACAGCCTTGGCGGAGGATAGTGTCGCCCAATGGGCTGTCAGCAAAGGGGATCCTGCCTCTGGTTCGGCCAATGGGCTGTCGCAGGGGGGCGTTGTCTGACTGGGCGGCCGGCGCCGCCATGACAGGAAGGTCCGAGGAGCGCGCGGGGGCGCGAGCGAATCCTGGGTCCGAGTGCGAAGCTCCCCGCCCCCAGCCCGCCCCTTGTTGGTGTCTGGCCCGGGGGAGGAGGGGGCGCGAGGGAAGGTGGGGGAGCGGGCTGGGGGTGGGGTGTCTGGCCTGGGGGAGAAGGGGGCGCGAGGGAAGGTGGGGGAGCGGGCTGGGGGTGGGGTGTCTGGCCTGGGGGAGAAGGGGGCGCGAGGGAAGGTGGGGGAGCGGGCTGGGGGTGGGGTGTCTGGACAGGGGTGAGGTGTAGGAGCAGGCTGGGTGTGAGGGGCCGGGGGGGGTGCTCGGCACTGGGGGGGCAGGAGGGGGTGAGGGGCCGGGGGGGTGCTCGGCACTGGGGGGGCAGGAGGGGGTGAGGGGCCGGGGGGGTGCTCGGCACTGGGGGGGCAGGAGGGGGTGAGGGGCCGGGGGGTGCTCGGCACTGGGGGGGCAGGAGGGGGTGAGGGGCCGGGGGGTGCTCGGCACTGGGGGGGCAGGAGGGAGGGGGAGGGGCCGGGGGGGGCGTTGGCACTGGGGGGGGCAGGAGGGGACAGGGCGCGGGAGAGCGCAGGCGCGGGCGGCGCTGGCTGGGCGGGAAACTCCCGGGACGCTCGCGCCCACGAGGCGGGCGGGAAAACGCTGCGGGGGGCGCTGAGGGGCGGAGCCTGGGGGGCGGGGCGGGAGCTGGCAGTGACGTGGAGCCCCCCCCCCCGCCTGCTTCTCTCCGGGCCCCAGGCTGGACATCGGCGGGGCGGCCCCTGGCGGAGGTGGGGGGGCGATTTCTGCCCCCCCCCCGGCGCTGCTGCCTCCCCGGGGAGCAGCGCCCCTGTGACCCCCCCCAGGTGGTGCCGGGCGCGGGAGCTGACCCGGGCTCCAGTCACGTGGGTGTCTCGGGGAGGGGGGGCTGCGGGCCACCGGGGCCCGGGAGTGTCACGTGCCCCTTCCCCCCGCCGGGGAGCCGCGCGCCCTCGAGGGGTGGTTCCCGCGGGCGGGGCACGCACAGAACGTGTCCCGCACGCGGGGGGGCGGGGCGGCCTGAGCCCTGCTCCCCGCGCTGCTCGCTGTCTGGGGGCGGGGCCGGGTGCCCGCTGAATCCCCCCTGTGGCCGGGGGGGGGGGCAGTTCGGCGGGGGGCGCTGTGGGGGGGGATGCTCTGGCCCTGGCTGCCCGCAGTGCCGCCCAGTGCCCGGCTGTGCCTCCTGCAGAGGCCGAGAGCGTCCTGGGTGGGGGGCGTGTGGGGAGAGGGGGGGAGTGGCTGAGAATTGGGGGGCAAACAGGTGACAGACAAACCAACCGACAGAAAAGCCTCCCTGCCTGGCCCCCAGCTGAGCGGAGAAACGTCCCCCTGGCGCCAGAGCACTGCAGGGCCCAGCCTAGTCGCTTTGTGCGCTCCAGCCCCACGGCGTGGGGAGGGGGCGACGGTGGAGGAGCCCCAAGCACCCAGGCCTTAGGTTCCCCACCCGCCTTCTAAGCACTGAGCATTTTAGGCCTGGCTGGACTAGAGAAGGGGGCACCAGGGGAGTTGCCGCTGAAGGCGCGCGGCCGCGCACAAACACCCCTCTGCCGCCCACCTCCCTTGCGGAGCCTTGCAGCGGCACTCGCCTTCCTGCTGGCCGGGGAATGGCGCGGTTGTTTTCCTGATCTGGTGGAGGGCGGCTGCCCCGTTGTGTCCCTGCTGGGGCAGCCTCGCCCCACCTCCAGCTGCTCTTGGGGCTTCTGTTTGTTTCTGTTCATACAGTTTGCTGCAGTTTTCCATCCCCGAGGACCTGCGTGAAGCTGGTCCGACCAGAGATACGGGGATCGATTTTTAAGAGTAAGAGGTTTTGTTTTTAAAGCAGGGGTGAGGAACCTAATACCCCAGCTCACGTGAGTGTGGCCCTCGAGACTCAAGGTTCCCACACTAACGCTCTAGCTCCCCTCCAGATTGGTGATAGAAATGTAGCCGTGTTAGCCTGGGGTAGTTGAAGCAAAATGCAGGACAATGTAGCACTTTAAAGACTAACAAGATGGTTTATTAGATGATGAGCTTTCGTGGGCCAGACCCACTTCCTCAGATCAAATAGTGGAAGAAAGTAGTCACAACCGTATATACCAAAGGATACAATTAAAAAAAAGAACAAATATGAAAAGGACAAATCACATTGCAGAACAGGAGGGGGATGCGGTGGGGGGGAGGGGGAAGGAAGGTAAGTGTCTGTGAATTGATGATATTAGAGGTAGGGAGAGTGGGATGTTTGTGAGTTAATGGTATTAGAGGTGATAATTGGGGAAACTATCTTGGTAATGGGTGAGATAACAAACATTTGAACTAAGTCCTTGTTGGAAAGTGTCGAATTTTAACATGAATGACAGTTCAGAGGATTCCCTTTCAAGTGCAGATGTAAGTAAAAGGTCTTTGTAGCAGAATGCAGGTGGTCAAGTCATTGAGAGAGTGTCCTTTCTGGTTAAAATGGCAAGAAACTGTTTTCTCTTTGTGATCTTGTCTGATATCTGTTTTGTGGGCATTAATCCTTTGGCGAAGTGTCTGAGATGTTTGCCCAATGTACATAGCAGACGGACACTTTCGGCACACGATAGCATAGATTATATTTCTGGATGCGCAGGAATATGTGTTCTTGATCTTATAACTCACTTGGTTGGGTCCAATAATGGTATCAGCAGAATGAATATGTGGACAAAGCTGGCAACGGGGTTTGTTGCAAGGGAAGGTACCAGGGTTGGTATTAGTGTGGTATGTCCTGTGGTGGTTGGTAAGAATGATCTTGAGGTTAGGTGGTTGTCTATAGGAGACTATGGGTCTGTCTCCCAGAGCCTCTTTGAGTATGGTATCCTGTTCCAATATAGGCTGTAGTTTATTGATAATGTGTTGGACAGGTTTAAGTTGGGGGTTGTAGGTGATGACAAGTGGTGTTCTATTGTTGGTTTTCTTGGGTCTGTCTTGAAGTAGATGGTTTCTAGGTATTCGTCTGGCTCTTTCAATTTGCTTTTTTATTTCTCTGGGTGGCCAGATTGGAGCAGACAAATTCTGCTAGCCTGCCCCGCCCGCCCCCGCCCCGCCCTCCTCACAAGGGAAGCCTTGTGTGCGAGGGGAATGTGGGAAGCCTCTTCCTCCTTCTCAGTTGGGGCATGTGTTAATGCGGATGGTGGGGTTTGGGATTTTTTTTTCTTCACACTTGTGTGTAGGGTTGCCAGGTGTCTAGCACTGAGCCAGACAGCCCGGTAGTTGCACTTTTTGTCCGGTAAATAAATTTAGAAAATACCGGACATACAAAATGTCCAGTATTTTCTGCTTTTCCTCTGTGCCCAGCAGAAATAAGCCGGGGCGGGGAGATTGGCTGACTAATTAAAGGGGTCACAACTGGATTTTGCTCAACAAAAATGTTCCTGGTGGGGTTTTTTTGTTTGGTTGGCTTCTTTCCCTCAACAAAAATTTTCCTGGCCCCTTTTTTTTTTTTTTTTGCTGAAACCATCTGGCAACCCTACTAGTGTGTGCCTTCCGCCCCCCCAATAAGGTTCCCCACCCCGTCTGAAAGCGAGAGTTGGGAGAACAGGTTACCTTGCGTTCCTGTGTCCTTATAAGGAAGTTGAAGGCTACTATAAAATCCCCCCTCATGGTCTCCTCTTCAGACTAAAGAAACCTAAATCCCTCAGCCTCTTCATAGAGCAATTGCTCCAGCCCCCTAATCGTTTTGGTTGTCCTCTGCTGGACCCTCTCCAATGTGTCCACATCCCTTCTGTAGTGGGGGGCCCAGAACTGGACACGGTACTCCAGATGTGGCCCCACCAAAGCCGAATAAAGGGGAATAATGACATCTCTGGATCTACTGGCAATGCTCCTCTTAATGCAACCTAATATGCCATTAGCCTTCTTGGCTACAAGGGCACACTGTTGACTCATCTCCAGCTTCTCATCCACTGTAACCCCCAGGTCCTGTCTGCAGAACTACTACTTAACTGGTTGGTCCCCAGCTTGTAACTATGCTTGGGATTCTTCCATCCCAAGTGCAGGACTGTACACTTGTCCTTGTTGAACCTCATCAGATTTCTTGTGGCCCAATCCTCCAATTTGTCTAAGTCATTCTGGACCCTATCTCCGCCCTTAGGCATCTTTTAGCCTTTTTGTTCTATTATTGTTTTTCTATTTGGTACTAGAAAATCAAACTTTCCTCCTGCTTGGGCCTCAAGTTTCACTCCAGCAGCCCTTCCACAAGTAGAATCGTCTGCAAAATAAAATGTCAGGGCTACCGTCATTAAGGTGCTTGTCCCTGTAAGGACATGTGACTGAACTGGTTGTTCAGAAGGTTTCTGGTGAATTGGTTTATGCACAGGTATGCCTCCCGTTCTTCTTTAACCACCGCAGTCTCTTGTTTTTGTCCGGAAGCAAATTCTCTGCCAAGCCACCTTTTTTCCCTTTCATGTAATTGTCTGCTCTTTCGTTCGGTGTGGTAGACTTGTTCTAGTGTGGCATTAGACAACCGAGCCACAGAAAAGTCTGCCTTGGTACCACTGAGTACCGGCCCAGACCAAAGTAGCTTTCAGACACCTTAAGAGAGTCTTGATTTGCAATTCTCCCCTTTCTTCTCCTTGGATTTTCAACTAGGAAAGTGTGCTAATCATCTGCTTTTGCGAAAAACTTGCCAGCTGTCTACACTGGCCGCTTGAATTTCCGCAAAAGCACTGACGATCTCATGTAAGATTGTCAGTGCTTCTGCGGGAATACTATGCTGCTCCCGTTCGGGCAAAAGTCTTTTTCCGAAAGACTTCTGCGCAAAAGGGCCAGTGTAGACAGCAGAGAGTTCTTTTCCGCAAAAAAGCCCCGATGGCGAAAATGGCGATTGGGGCTTTTTTGCAGAAAAGCGCGTCTAGATTGGCCACGGACGCTTTTCCGTAAAAAGTTTACATACCCAGTATCTTGTGAAGAACTTGTCACCTCAGCACAGGGTCCCGGGGCGGGCTTTACCATAAGGGACCCGGAGAGATCATCTAGGCCAGCTGGAGGGGGCAGGGCAGTGGAGGGGAGGGGAGGGAGAGGAGAGGAGAGGAGAGGAGAGGAGGTTGGCCACTGAAACATGTTGCAGTATTAATTTTCCTTTTATTTGACTTCATATCAAACAAATATTTACAGTTTAAATGACCTTGTTAATTCTCCCTTGTGTTAGTACTCTTTCTTCAGAACGTTTTAAAAACACAGACGAGACATGTCTTCGCCTGGGTGGCAGGCATCCGAAGAAGGGCACGTGATCTCGATCTTGGAGCACGAGACAAAACTCACTCCGCTCCTGGAGGGGAAATGTTAGAGGCAACACTGGGCTCCAGTGAGCAGCAGCCAGGTGACGCACGTGTCCTGTCCTTTCACACATCTAGGGTGGCCTAGCTCCTAACGTTCTCTGTCTCTTTTTCGGTCCCTGTAGACTTGGAGGAGATGAGAGGCTGGCCATGTGGTGGCAGAGACCGAAAGGAGCCACCCTCCCGAGACCCTGCCGGCAGATGGAAACCAGACAGCGATCTATGGAAGAAGAGCAAATAGCAATTGGCTCAAGGTAAGTATCGAGGGAGGGCCGCACAGACGTTTGCGAGCGTGGTACGGGTCCCTGAGAAAAGGCCCTCTGGCTCGTGGTGAAGAACTTGAAAATACGAAGTACAAAAGTCACAGTGTTGTACTTAAAAGAAGTACTCGGGATCTTTTTCAGAGGGATAAGGCAACACGCCACATTTATTGATCACACACACACACATTAATTTATATATATATATATATATATATATATATATATATATATTTACCACATGCATATGATAAGTATTGATTATTCTGTGTCACTCACTCTCACACACACACACACACACACGTGCACAAGCACACTCCGTCTTGCTGTTGTTACCAACTTGTTGCTCCCCTTAACTTCACTGGCCAGGTGAGTTAGATGGGGGAGGGGTGGAGCCGGGCTTCTGCTGATCGGGATCGATGCTCCGATGGTGACAAGATGAGACCCGGAGTCCTCTGCAAGACAACTCACTTTTATAGCAGCTTCCCTCTTATGCAAATATATCCCAGATTCAAAATCTGGGTCTGTGTCCTTTGGTCCCTTTGTGGGTGCTGTCTGTTAAGAGAGGGTGTTTTCCAAAGAAGGTGCTTGCTTCTAATCCCCAAGGCCTTCAATATGTCTGCTCTTCTTTCTTGAGCCCTCTTGACACCTTGGGTCTGGCTTCTACCCCCTTTTCAACTGGTGTAGCTCTCTGGAGGTGCTTGGCTCCCAAGTGTTACTCATTCACACCTCGTTCATTCAACTGGGCAATTGATTACAGAGTGGGGGGAGAGAGTGGGGGAAAGATCTTATTCTACTCCTAGCAAATGACATTTTTACCTCTTTAACTATATACTCTGTATTAGAACCCTATGTAGAAAACTAAGTTACAAGGTTATATGGATTCAAGTTCTAATACAAAGTGACAAGGTCATATGGATTAATACAAAGTTACAAGGTTATATGGAGAGGCACAGTGTCAAGTCATATGAAGTACATAGGTTTATCTACAACAGAAACTGAACACCGATTTTTGTATTTTTAAAAATGTCATTAATTCCCCCCCCCCCCCCCCCGCCACCCTCCCCGAATCTCCTGGCTGGCGATACTTAACGTGTCTAGGATCATACGGAAAACTAAGTGAGTAGGCTGCCAATTGACCTAGCGTCACGCATGCCGAGAGTTGGCAAACTGGGATTGAAATAAAGACTGGTCTCCCAGCAGCACCGAGGAGCCCCAGCCATGGATTAGGGCCTCGTGGGAATAGTTGTCTCCTAATTGATCTAATCTTTGGCTTTTGAGTTTGATATTATTGGTGAGTCCTTCTAGGCGACTGTTACTCGGCGTGCATGCGTGCGCACGTAAGTATGAGTGCAAGTGTGTGCGTCCGCAAGTGTCCATTTGCGTGTGTGTGCACGTGCCTGCGTGCGGCAGATTGAGCAGATGCGTGTGTGGGCATCTGAGCGAGGGCACGAGTGGCGCCCAGGCGTGTTAATCTGTTAATTCGCGTTTGTGAGTGTGTACACGCATCCCTGCGTGTGAGCATTTGGCAGGGTGAGTGGCTGTTGCACGGGCGTGTGCGTCTGACGTGTGCCAGTCAGACGGTGCCCTGGCAGCAGTAGCTCCTGGAAAGCGACACCCCTCCCCTCCCATCTGGAGCATGCAACTGGGATGAGAGGGGCAGGGAAGAGTAGCACTGCTGCAGCGCGTTTCAGCACGAGGCCCTAACTGCCGCGCGGTAGCTGCTCCTTTTGTATCCGACGTGGGGCAACAAGGAGCCCGCCTCGCATCATGCCGGCGCCACGTGCGTTCCGTCCCACGGACCGGAAGTGACGTTTGCTCGGTCCACAGCCTGACAGCAACCGACTGGGAACCGTGACCGGAAGGTGCCCAGGTACGAGCGCTCAGCTGGTGCCAGGTCAGCGGGTGGTAGGCAGGAGACACGGGGCCAGGCGGGAACGGGTTCAGACACGGGGTGCCTGGCTGGGACAGCGACTGGGGTTGGAGGTTTCCTGCGGCGGTGCAGCCAGCGTAGGCCACCAGCTCCCGTGGTACGTGGGGCAGAGGAAGGACAGCAGAGCGGAGGCTGGAACCGCTCCGACAAGGCACCACTCTGCTTATGGTTGCCAGGTGT